>NC_090194.1:7222337-7822337 GCF_024679245.1 Pseudorasbora parva | reverse complement strand
CCTTGTCCGCCCATGACCCTGTTGCCGGTTCACCGCTGTTCCTTCCTTGGAGCACTTTTGATAGATACTGACACTGCAGACCGGGAACACCAACAAGAGCTGCAGTTTTGGAGATGATCTGACCCAGTCGCCTTAGCATAAAAATTTGGCCCTTGTCAAACTTTCCCCTTTTTCCCGCTTCTAACACATCAACTTTGAGGACAAATTGTTCACTTGCTGCCTAATATATCCCGCTAACAGGTGCCGTGATGAAGATATAATCAGTGTTATTCACTTCACCTTTATGTGTTAAAATATGCTGTGAGATATGTATTACATATGAAAATGGCAAGGTTCACGGACACTACAGTTTATAAAATGTCTCTCTTTGAGGTACATTTATATCTGGAGTGCCATCCATCTGGTAGTGAGTACTGCAATTCAAACCCTGATACACACAGACAGAAGAAATTTTGTGACTGATAGAGAGATAAAGACAGATAAAAGATTAAGACAAACAGAAAACGAACACACATCCAGCTGTATGCAGTATACTGTCTAACTAGTTCATATCGTCTCTTGATCTTATCAGCAAGTCACGCCAAATGTGAGAAAATGGCCAGTTTCACATGAGGTTTCATGGATAGAGAAACTTTGTGTGTGTGAGAAACTGTATAGAAAGATATCCGATTTGTTTAGGATAGCATTTCATCAGACTATTCATACTATTTTTGCAGCACGCAGTATGTACATTTTCTCTATACAATAGGCAGTGTTCTCTTCAGTTCTAAACACAACCAAGTTCATAATAAGAATATGAAAGAGGATCAATGGATTTGATCTGCTGAGTTTAAATCATAACAGACACAAGCTCACTTCTAACGTTAATCAAATGCTTTTAGGATGTTTAAAAAGCCAGATATTGTCCATTATGATGTCCATTCCTTTCTTTTCTCAGACCGTTTCTCATGACTGTAGATATAGAAGTGAATCACTGGTATTAGCCAGACAAAACACTGACCTAGTTAGTGTGTGGATGTGAGCAGGGCAGATGCTTTGAAAAAAAAGAGAGAGAAATTCATTCATTCAGCTTATTAGCCATTATCAGGGTCTTTAACAGTATTTGAGATGATAAACATAATACAATTTTTATATAATCATTTTATAAATGTTATATTTTAAAATGTATTGATACTACAATACATTGGTGGGTACAGTAAAGATGATTCTCCCTTAAAAGTCTATAATTAAAGAGTGCTTTTAATTATTTTTTTTATAAGATAGTGATTTCTAAAGTGTCAAACAAAAAAAAAGATAAAAACTATATTATATTATATATACACTTTATTAAACAAAATCTCAAAGTGCTACAGAATTAAAAACAATCAACTACAATAAATAAATACGTAAATAAATAAATACATTTATTTTATTTACGTATTTATTTATTGTTGTTGATTGTTTTTAATTCTGTAGCACATTGAGATTTTGTTTAATATAAAGTGTATTATAAATAAAATGTACTGTATATATATATATACACTCACGCACTCACGCACTCACACTCACACACACACACACACTTAGACCAGAAAATCATCATCTTGTACATCATCATCTTTTCAGTAAGCAACAACCCTAGCAACCACTCAGAACACCCTAGAAACCACATATCAACAATTAACACCATATCAACCTTTCAAAACACCTTAGCAAGTGCATTATAGCAATCCTAGCATCCAGCAGAACATCCTAGCAACCACGCAGAAAAACATAGCAACCACATAGTAACCCTATCAACCACTCAAAACACCCTAGCAACAGCATAGGAACCTTAGCATCCACCCTGAAAATCCTAGCAACCAAATAGCAACCACTCAGAAAACCATAGCAACCAAATATTAACCCTAGTAACCACTCAAAACATCCTAGCAACCCTAGCATCCACCCTGAATATCCTAGCAACCACTCAGAAAAACATAGCAACCACATAGTAACCCTTTCAACCACTCAGAACACCCTAGCAACAGCATAGGAACCTTAGCATCCACCCTGAAAATCCTAGCAACCAAATAGCAACCACTCAGAAAACCATAGCAACCACATAGTCATTCTAACAACCACATAGCATCCCTAACAATCACTCTGAAAAAAACCTAGCAACCACAAAACCATAGCAACCATTAAGAACATCCTAAAACAACCATAGTAACCACTCAGAAAACCCAAGTAACTACATAACAACAATTAAGAACACCCTAGCAACCATTCAATACACCCTAGCAAGTGCACCATAGCCATCCTAGCATCCACCCTGAACATCCTAGCAACCACACATCAATCACTCAGAGAACCCTAGCAACCAAATATTAACCCTAGTAACCACTCAAAACATCCTAGCAACCCTAGCATCCACCCTGAATATCCTAGCAACCACTCAGAAAACCCTAGCAACCACATAGTAATTTTAGCAACCACTCTGAAAAAAACAAGCAACCACAAAACCATATCAACCATTAAGAACACCATACTGTATTGCAACCCTAGCAACCACTCAGAGCATCCTAGAAACCGCATAGCAATCATTATAAACACCCTAGCAACTGGATAGCAATCCAGTTTGTATCCACTGGACACCAATCTTAGCATGTGGCTTAAAGCTTTGCACGCATGGGCAAGCGCTCTTCATAACTTCTTAAGAAAATATCAAAATCTATTCTAAACAAGCTGTGCAATCTGCAAATATGTCAAAGTAAATGTGTCAATCTAATAAGGTTGGCGAGTCGTCATCCCCATTGTAGAAGTGACAGTAGTTACATTTCCTTTTTTAAGATGAGAAGGAAAGTATGCTGTATATGCAGGTTGTGGGCTGTTATCGGATCAACTCTCAGGAGAATTTCAGGAAACAATGAACACATTTTGTCTATGGTGTCTGAAGTGACAGACATTTGACAGCCTTCTAAATGTATGTCACTCAAAACACTTTGAGGATTTGTGTGGATATGTGTGTGGATATCAGTCAAGCGCTCAGAACACAATTCCTTACTTTCTCAGGTGTGTGACGTGCTTCTGTTTTCCTCAATGAGATCTAACAGCCTTAGGTAAGCCCTTCAAAATATACTTCAAAGATAATACATATTTGTTAGTCTGGTAAAAAGCCAGATTTTGTTTGGAGATGCATTAATATTGTTAAGCTTTATGTTTTAAATCGTATTGACCAAAGCCGCAGGGTTCAATGCACGGCACGCCATTGCTCAAATGACAGGTCTGCCATTATCTTTAGGCAAGACTAACTCACCTCCTTCCATCAATAAGTGGGACATTTGAAATAGACCCCGGAGTGGACTCTCAACGGACTAGAGTGAATCAAGAGCAGCCAGTGCTCAATATAGAATATAGATTCATGTTAAATGAGGTACAGAGCATACAGTATATGTGCCTGCACACCCCAGAGCTAGACAGCACATCTGTCCAATACTGGCCGACTGTTGAATATTACAACAGCTCTGAGGTTGCTTTCCTCTGCATCTACTAGAGTAAGGTTAAAATATCAGGTGGATACATACACTATATTCCCAAAAGTATTGGGACACCCCAGGTGTTCCAAACACTTACATGGTGGCCATCAAATCAAATCAAGCACACGCTTCTACAAACATTTGTGAAGGAATGGGTCGCTCTCAGGACCTCAGTGAATTCAAGCACGGTACCGTGACAGGTAAGTTTGGTGTGGAGGAACTTGACTGACCTGCAGAGTCCTGACCTCAACCCGACAAAACACCTTTGGGATGAATCGTCCAACAGTGCCCAACCTCACAAATGCGCTTCTAGAAGAATGGTCAGAAATTCCCATAAACACTCCTAAACCTTGTGGAAAGCCTTCCCAGAAGATTTGACGCTGTTATAGATGCGCCGGGTGGGCCAACTCCATATTAAACCCTACGGATTAAAAATGGGGTGTCAAGTTCATGTGCATTTAAAGGCAGGAGTCCCAAAACATATATATATATAATATATATAATATAAAATTTGTGTGTGTGTGTGTGACTGTGTGTGTATATCCTTGGAAGTGTTGTTTGATTACTAAAACAAAATCAAATACAAATAATTTTCATTCATTGAAATAAAGCTGATATAAAATAATATAATAAAAAAACTATTAAATAATAAAAATAAATGTTATATTTTTATGTTTATATATTTTGACAAAGTTGCCAGTTTCCAGTCTCAAAAGAGATAAACTCTTTCGCTGTAACCATTATTAAAATGGCCAAACTTAAATGTATAAATATAATTCATTTTAAATAACTAAACATCAAACCAAGTGGCTAATTGTCATTTTAACCACATGTTAAAAGTAACCAGTTCAGAAATAAAAGTAGTGTAACAGATTTGTCTCTCTGTGATTCCGAATGAATCAAGAATCTTTTTTTGATTGAATCTTTTCAGCGGAAAAATTGTGGGGAAAAGAATTTGCACTGAAATCACACCTTTTTAAAGTGACTGATTTCAAAATAATATATAATGATATACACACACACACACACACACACACACACACACACACACACACACACACACACACAGCCTAGGACCACGGTTGTGAAACAGAGACAGCGAGACTACAATCAGACCCAAGTGACCAAGAAAAGAATGTTTTTTTCCATAAAACAAAAGGACAGTGTCATGGCCGGAGATAATGTCCTATATTGGCTGTTCTAGTGACTCACCGGCTCCAGTAAGTGTATTTCTGTCTACAGTTGGCCACTTCAGCCACTCTATGGCACCAGACAAAGTCAAAGGGGGTGACATTCTGTCCCAGATTTTATGGTTATGATGCAGGTTTATGAGGACCACACAACAGTAATGTGTAATGTTTAACTCTTTTTAGGTAGCAGAAGACAGCTAAAATGTCTTGACTCAGTCATTCTGCTCTGCATCCAAACCATTATGAGAGAACAAGAACTGTCCGCAGTTTGGGTTGCATTTCAGTGGATTCTGCATATAGGACATATAGAGCCCTATAGAGGTGTAGTAATCAGCTCTTTCCTGTAATTAGACAGAACACAAGTGAATGAGAGCGGACATAATGTGTCCCGTTCTGTTCTGTTTGGCACTCTTGGGCCTTGCCCTCCAGACATGTCTAATAGGAAGAGAGTTTAATTAAAAGAGAGAAAGAATGAATTTGGATGTCTCTGAGATGAATGAGCTGTGGAGGGCAGTACGAATATTCAGTAGGCTAGTGATGAGGTGGGCCGCGATTGAAAGCGTTCTGCTTTTGATTTTTCTCATCGAATATTTTGGAATGTGCATGTTTGTTGAATTTTTTTCCTTTTAATTGTATAATATTTTAGTCTTGTCAAAGGGGACACACAAGGGAAACTGTCTATCACATAGATAAAATCACATTAGTCAAGCTCAGGCGAGTGTAACCTAATAATCCTGACCAAATATTTTACATTTCACATTCACATATGCAACTTGTCCACCATGTTACGTGACATAGCAGTGTGTAACAGGTTTTAAGCTATTAAGGCCATTAATAGATAGGAAAGAACAGCATGCTAGAAAAATATTATAATTTAAGAAGAATTTTAATCGATATAAAATCAAATAAACATTTCCATGGCCACCTTAGCATCTCTATGTGCTTCGAAAGGGAGAAACGAGCGGTGGGCGTTTGCAATTCACAATCATCACGTTAGATGCCATTAGAGTTCACACTCCACCTTTAAGGGAACATAAAGTCCACCAAACTGTAGAAATGTAATATTCAACAAATCAGATAAATGAATGCCGCACAACAAAGAAAACTCTGTAACTTTATGAATAAAGCAAACAAGTGTGCTACAAATGAACCACTGAAATGTTAGGCCTAACGTTACCTGTCCAGCAGAGAAAATAGACGGTTGCAGTCTCTTTTTTTCTGTAGCCACTCCGGAAGTCTTTTGCATTTTACAAAGGGTGAATCTCCAGTTGCCACTGCGATTGTAGTTTAAAACTTTCTGGATCCGCCGTCGAATTGATAAATTTAATTATATCAACTGCTGTAAAAAAAAAATTAAAAAAATCCGGTCTAACATCCTCGCAATAGCCTTCTAGTCGGGACACATTTACGTGTACACATGGGATAATGACGCAAAAGATATTTTTAAATTTCCCACGGAAATCCACCAGTAGGCTACCAATGGAATTAAAAAACATTATTATTATTACAAGCGTACTGTTGTAAACCGATCAAATGGAGAGGTGCTGATGTTTTAATTGTGTGTGTGAGGGTTATGTAGCACTTGCTAAAATTTATTTTGGATAATTTTTTAACCCAAAAACGTCATGGACTGCAGCTCTACGATTAAAAGATGTATGAGGCAAAAGTGAGGACACTTGTATTAGTGAAGAATGTGACACTATATTAATTGCAGGTTTCAACATGTTAGCACAAGTTTTCCTTTGCATTTTTCACATACAGAGGAGAACGGTGTCTTCTGTTTTCCCGTGTTTTGTTGAAAACAGTGTTGTGCAAATGGCCCGTAAGAACAGCTCTTTTAGAGTTCCATCCCTCTATATCAAAAATCACCTCTCCAAAAATGTAACAACGCGTCAGTTACACGCGGACTGCAAGCGCGGTGATTGGTCTGTCAGAACCCCTCCCTCACATGCTCTCATTGCAAGTGTAACTGCATGTCAACATGGACAAGGATGCAGAAGTATAATTGTAGAGAAGTATATTTAGTATAAATGTAGTGAAGTATAGTTGAAGTAAACAGTCTTTACACTTTCTTCATAAGTAAAATATGAAAGGCGGTCTGCCAGAAGCAAGATATTTTACTTTTTAAAGTTTTAACTATGTATATTTCTCTTCCGATTCGCATCAGAAGGCCTTTATAAACCCTCTGGAGCCATGTGGATTACTCTAATAATGGATGGATGCACTTTTTTCTGCTTCAAAATTTGGGCTGCCATTCACTGCCATTAAAATGCTTGGAAGAGCCAGGACATTTTTAATATAACTCCCGATTGTATTCGTCTGAAAGAAGAAAGTCATATACACCTAGGATGGCTTGAGGGTGTGTATATCATGGGGTAATTTTCATTTTTTTGGTACACTAGTTATATCAACTGCTTCTGTATTCAGAGTCTTGCATTTGGTGACACATAAGCCTGGATGAAGATGAGGGAGCTGAAAGAAAATAGGAACTCAATTAGAGATATAGCACAAACATTGGACCAAATCAACAGCTTGGAAAAGAAAGAAACCACCGGCGACCTCAGCAACCGACATCAAGCAAGTCAGCTGAGAAAAACAACAGCAGTTTGGGAGAGACAAATCTGAACAAGAAGTCTAAAATAAGTGTCAGTAAAATCACCAACATCCTCCAGAAAGCTCACAAGCTACTGTTCGCAGGAGACCTCGACAGCAGAATTACAGAGGCTACACAGCAAGTTGCAAACCTCTGATTGGTACCAAACATAGAAAGGCCAGATTAGAGTCTGCAAAAAAAGCAGAGAGATGAGCCTGTAGTTCTAAAAGAGAGTTTTATGGACAGATGAGGCAAAGACAAACATTTATCAAAGCGATGGGAAAGCAAAAGTGTGGAGAAAAAAAACAACCGAAATGATCTAGACTAGAGCATACAAGCATCTCGTTTGGAACATCATCTTTGTTCATGACTTATTAAATGAAGGTGGAAGCAGAATGAATTCAGAAGAGTACAGAACCATCTTGACTACAACCGTTTATGAACCATTAAGAAGCTCTTCATATTGCAACAGGACAATGACCAAAAACACACACTGCCAACTCAATAAGGAGTTCATCAGGGGAAAGAAATGGAAGGTCTTACATTGGCCGAGCCAATCTCCAGATTTAAATCCCACTGAACATGCACGTCACCAGCTGAAGAGGAGACTGAAGGCAGAAACTCCCCAAAACAAGCAAATGGTTGCATTAAAGGCTTGGGAAAGCATTTTAGAAAATTAAACCAAGAGTCTGCCGATGTCTATGAGTCGCAGACTCACTGCTGTGACTGCATGCAAGGGATTTGCATCTAAATATTAGCTTTGTACATTTGCTTTAAGTTAAATTACCCCAATACTCTAAAAGTGCTGTTCTTCTTAGTGGGTAAAAAATGTATGTGATGAAACAGCCAATAATAAATGAGATATTCTGTACTTTTGGCTCATATTCCTGTTTTAATCATATTAACAGATTTCTTGACACCACTGCAAACAGAGCATATTTGCCTTTAAAGGGATAGTTCACCCTAAAATTCAGTCATTAATTACTCGCCTTCATGTCATTCCAAAGACTTTTGTTCATCTTCGGAACACAAATAAAGATCTTTGGTCAAATCGGAGGGATTTTTGACAGCTAGGCAACTACGAATTTTAAGTTTCAAAAAGTTCATAAAGAGAGTGTAAAACTAATCCACATGAACTGAGCGGTTTAGTCAAACATTTCTGAAGAGACACGACAGCTTTGTGTGATAAACCGATTCAATTTGGGCTTTCATTTACATATAAACATTCAACAAATTACAGTTGTGGTAAATGGAAGCTCAACCATGTTCACTTGACGTGCGAGAACCAATGGGGTTAATTCTGGCGTTACTCAGCCCGTTTGAGCTTCAGTGAGAACCAATGAGGTTCATTCTGGTGTTACTCAGTCCGTTTGAGCTTCAGCAAGAACCAATGAGGATCATTCTCGTGTTACTCAGCCCGTTTGAGCTTCAGCAAGAACCAGTGAGATTCCTTGTCGTGTTACGCAGAACGTTTAAGCTTCAAGCAGGTTCAGTTGAGCTTCTGTTCGCTGATCATTGTTAATATATGAATAACAGACATGTGTGTGTGTGTGTGTGTGTGTGTGTGTGTGTGTGTGTGTGTGTGTGTGTGTGTGTGTGTGTGTGTGTGTATATATATATATATATATATATATATATATATCAGTTTATCATATAAAGCGACCACGTCTCTACAGAAAATTTGGACAAAACCACTCAATTCATATGGATTATTTTTACAATCTCTTTATGAACTTTTTGAAGCATCACATTGGTAGTTGCGTAGCTGTCTGTGGAGGAACGGAAATCTCTCAGACTGCATTTGTGTTCAGAAGACGAACAAGAATCTTACGGGTTTTGAACGACATGAGGATGAGCAAATCCTTTTTAGGTGAACTAACCTTTAAATCTCCCAAAACTCATGGAGGGGGCAGTATTATAATAATCGCCAAATAGTTCTAGGGGCTTACATATAATAAATATATAAATAATATAATAAAATGCCCCATTACTTTTCACAAAACAGACTTTCAATGAGGAAGGGATTATGAGTTAATGAATGTGGTGAGTAGTATTAATCTTCTCAGCAGTCTGCCTGGAGTATTCCTCACTCGATACCTGCCAGACTCATTAACATCTCTGGTCTCATTTAATAAATGTGTTAAAATAGGCTTAAGTAGATTAGATTTTATTATAGATTTTGTCTGCTGGTCCATATATTAATGCCCCTGCAGGTCAGCCTGCCCACTCAATACGGTCTTCTACGGCGGTAACAGCTGGTAAAATATTCTCAAGCCAAATCAATCCAAAGTGAAGCGACAACACAAGACGACTTCACTGACATCAATACAACAGCGAGCAGACATAACCGCATCACTTTGATCAGAGCATTTGTGTGGCCTCATTCTGCCATGGATCCTGACAACCTGGAGGCAGAGGCAAGAAAGGACATGCCATGATTAGGTGTGCATCTGAGGCTAACCACACACACACACACCTCTCGCCGGTTTCTAACAAACATGACAGCTTGACATTGCACCTGGGTTCGATTCATCTGGATTGGGTCCCAGACAAGTGTGAAGAAGAGAGACAGCACGGGAACTGAGACAAGGAGAGTTTGCAGCCCTCCTAGTAACCTTGTAGAAACATTGCAGCTTTTGCACATTTTGAGCAATGCTCAGCCGCTGCATGTACAGTATATGGATGATTTTCAATAAACGCACACTCTGGCCGCACACATTCACACTCTCATCCTCGGAGGTACTTCAGACTGTTTGATGAGATTCAGTTGCCATGGAGACAGCTGAAAGTGATTGATTGGCCAGCACCTGAAAAGTGCTCACCGAAACTTCTAGATCAACCAGTTATTTTTAAAGGCCCTGTGGGAAATCTCAGCATGAAGGACGTGAATCAAAAGAAAGTTTGCTACGTCTATGCTGAAGGTCACTGCAAAAAGTGCTGGCACAATTAAAGACGGCTCTCCCGTTTGCGTCGCACATTAACGAGTAGAAGTTCGCGCCGGCACAGTTCTGAGACCAGATATATGACCCTGGACCACAAAATCAGTCATTAGGGTCATTTTTTTAAAATTGAGATTTGACCATCATCTGAAAGATGAATAAATAGGCGTTCCATTGGTGTATTTGTAAGGATATGACAATATTTGGCCGAGATACAATTATTTGAAAATCTGGAATCTGAATTGGGTCCAAAAAAAGTCTAAATATCGAGAAAAAACGCCTATAAACTTGTCCTTAGCAATGCATGTTATTACTAAAAATACATTTTTGATACAATTACGGTAGGCAATTTACAAGACATCTTCATGAAACATCATCTTTACTTAATAGCCTAATGATGTTCGGCATAAAATAAAATACGATCATTTTGACCCATACATTGCATCGTTGGCTATTGCCACAAACATACCCGTGCGACTTATGACTGGTTTTGTGGTCCAGGGTCACATATCTGTCCTTCAGCTGCTTCCGTGGTTAAGAAATAACTGTGAAAATGAGAATCATCATGAGAAATCAGAGATCAAATTAATACTTCTCCTTGGAGATGCCGCAAGGACAGTCTTAAAAGCATCTCACATTTAATTCCACCCCTTTTCCATCATGTTATTCATCTATCAGAGAAGAATGCCGTTTTATTTCTATAGCTCAATTTATAAGCATGACATCAGCAATGTCAAGGTCACTGGTTTGATTCCAAAACATATATTTCATCGGTAAGTTGCAGTATAGTCTGGCAAATATATAAATGTAGACGTCAAATATCTTTTTTGAGTTTTCACTTCTCTGCCAGTTCATTGGTCACTTTCTTATACGCAGGCATGAACAGATCCTCTCTCGGGACTGGACACGACTCTATATCACACTGGGGCGCTGACAGGGCCGGAGACAGGACAGAAAGGCAAAGTCTGAGAAACAACGTCACAAATGCTTTTCTCTATGCAAGGACAATGATAAAGTGAGAAGGCAAAACTAAGCAATTCGTAACCATTTCACAGACAACTTGTGCTGCGTCAGGATCTTGTGAACTGAATACGAAGTGCAACACTGAGAAGAAACTCTCCTCGGTGGACAATAGCAGAATTTTGCCCTTTATGGCCGTAATTTAAAACACAATAAATGTATTGTCTACTACTAGAATTAAAGATACTACTACTTTAAGTTCTGTTTACAAATATGCACCTATATTAGTCTTGCAAATGGAGTCAAAAACTGGATGAACTGCATTTTAAACGCAGTATAACATCGCCCTCCAGTGGATGTTTGAAGGATTGGTCTTCCAATCCTTAATTTCCTTAATTCCTCCTGTCCTTAATTTCACCTTTAAGTTTATTAAATGGAAATCTTTTGTATTTATTATAGACGTCTTCGCTGTTACTATTAAACAATTTAATGCATCCTTGATGAATACAAGTATTTTTTTTAAATGATATAATTATAATAAATCTCTCTCTCCTCCCCAAACAAGGGGAGGGGGTAACATGATGCATTAAAAGCCAGGGGGTTAAAACTTTTTGAATTTGAAGATCAAGGTCAATAAAATTATACTTGATTTATATTTTCCGGGAAACGCAAGTATCTTCTGCTGCTTCCACAGAGCAGAACTAAATAAAATAAAAAATAAAATAAAAATATTTAAACAAAAACAGGAAAATTTGGACATCTTTAATCTGTTCTAAAGTTTTCACACCCTAGCTCTTAATGTATTTCGTTTCCTTAAACACGCCTGAACCAGCTGGTCAGTGTCTAACTAGAGCCTTGTAAGACACTGATTAGTTGGTCTGTTTGCTTGTTGTTTATTTGAATAGGGACAGATACAAAAATCGACATAGATTATTACATAAAGAACAATCCGATGCATGTATCACAGTGTTTATAGCCAGGGTTAATTCGCAACACCTGTCCCAAGTAAGGCTTTTAACAGTTAAGAAATAATAAATAAATAAAAATGACACTGTATAAAATCAAATGTCCAGAATACATGTATAAAAGAAACCAGTTAGCACCAAACAAACAAAATATATCAGATAAACACGTCCTTAAACTCGCACACCCTTCATACGGCATGATCACACCGCTGCTGCTGTAAGAACCAAGTTTTTGTTACTTTTTTTTTAAGGCGGACAGTTTAGTTTGTTTTTATGTTTGTTGGAAGCCAATTCCACAGATTGGCTCCTTTCACAGAAACATTTTTTGGGGGGGCAAAAGATTTTTTACAAAAGGGAACTTTACAGTCTCCACATGTAGCAGCTCTTGATGATCTGGAGAACTCCAGTCGGTTCACTAATTTACACAGTGGCTCAGGTGCAAGTCCAGTCAAACATTTAAAAAACAACATTAACATCTAAGATTAACAAAATTTACGATTTTATGTTTACTTAAAATGTAACAATGGTGAAATTTTTTAGGGCACGGTTATAAAGCCTCTCAATCGGCTTTAGAGTAGTTTGGCTAGTCAGGGACCAAACAGTGGTCCAGAATGACAAGTGGGACAGGATCATAGCGTTCAGAAACTCAAATGTCAAATGGCTCCTGATCATTCTGAAACGATTCATGCTGGCCTTCATTTTTCTTGAGATTTTTTTAATATGACTTAAAATTTAGCTGAGAATCTAAAATGACTCCTAAATATTTTTCTTGTTCTACCTGACCGATGAGTTCACCATTCATTTTAATGTTAAGATCATTTATTATCCGTGTTCTTTTTATAGAAAAGCACATAGATTTCGTTTTCCTCAGAGTAAGTGATAGACATGAGTTGTTAATCCAATTAGACACTTTCTCAAGACTTTTGGTCAGTGTACTGCCGGTAACAGCAGGGCTTTTACCTTTGTTTTTACACCTGGTTCAGGTGTGTTTATTTGGTGTTGCAGAACAATGGCCCTCCAGGACTGATTTTTTGAAACCCCTGCTCTTAAGCATTTGTAAACGTTTGAACCTTTTTAATAGTTGTTTTTAAGTCCTTCAATCACCCTCCGTGTGAAAAGACATATCTCAAAATCATACAGTCACTGCTGGAGAGGGTTCAAAAATGCAACAGATGCTGGAAAACAGGGCCTGGAGGATTTTTCTGAAAAACATCGGGCAGTTTAACTGCTCAGAAGAAACAAGAGACTCATGAACATCCATCACAAAACAAAAAAACAGCCGTGGATCATTTAGGTCATGGGCGTCGGAAGCAAATAAAAAGTGGGTGGGTCAGTAGCATCTAAGGCAAAATATGATAGGTGGGGAAATTGTTTTGCGGGGGGTCTGGGGGGCTAAAAAAATGATTTCATAGATGTGATTTCCTGCATTATGGTGCGTTTGAGGCCATATCCCTTTCCTATACCAAAAAAGACCTCAAACCAATCAATATCAATAGTCTAATAAAAAGGCTATATTCATAAAACTGCCATAGAAATCAACAGTTTCACAGATAATGATAATGAATAAGTTGCATGTTTTTTATGCTCCGTATCCAGACTGAAAAAGTGCCATTTACTAAACGATTGATTGGGCCAGACAAAATGACAGAAATCACTAAATTATTTACCGTGGCTATAGAGTAGGGGTAAGACGCACGGCATCAAGTTGACGCATATCGAGCATCGGTTCGAATTCGCCTTTTGCCACACTCGCTCTACTCCCTTTCCCCATCACATCAGATCGGAAAGGTATTTATTTTCAATAAAAAAAATAGAAAATATTAGAAAAGGGGGAAATAAAGCGTTTAACATGTGTTTAATAATAGTCAATGTAAGCAGACATGTGCTGAATTAGAAACGATAAAAGTGAGTGAGTCCAATATCATTGGTCTTAAAAAGTGGGTGGGTCTTATCCCACCCACACACAATGGTTCCGACGCCCATTTAGGAAATGGCGCTGTATTAAGAATCAAGAGTACATAAACTTTTGTACAGGTCATTTGTATAAATTCAGCTTGTGAACTATATGTACAGTAAACATTTTTTATGTAAAATATCTTATGTATATAACATGCATTTTGTATGATCCCTCTTATTGTGTTAATTATTCACATTTTCTGCAATATTCTGCAACATTCAGTTAAATAAGACACTCTTAGAAAACCATTTCGTCTTAACCTTTTTAATATAAAGCTTTTGCTTTTATACAAACATCAAAGACATAAGGCTTTCTTTTTTTCTTTTTACATAAATTACATTTCAAATACATAGCAATACTGTGATTATATTGTCAGATTTTACACTATATTGTTATTGTTAATTTAAAAAAAGATCTGCTACTGAAAATAAAGGTGAAAGTCCATTAAGATGAGTTTTAATCTGCTTTTCTTTACAAATAATAAGTCTGTAATAAAAGGTGGGTAGTAAATGTGAACATTAATAACTTTTCGTAAAAGCGTCTACTTATGAGGAGGTCTGAATTTAATCCTATCTGTACAAGAACAAGGAGCACACTAAAGACAGAGAAGAGATCATACACAACCCTGATGTCAGTAAGATCTTTTTACATGGCTGAACCCGCGTATCCTGACTATGGCAGACAGTCAATTACCGATTTGATCGCTTTTGGTAGGATTGAAAAAGACAATGACCAAAAATAATCCAGCATCATCTTCTGAGAAGAGCGACGTTGTGCTGTAAACAACTGTCTGAATTTTCTAAACGCATCAGATAAAAAAAACAACAAAAAAAACTTTTTAAAATGTTATATTCTCAAAGCCGATTAGTTAATGCTGCAGACTATAAAACTCAGAAGTTGCAGGTCAGTTCAAGAACTGCTGAGTTAGTGTGAAGACAATCCTGCTGTCATTTTACCCTTGAGAATCCAATAAGCAACCATTATCCTATGAACCTCAAATCATCTTCAGATGAGCCTATGCTGATAAGGTCACATCTCGCCTGCGGTAATTACATTGCAAAAATGTTTCAGATCGACATCAACGTAAACATATAACTGCCTTCACACTTTCACTTCACATTTAATGACATTGAGCGCCAGGCCGAGAGAATGCAAGATAGAGAGATCGTGTGCAAGAGCTTTTCGTGCCTTTGTGCCATTGGTTGTCTATGGGAAGACATCTCACAGGTGCCCACGGGTCTGTCAGCCCAGCTGCACGTCCATGTCGATGGGACACAGCACGTATCTGGGGTCAAGTTTAGGCCGGAAGTCACCAAAGTTTTTTGAAGCCTCGGTCCCGAAAACATCAAGCACTTTTCTGTTCATCAGAGCAAACCTGGACAAAGGAATCAATAACTTTATGTGTTCAAGAAGACTTATTAATCAATTTGATTTTCCATTTATACTCACCTGCCCTTCGTCAGCCGCAGTAGAAACTTCCAGTATGACGGTCTCAGATTTTGCACTTCCATAACCGCCTGCTCAGATCCATCCAGGACATATTAAACAAAATTATTTAAAAATAAATCACATGAACTATGGGCATGCTTCCAGTAGGTTTTTGAAACTGTCTTGAATTCATTGCGTTGTAATTTAAAGCTTGACAAAGCAATTTTTGTCTTTCTTTAATTTAAACCGCACGTGGCGTGATTCTCATTCAGTTCACACCCGAGTCATCAATAAGTCACACGGGCACAAACCACTTCTGCATGTTAATGTAGTTTGTATTTTCCCTTTGTATAGAACTGTCCTTGGGTATCCAGAAGGTGCTTTGGGTAGATTTTTAAAAAACATTTTGAACTCACCGCTTGAAAACAGATGGCGGTGGAGATGGCATAGATTACTGTATCAGCCTCTGGGAAGTACGGAAACCGGCCTGCCTCGATCCCTTTGAAATACAACGTCTAAAAAGACAGTGATTAGATTATTAACAGTGTACACACAAACACATATGCAAACACTTAATATGTAAATATTTTATATTTTAAATAATATGTAAACTCTTTTTAAAATCCCAAAATATCTATTGAACCTTTATATGAACGGTATACTTTTTTCTTTAGTTTTTTTCATGGTTGTTTATGAATCATATTTAGAATATAAGACTTTTATGGTCATTTATTGACAGAAAAAAATGGCAAAAAAAGAATAAAACTTGGTTATAAATATATATTAATAATATATACTCTGATCAGGTAAAACATTATGACCACCTTCCTATTATGTTGGTCCCTCTTTTGCTGCCAAAACAGCACTGACCCATCGAGGCATGGACTCCACTAGACCCCTGAAGGTGTGCTGTGGTATCTGGCAACAAGATGTTAGCAGCAGATCCTTTAAGTCCTGTAAGTTGCGTGGATCGGACTTGTTTGTTCAGCATATCATTGATTGAGATCTGGGGAATTTAGAGTCAACACCTCAAATTTATCGTTGTGCTCCTCAAACCATTCCTGAACCTTTTTGGCTTTGTGGCAGGGCACATTATCCTGCTGAAAGAGGCCACAACCTCTGCAACATGGCTTAAGTAGGTGGTACGTGTCAAAGTAACATCCACATGGATGGCAGGACCCAAGGTTTCCCAGCAGAACATTGCCCAAAGCATCACACTGCCTCCGCCGGCTTGCCTTCTTCCCATAGTGCATCCAGGTACCATGTGTTCCCCAGGTAAGCCACGCACATGAACCCGGCCATCGTGATGTAAAAAAAACGTGATTCATCAGACCAGGCCACCTTCTTCCATTGCACCGTGGCCCAGTTCAGCATGGGCATTGGGCACCCTGACTGGTCTGAAGCTATACAGGCCCATACGCAACAAACTGCGATACACTGTGTATTCTGACACCTTTCTATCAGAACCAGCAGTAACTTCTTGAGCAATTTGAGCTACAGTAGCTCATGTTTGATCGGACCACATGGGCCAGCCTTTGCTCCCCACGTGCATCAATGAGCCTTGGCCACCCATGACCCTGTCACCGGTTCACTGCTGTTACTTCCTTTGACCACTTTTGATAGACCACTGCAGACCGGGTACACCCCACAAGAGCTGCAGTTTTGGAGAGGATCTGACCCAGTCGTCTAGCCATCACAATTTGGCCCTTGTCAAACTCGCTCAAATCCTTACGCTTGACCATTTTTCCTGCTTCTGACACATCAACTTCGAGGACAAAATGTTCACTTGTTGCCTAATATATCCCCACCCACTAACAGGTGCCGTGATGAAGAGATAATTAGTGTTATTCACTTTACCTGTCATAATGTTATGCCTGATCAGTGTATAAAAGTTTTATAAATATAAAATACTGAACCAGCCACCAGAGACATCATTGAGGAGGCTTACTCATTTGAAACCGTTAAACAAGTAAAAGCAAGAAAACGGTTACCTCCACTAGTTTGGAGAAGAGGTACATGGAGATAGAGGTGCTCTTGTAGAAGAACATTGATGTGCCAGCAAGAAAACCTTAAAAGAGAAAAAGGTGAGCTGAGAATCTCTAATCTGACTGTGCAAAAGGAAAGGGGTTCAAAATACAATTTACCTGCTATGAGAGCGTGGAGCTCGTCGTCCAGGTTCCGCATCCATCGCAGTAAACAGCTTGTGCCCTTTTTATAAAATAGAAGTGAGATGAAAAGAGAGAAATAAATCACATCTGAAAAAAAAAATTACTGAGAAAGGTGAAGGAAACTAAAGTTGCAGCGAAACGTGCTGTCTCAAAAGGAAAAAAAACCTGCACTCAATCTTAGTGAAGTACCTTGTATATACTGACAAAAGATCCCAGGAAAGCTCCTAGCTGGAAGTTCTCTTTGTTGTAGAGCAGCCAGAGCAGACGAGAGGGTTTGGTGAAGGCCTGTCTGAATGCTGATGGAACCTTCAAACAGCATTGAATGAGGTAACCCACGCTGAACATCCGGATGAAACCCTTTAAAAACACAAGGCAAGCATCTCAGAAGCTGCTCTCCAGAACACATCCAGCTGTCGGTTAGAGAGCAAAGGGCACTGCTATATCGACAGAGCCTTTCACCCAGATAAACGCTACACTTTTATGCATTCAGCCTCTCTCCCATTCAAACACACGTGCTCAGAACAAACAGATGAATGGTTTGAGAAACAGCAGGGTTACGTGGTCTCAGACTCTTACTTTAACACAGTAGGAGATGCAGTTGTCTTGATAGTGTTTGCAACATCTATGCCTGGGTCCATGTTTGCATCTAAAGGGGACAACACACGCACAATGAATGCAAATGCACAATACGTTATGAAGCAGGGGAACATTCACACATGACAATAAAGCTTAGCTGACTGATGAATAAACATGAATGCAAATTTACTCAGAGTGGCAAATGCAAGTAAAACCATTTTTTACCCACTACCAACAGCACTGAAATTAATAATTGAGCACTGAAATTAATAATAATTTTTCAAAAAGCGTTTTTTATAATAATAATAATATGCTGCATTTACGAACTTAAAACCTATTTGACGAATCATGCATTTCCAAAGCAAGATTTTCCCAAGGATTTTTTTCATAATAATAGAGGATATTTCACAAATGCCAGTCAACAGGCAGTGGGCGGTGCTTGGCGCTGAGTGGATAATCCTTGGTTGATTGGCATTTGTGAAATGTTCTCTATTATTATGAAAAAAATCTTTGGGAAAATTGTGCTTTGGAAATGCATGATTCGTCAAATAGGTGTCATTCATAAATGCAGCATTTTATTATGAAAAACGGCTTTTTGAAAAAGCATATTTAATAATGCATTTTTTATTTATTTTTAAACATAACAATAGTGTGTGGAAGAGGTAATTGTGAAATATATTAAATAATTAATGTTGTGTTTTCATATAATTTACAAAATATATAGGTGAATTACTTAGATAATATGTAATCAAATTAATTATTTCACAATAAACTGTTAACATTTATTTGTTGTTTTGTTGAATTTAATATTTATTGAATGATTTCATTTTGAGTAATTTGGTATCAGTATTGTATTCAAACTTGAATACAATACTGATACCAAATGACTTAAAATGAAATAATGTGAAACACTCACATAGAGTCTAGGAGTTTGCGTGTAAATGCTCTGATGCAGCTCCCCCTGGAGGCAGGCGCGTGCTCTGGTCTCTCATCGGGTGGCTGCGCGTCTCTCTCTGAACCCTGCGCGTACGCTTGCTCAGCCAGAGAAGAGTGTGTCGGGATCTCCTCCTTCCCAACTATAAATCTGCCAAGCAAGACACAAAATCTCCTTTAACAGCCTGACATGACTTTATACTCTGAACAGGGTGTTTCCTATTAGGGGCTTAGGATTAAGAGTACAAGAGTAAATAAATCGAGCTATAAGTTTAATAAATCAATAAATAAACTTACTTTAAGGCAGAGAAAGCAAAGCCATTCAGTCCATCTTTACATCTGAAGATAAAACCAGAAATGTGAAGGGTCAACGTTTGTAATTGAACAACTAGGTTTTTATATGTTCTGATGAGTATGCTTGTCTTCTTAAAGGGATAGTTCACTCACAAATTAAGTTGTGCCAAACCTGTATAAACAAAATATCTTCTTTTATAGATTTGGAACAACTTTAGGAAGTGAGTAAATGACAGAATTTTCATTTTGAGTAAACTATCCCTTTTATAACTATACTTTTAACGCTGGTCCTGGAGGACCTCAGCAGGTCTTAGAGCCTTTACTAATGAGATGATGATGTGTTAAAAAAAACAAGATAACCAGTGCTGGTGGCCTCCAGGACCAATAAGCTGACCGACTGACCTGAAGAAAAACATGTAGAGAGATGCAGTCAGGCAGAAGAGAAGAACCTGCGGGGGAAAGTGGAAAATATGAGAGAGACATCACACAAAACTTTATGAACAGGTCAGGGTTAGTTCAAAGCAATAATGCTTTCGCAAGCATGCTGTATCAATAGCACTAAATGATCCCACTGCATGATGATATTGAGATAGAGATACACTATCATTCAATTTGGTGTATTTTTATACAAAGAAGTATACAGTATACAAGGAAGAATTATGCTCACCAAGGCTGTAAAACCACTAATATTGTAAAATATCTTTACAATATAAAATATATTAAAATAGGAAAGTCGCTTTTTTAATGTAATTTATTCCTGTGATAGCAAAGCTGAATTTTCAGCATCATTACTCCAGTCTTCAGTATCAAATGAGCCTTCAGAAATCCTTCTAATATGCAGATTTGCTCCTTTAAATGTCAATGTTTAAAGGAGTTGTGCTGCTTAAAAATGTTGTGGAAGCCGTGACACATTTTTTCAGGATTCTTAGATGCCGCTTAGAAATCTTTTTAATATTATAAATATATTTACTGTCGTTTTTCATTAACTGAATGCATCCTTGCTGACTGAACATTAATTTCTTGAAAAAAACAAACATTAACCTCAAACTTTTCAACTGTGGAGTAAACTGTAACGTACCTCTCCGTGTTTCATAGGCTTGACGAGACCCCTCGTGACAGCCATCCGAAAAATTGTCTCCGTTGCCTGGAAATGACACAGAGCACTCGAGATCAAAATCAGCTTAGGGTTCCTTGAAACAGATCATTTTAATCACAGCTTTCCAGAAACAGTAACATAAGTGACAGATAACAGATGCAATGTTGACTACTGCCAGGAAATGGTCATGCAAGTCTGAACGAACTGTCAGGAAAACTTAACGCAGTGGAACTGAAAAGAAGCGATGCGGAATTGTCTTACCAGGTTTGCCATGTAAATTGTAAGAAGACCTCTCCTGCATAAGACAGACAAATTACATAAGAACTCTATAAATAGGAGTAATTGATTTTTTGTGACATTGTTATTACAAGTTCACTGTGTGCCGATGTTAAGGCCCAGTAACACCAGTAATAATCAATAAAGAAAGAAAGAGTTAAAGAGCTCAATTGGTGTGGATGCTAATATAGTTATCATTATTGTTATCTATATTTGTCATCCATTGTGTGAACGGGACTTTAATCTTTTTCATCAGAGAAAACGTCCATAAACAAGTTCAGTGTAAATGTGGATTAAACTTTGCATGACATGTGTATAAAAGAAAGGCCAAGTGAAAACCTGTACACATTAGGGCTAACCTGCTTTTCCGCTCAATTAGTATGGCGATGTATGAGGCCGGCAGTGCCGCCCCAAAGCCGGCAGACCAGGAGTAGAAACGTCCCAAAAGCTTCCTGAATATCAGAATAAAAAGGAAACAATGGAAAGGACAGCAGGTCATTTATAATCATAAACTAGACAACAGAGCTGACAGAAGTGTTTTCAACCGAGGATAATATCGCTGCTGAATATTTGTCTCATTTAGAAGAGATTTTAATTTATTCAAAAATTAAGTGAACTACATTCTGCTCATGCAGAATAACCATCATAAATCCAAAAGTTTATCTCAGTGTATAATTTATTCAATGTGTCAATGGTTTTAACAATCCTATTTTGGCGAATACGTGCGTAGACTTTGAACAGCTGATAAGGACAGTAACTCAAAGGTTGTTTTACAGCTCGTTCCAACAACTGTATACGTGGGACGGCAAACGTTTCCCAGTATTGCTTGTCAGCAGAATTGTGTTAAGATTACCGGAGAATGCAGAAAAACGCAATGTAGAGGCCTCCATTTGCAGTCAGGAAAGACGTGGATTGCAGGATCTCAGGAAGCAGCCTTTTCTTGTAATAATCCTTTTTCCTCCTCCTTAAAATGGCTGCAATCTTGAACACAGAAAAAAATCAATTATACGGCATGTTAAGGAAATGTCCTGTTATTCAAACAGTTCAATTTCTGACTTTACTCTAAGCTTTTAAAGTCCCCAAGAAATTAAAATGGATTTTTTTAAAATGGAATATTGTAGTATTTATTATAAATGACTTGTGATTTATGCAATCAAAAATAATGAGCTTATGTGGCACAATAGACTACCGTGGCAGTCATTTTTGTGGCGGCATTACACAAACACATTGGTTTCTGTAGATGCCGACACTGGTTTGTCACCCATAAACCACTGACCTACAGTCTAATGATCGACTGAGCCATAGGTTTTGCGAAACTGAATCGAATTCCAGCACTGCAACCCTACAGGTGTTGCTCCACTGTGAACTGCAGTTTTGCAATGGAAGCAAATGACACATCCAAAGTTAACACAATGATGATCCCTCTGCCAGATGTATAAAGACTGAAAGCCAAGTCATCACAGTAAAGGAGGCCTACAAGACAACATTCCCAGATGAATAAATATACAAATGTGGCATTTAGCCAACAAACACAATAAAATCAAAATGGACAATCCTTTTTTAAATCCAATATTGTTGTATTTACAATAAATTATTTATTCGTGCACAGCATCATTAGCAGTGTGGGGAGTAAAGTTACATGTAACTAAATTACATCAATTAATAATTACAAAATAAATTTAACTGTAATCAGTTACTGAAAAAAAAACTTTCTTTCTGTAAAAAGCTAGGATATGTTGAATAATATGAATTTGTTGCTTTCCTGATATTCAAAGGCCATTTAGTAAACTGATGCTATTCTGATGCTTTTGTCTGATGCTTTAATCTTATTTAAATTTGCAGAGTACCCCGTCTGCCAATTACATCATCCGCACGTACGCTGAAAACGTTAGGCTACAACCTTGTTGAGAGTTGCCACCATGGCAAATGATAAAAAAAGGTGCTTTAGTGCTGGAAAATATAAAAATAATCAAAAATGTATTACGTGTAAATCTACCCTACACTGATTATTAGGGCCCGAGCAACAATGGTTGCTACCAGTGTACTTAATGAGGGACAAATCGTGAACAAATTGTTCAAACCGGATTTCCCAAGAGATAATGCTTCCCCTGCTTCTCCTATGAGGGTTAGGATTAGGATTAGATGAGGATTTTGGATAGGGAGTTAGGGACAATAGGTAGCAGCCTCCCCACTGAATGAGCCAATCAGAAGTAAGGGAGTAAGAAATTCTCTAGAACCATTCAACCGATTCATTGAAAAAATGCAAAACTCCAAAAACGATTCGTTCACGAATCTGACATAATAACTATATTGCAACGTCTTAATGTAACCCAGTAAAAATAATGGGCAAGTAAAACAACACAACCTAAACCTTGCTTTGGTCAACAGTAATAGTTAATGTTAAATCTGCAGTTTAATGAGAATGATTGCGCAAATGTAATAGACAAATCAGGCAGTTTATTATTGAATTAAGTGCGGCATAATTTCAATTCACCGCATAATTTAAAGAACAATGTAATGCAAAAACAAAAACGAAAGTGCCTAAATTTTGCACAAATTTCCGCAAAGAAGCATTTGACAGTTAGATAACTATCAGTCGTTTTCTCTCTCGGCTCACCTGAGCATGTCACATGTCTAACGACCTTTCCTGGACACTTTAAAAGCTGGTTAATATAAAACATGACGGCGTGAGACACACTTTTGTGTTTTTATTTCTAAACACCTGTTTAGCAACTGTTACGGGCCCTCGCATCGTCCTGCAGGACTCTGATGTAAGTTAGCTGTCAGGCTAACTGCGCCCTTGCCAGGGTGAATTAATTAACGGTTAGATCCGCTTAGTTCCACTCACCAGATACAGAGGAGCATATATCTTGAATGAGACCTCCAGAGCACCGGCTGTCACCTGCAGGGTGGAGGTCGTACATGAGGAACTCCATGTGTGCCCTATCTCATAGCAGCTATGCGGTATGGACTTGCTGAGAGCAGCCATGTTTAGCACCGCACTTCAGAATCGGGAGCGCGTCCACTGTTTCTTGCAAGAGCGCTCCCGATGGACGTGCGCGCACACGGGGTGGGCAGAAAATGAGAAATGACCTATGGAAATGACCAGATACCATAACCGCCTGCCAGTTATTGCTTTCCTTGTTATATAATATATACATTTATTAACTACGGTATGTAACAATTAATAATGCTGTCAAATCGATTAATCGCGTGTAAATTTCGTGTTGGAAAAAGATTCGTGTTTACATGTGTATAATTATGTTTATATAAATACAGTCATGTATATATTTAAGAAATATTTGCAATTTATTATAACAAACAATAAGTGCTGTCAAATCGATTAGTAACATACGAAATAAAAGTGCGTCGTTTACATTGTGTACTGTATAATGATTTAGACTTTCAGTCTAACTAAAGCGAAACACTTAACTGTAGTAAACACTTTTTAGCCGGAGGGTTTGTTGTTTAATTATTTTAAAATGATATTGACTTTGAAATGACCTTTTATGCATTGCGGCAACCATTTGAAATCCATCTCGATTAATAAAGAGAAAATATTGGCACCCTTTAACAGTTAGCGAACACATACTATAAATTGCATATACAACTTTTATTATAAATATAAGATGTAATAAAATTAAATAAATTACATTTAATGTATTGCTATAATTAGTGAGCACAAAATATTATGCTAATATCATACGACAATTACTTTACATGTAAATAAAACTAGGTAACAAAGTTAGAACTCCACGAACTTGCATTAGTGTTTTTTTTCTTCAGTAGATAATAGAACTGCATTATTCCAAGAGCCACGGCAGAGGGCGATGCAAGGTGCAAAGTGTACATCCTCAATAATTTGCAATATTACTAAAATCACTGTATAACAAAAAAATAGTCAACACTTATCAGATCTCTGATAATTAATATTTTTGGGGAAAAGGGGTTGAGTTAACAGCACAATAATGATCTAATCTGCACAAAAATAACACTACAAGGACTTCAATCACTACATAGAGTAATGGCATTGATATAACTTGATAAATATAATAGCATTAACTTTCAAGAATATTAAACTGTTGGATTTACACTGCATTTTGTTATACACCAATAATTATTTCAAAGAAATGACAAGGATGCTGACAGCTCAAGTGCCTTTATTGGGACCAGGAAAAACAGCTCAGAGCCACTCAATATTTAATGTGGATGGCTTTTCCTTAAAAAAAAAAAAAAAAATACAAAAAGAATGGGGCTAGATATTAAATACACAACACTTGAAAAGCTAAGACCGTGACAAAGACACACAGGCTTGTGACATCAGTCATCCTCATCCCAGTCCTTCTTTCCTTGTGGAGCTTTGGGTCCACCAGCCGGCTTGGCCATTATAATCTGGGGAGAAGCAGACATAATATTCATAATCAGATACTTAAAAACAAATGGGGCAAAAGACGGTCAACTGTGAGCAGTGCAAAATCCTGCGATGAAAGTGTTTTTAGTGCATGCGGCATGCAAGTAAACTGCACTAAAAATCCCCAGACGACGAGTTAGTGATGCTTGTGAAGAGCAAAACTAGATAGTTATAAAACAACCAGTCCTTAGTCCGATCATCAGCTCATATTCAAGATGAAATTATCCAATTAAAAAAGTTATAGGATGAAAAACATCTGAATTTGTGTTACTGCAAACTCAAATAATTAAAAAAGTTAATCAATGCTTCTCAGGTCAGTTAAAACAGCACAACTCATCAAATATGTAACAAATGTTATCTGTGATGTAATGACTGCAGTCAGGCTAGACTTTCATCAAACATTTCAGGGTGAATTTCCACACAGTGTTCATGCAACCCGGTTCACTCCAGTGGTTAAGCACTCCAAACAGTGGCTTTGGTTTTATTTGTGCACCTTTGCTATCATTTTTGATTTCTTATCAATGATGTGTATCAAATTTGTCTGGTTCGTCTTCCCAACCGTCCTTGTCCCAGTGTCCTTGCTGTTTGGGGGCTCTGGGTCCCCCTGCTGCCTTTGCCATAATGATCTGGCATACACACATCACATTATAATCCCAAAAAAAAGAGAACAGGCTAACAAAGCACCTGAATTGATGAATATGGATGGAATGAGAAATTCAATGATATGCAAATAGTTGTAAAGTGAAGCACTAACCTGATCCACACGGAGGATGGTGACGGCTGCATTTGTGGCCAGTTTGATGCCCCAGTACTTGACCAGGTATGGGTCGAGGATACCGGCCTCCTTCATGTCCTTCACTGCAGGCCCCTCTCCCTAAACGGTTTAAAAAGTACATAGACATCAATAAAACCATGACAGGGTACCTACAGTTTTTAAAATCTAATTGAAGGCTCAAGACCTTTTTTAAGACCTGGACAAATAAAACGATTACCGTATGGGTAGGGTAGAGCAACGTCTATGGTAACATAGTACAAGTTCAAATAATAGAAATATATTTTGTAAATATAGTGATAAACATTACATTGTTAGACTTTTTATTTATTTATAAAAAAGCATGTCAAAATGATAAACACTTTTTTTTTTACTTCCGCCTAAGTCTAGTGTGAACTTTCGGATTAAACAATCCGTGGTGCGTTGAGCAGCACAAGATGAGCAATTTAGGTTTTTTTTAGAAAATGAAAGATTTGAACATTCTTGGAAACATTTGGGATTATGCAAGTATATAAGTCAACAAAATATATAACATTGTTCTGGGGGTTATGGGATATTTTAAATCCATAAATCTTACATATTGTGCCTTTATTTCTCTGACAGTAGGTGGAACAGTAAAAACATTTGCTTTTTTAAATCATATACAATAAAATAAATTGCATTAACACCACTACAACCACCACAAGGAAACCATTGCTTTAATTCATCAACAGTAGATCGTAAGAAATCGCCTGGCATAAATGTGTGGTATTCATTGACTGCGCTCCGCTGTGAAACTATGCATGTGTAAAAGGCATAGCAGCGCCATAATTATACTTTGAAAAGGGCAGCACTCACAATTAAATCATCGACTTTTGCAGTTTAATATTCAAATTCAAATTAATTAGCATTTTACTGTCCCCAAATTTAAGACCTCTTGAAATAATTAAGTCTTCTATTTTTATACCATTTAAGATATTTAAGACTTGTTATAGCCTTAAACTTGATACAACTAAATTCAAGACTTTAAGGACCCACAGGGATCCTATTTAAAATGCATGATTTAGGGTCCTTGTCTATTTATTTCAGGTTTGCTTCCTCTAAATTAAAAATAGCTTCTCTTCTCCCTTTGCTTTTTAAACTCGGCACCCTTACAAAGCAAGCGTTTGTTGCGGGCCCCTCACCTCAATATCAAAGCCATAGTTCTTGTTGCCCTCGTGGTGTGTGGCGTACAATTTGGAGATCAGCTCATTGCCCTTCACGCCAGAGTTTTCAGCCAGAGAACGGGGCACTACTTCAAATGCCTCTGCAAACTTCTTGATGGCATACTGCTCCAGGCCTGGGCAAGACTTTAGAGGACGTGTACAAATTATTTACACTTTTCAAGTTTCATCAACAGCAAAAGAAAATTAGCTTGATGTACTTACTTCTCCATAGGACGTGAGTTGTTTTGCAAGCTCAATTTCAGTGGCACCGGCACCTGGACAAAGACGTGCGTCCTGCGGGGGACACAGTTCTGTTACGGTCACATTTTTTCATGATTTAATTAGAAGTGGATTTGAGATGTGGTTGGTTTTTAAACTAACTCACCCTGACAAGGACTTTAAAGGTGTTTACTCCATCATCGATGGCACGCTCAATGTCATCCATCAGGTTGTCTGTGGACCCACGGATTACTAAAGTAGAAATGGCGCCATCCTCTTTATCTAGAAATAGGAGTGAGATGGCATGAGCTGTCTGGATACATCACTGCCAGACTAAACCACATTTACAACGCACAGTTTGCTAATCAAGCCACAGAATGTCAAGAAAACAAGTCACACAGACATCTGCATCTAAGTAGTATGTTGCAGATGTCTGTGTGATGTGACTTGTGAATCTAACGACTGCTTAGCTCATATCACAAACCTTGCAAATTATTATTATTGTTATACTTTGTTCTCAAATTGTTCATGTTAATAGCATTGTGTGACTGAGTGCATTTAGTGTGTATCAGCATTCCCTATAGATTTAAATTTTTTGTACAGTCTAATCTTAGGCTTTTGGCTCCGGGTAATTCTCCAGTTGTCACTGATGATTGTCATTTGGGCTTTTCTGGATTACAATCCGCCATCAAAATGATACATTTAATTATTCCAGCTGCTGTAAGAAAAGGCTAAAAATGACCCGCCACCTGCAGTATCCTCACACGTGATACAAATCCTAATACTCCTTTATGTGTACAGACGTGACATAATGAAACAAAGAACGGCACCATGCTCGAATAGCCTAAGGAAATCTACCAGTACCACTCAAATTATAGCATGTTACTACAAATTTAAGGTTGTGAATCGTGCTAAGGTAAGGAGTTTGAACACTGGCTGGTTATGTACATTTTTAACCAAAAAAAGTAACGAACTGCAGCTTTTAACTGTAATTTATTGCGGTGATGGTCAAGCTGAATTTTCAGCCATCATTACTCCAGTCTTCAGTTTCACATTATTCTAATAGGCTGATTTGCTGCTAATTTTTTTTTGACTAATTTAATGCATCTTTTCTGAATAAAAGTATACTTTATTTTATTTTTTTTAATCTAGCCGGCCACAAAATTTGGACATAGTATGCATGAAAAATGTGTTGGAATTTCTTTACCATGTTTGAAGACCACAACCTGGGTATCTCCAACCTCAGACAGGTATACACTGTCACAGTGTCCCATCTCTTCTGGAGTCGGGGGAGTCTGTTTGTCCAGAAGAAAAATAAACAACTGAGTCTGACACCGAGTGACCATAATGAGGCAAACTGGCCAACTCACTGCTTTACACAAAGAGGTGCAAGTGAAGTAGAGCTATAATCCAGTCTGGAAAATCAAGATTAACTCACCAATCTGGGCAATGCCGTGGCTCCAACAGTTTTGCATAGTCTTCTGAGGTCCCATTTTGAATTTAGCCTTGGTGAAGAACAAACAGCGTTCATAAATGTCAGACATATAGATACAGTCTCATTTAAAAAAGAAAAAAAGAACAGCAACCAAAAGGAAGGGATCTTCCTCTCTCACCTGACTACCATGAGCTTATACTTGTTGGCGTAATGAAGGGCCATATCAGCAATTTTGCCCCCTGTCACCACCACATTGGCACCTGAATCAGCAATAGTCTTCACTTGGAGCTCCATCAGGTCCTCTTCTCCTTTACTGAAATTCATGAGCTCTGCTGCATTCTTTATAAGTACCGTTCCCTATAAAATATCAGATATAAATGTTGAAGGAAGAAAGCCCAAACAGCCATAAAATCAAAAGGAGAATGTGATTTATTGCACTTTTTTGTGCAGAAATCAGATTTTTACAAATCCGTTTCAAGCGACATTCTTATGTAGTTTAAAATCCTTTTCAAATCACATTTCTGGAAATTAGTTTCAGTCTGACTGCTCTGATCGGATTTTGCGTGGTTTGTGACTTTCTCACGCCATGAAAAACTTAAATGCCAAATGTTGTTATAGAAAACATGCTGAAAGACGCTGCAGAAACAAGGTTGTGTTGTTGCCAAGTGCCGGTCGGGCAAAAAAATAAATAACGACATAGCATGTTTTCAAACCAGCGGAAGCAACACGGGTGGCATAAAGCCACACACATCAGCCTCATATGGTTCTGCCACGGCCTCAGAAGACCCAGTAGTCCTGCACGGAGGTTACATAATGGCATGTTGTAAATAAGACAACATCTGCATTGCAAACACATTATGTTGAGGTTGTTGTTGCTGTTTTTGGCTTATGCCTACCATTGCAATGTCATTGCCATAGAAACCAATGCAGATATTCTGGAAAACGAAAGAGCTGCATGGACAAACAAATCGGATCTGAACAGTTGCAATACACAGTCAAACATTAAATCAGTTTCCAATTGGATTCGCATAAAAATGTGTCTGAACAAGGCTATAGAGACACAAGATGGGCAGTACAAAGACACTTAATCCAATGAGCTTTTTCTACCTTGGTTTCAGTAACCATGCAGTCAAACGGACAGGAGAACACTGCTATCTTTGCATCTTTCACTGATGTGAGGTCTCCTTCTGTCTCTTTCTTAAATACCATCCCATGAAGCATTGTAGAAGAGTTCAGTCCACAGCCCTACACACACACAAAAACAAAACACTGAAGTTGACCCACATACACTCTAGAAATCATTTCATTTAAAGCAATGCCTAAATTCAACAGTACTTTAAGCTTACCAAAATCTTGCACACTCTGACATTATCGACATTGAAATTGCCAGACTCAGGGAATATAGAGACTGTAAAATAAAGGTAATATGACACAATAAATCAAACTTATTACAAAATTATCTTTTGATTTTTTAAAATGAACAAATTCATGCCTTACCACAGGCCTGTGCAATGAGGTTGGCCAGGAAGTCCTCGTTGCCATACTGTTTGCTCATGACAGCTGAGCGGATCATGGCTGTGGCTTCATCCAGATTGTGCAGGTCCTTAGCAGACGAGCAGACGCAATCGGGCAGAATTTCCAGAGCTTTCTTACATGCCAACTCATAGCCTTCAATCACCTAGGGTAAGTAATCACCAATCATCAACTCAGGCTAATAAACTGTGTATAATGCAAATAAATGTATATATTAGTTCTAAACGTATATACTTGCAAGGACAAAATATTATGAATTAATCATTAGGGTAGAAAAATAAATAAAAAAGAAATCACATGAATCATGATCTGTTTTTTGTGTTGTTGTTTTTTTACAGTTAACCGATTTACTACACTTTAACTTCACAGTACTAAAAGTTATTGACACAGTGTTATTAAATCACAATAATCTGTGAAAAAGCACTCAATGTGGTGCTCGCGCTGACAGACACACAGCGCAAGCACAGATGCTCTCTCAGATACACGTAATCCCTTAAATCAGTGGTTCCCAAACTTTTTGGAATGGAGTACCCCTGAGGAATTTACCATCTTTCTGCATACCCCTTCTCTTCCACTCTCACCTTTTCCATTTAGGGTGCAAATATTGTCCCTTACTTGACTTTCCAGTGCATTTTTTTCATAAGACCTTCATAACAATTAATAACATTTTATTTTTAAAAGTGCTCAATACAGAAATATGAAATGATGATTAAAAAATGAAGTGATTCTTTGAAATATTAAACTAAAGCGGCCAGTCTTAATGCGCGAGTCACTCATTCATTCAGTAACGAAGCAAGTAGCTATGTAAATGAATCATTGAATCAATGACTTTCACTAACAATTCTGCTGTGGCTTTCGTTGGAACCATTATTCTGTTGCAAAATAGAGAAAATACTGACAATACTTATTGTCAAATTAACATAACTTAAAGGGATAGTTCACCCAAAATTTAAAATTTGATGTCTATCTGCTTACCCCCAGGGCATCCAGGATGTAGGTGTCTTTGTTTCTTCAGTAGAACACAAATTAAAATTAACTCCAACCACTGCTCGTATAATGCATGCCAATGGGGTCTAATTCTACTGCAACGGTTTGAGTTAAAAATCTTCATGTGTTCTACTGAAGAAACAAACACGATTAAAAATCAAGAATCGATTTTTAAAATGATTCATGACCTCAAGAATCTTTCTGAATCGATTCGTGAGGTACCAAATGATTGTCACCCTTATAAATCATACAACCTTTCATTTCGATGACATTTCAAATACATTATTTCTAAATGAAAATAATAATACGTTTTGTATGGGAACCAAACTTTGGAAATTTGCCACGATTTCCTAAAATGTTTTAAAAGATGATGAAAACCTATATCCTTACAGTAGATGTGTTTACAATGCATCCAAATAATTATTTTATAATTGGATTGATGGCTCAATTAGCTTTCATGTAAACAACTAAATTGATGGAGCTGGATCTGGGGGGAAAAAAATTGGTTTCGGATTGAAGGGGTTGATGTAGACCTGGAATAATCTAATCAACAGGACAAAATTAAAAAGAAAAATCTTAAATCTGGCTATTTTCTCTGTCAGACTACGTACATTTAAGATCATATGAACATGTACATATTTATTAGGGATTCATATATTGGTCTGTGGAGGAGACTGAATAATTCATATTTACTACATATTTGCTTAAAAACAAATTCTGATATAAATGTCAGCTTTCTTTTTAGATAAACCATCAAGTCAGAAACAACAATTATACTGGCAGCATCTCTGGCGCCATTATCCCAGTGACTTCGTTTTGGTGGATTTTTTTTGGAATTCATGTAATGCAGATGTAAACTAAAATGTGAATCAGATTTCAAAGTTTAGGGTTCATTTAAACAGGACTTTAAGAATCTTACATCAGTTTGGATTTATTCTGATTAATGACATGTAAACTTAACATACATAGTGACATACTGCATTAGAGCTGTTGTTTACTGACCTCTGACACAGACAGGCCCATCCTCAGCAGCTCCTCGGCAAGCTCCAGCAGAGCACCGGCAAACACCAGCACAAAGTTTGTGCCATCGCCTACTTCCTGCTCTTGCATGTGAGATGCCATCACGATCATTTTGGCTGCTGGGTGCTGAACCTTGGAGGAGGGGAGAAATAGACATACAATAAATGGAGATATTCTTCTAAAATTATAAGCATTAAATGTGCAGTAAGTGATGTCTGTGAAACACTGCTGATATTTGAAATCAACCCAAACCGACACACTCCTCCCTTCATTGCTCCGCCCCCAACATGCACAAACACACAACGTAAGAGTGGGTGTCTCTTTATCATAGCTGCAGTGAAGCAAAATTAGTTCTGTAAAATATAAATATTATTATTATTATATTATTGTTACATTTATTCTTAAATACTTTTTGGGCTTGATTTCATTGTGTTGTGAACTTTGCTTTTAAAATTTCATAGTGCTGTGCACTACTCGGCCACCGTACAATCCACTTTCAACAACGTTTTTTCAGAAATCACTTACTGCACCTTCAATTAATTTGTTTATCACAACTACTAATATTTACCTCCAGCTCTCTCAGAATAGTGGCAGCATCATTTGTGACAAAGAGTTTCTCCAAGTGGTTGATGACCATTTTGTTCATACCTGTAAAGAATTAAATAAACATGAACAGTCCAGTGCTATTACTTAATAAGGTCTCAGACATTACAGTAAACAAATAAGCCTCACCATTGGGTCCATATGCAGTTCTTGTGGTCTGTGCCAGTTCCTTACATGCCTGGATGTTCCTGTAAACAGCCTCCTCAAGACCCGAATAGTGCTGATTGTGGAAAACAAATATAACATTTGTGGTATGTTAGTGGATCAAAACACAAAACCGTGTAAAACGCATCCTGATTTCCATTTTTTATTATAGTTAAATTTAAATGCAAGGCAGATAAAGTTGACATTTTCATAATGAATAGCATTATACATCTTTTTACATCATTATACAGCATTATTTTATCTTGTTTTTCCCCACTGCTTTCATAACTAAGATTTCAATAATTATGAACTAACAGTTATCATCAAAAGAAAACAAAGCAATGTTATAGTACGTTAGGGTGGACGGATGAGAAATAATAGTATTTTATAAATGGAATACTAATGCTAAAACGAAGCAATATCAAAACCTAACTATTTAAAAGGTAAATAAATCTTTACAAAGGTAAATAATTGCAAACCCTCAATATATAAATGATCAACAAACGAATGTGCAGAGATTAAGAATGGGGAACAGCACAAACCGACATTTTTATACAAGCAAAATAAGACTTACTGTTTGTAATTCTGACATTTAACAAGAACATTTATTTTTCTAATACTGTATGATTATAAGACAGTTGGATAAGTAATGGATGTGTGAGGAGTCTCTTGTCTGTCAGTGTCACATGTCTTCAGCTAACATGCTAACTTCATTCATCCGTTACTTTATAAAGGAACCCATTCTCCGTCTAACATTCGATATTTCATTAAGACCTAATGTTAATTACGGCCTTGTTCAAAACGTTAATATTTAGTTGAAGTCTCAAGCGTCTGGTAGATTTACCGGTAGTAGGACGGCATGAGGCCCATGTTCTAGAAACCTCTATGAGAAGTCACTGCGTGTGCTCTTAAAAACAACACAATACGAGCAAAACACTGTTTTAATAACCTTACCTTCGCACCATCCTTTAACATCTGGGCAAAGCCCGGGGCTTTGGGGACGTGAAGAGCCATTTTGACCAGATAAGGTGGATATTACACTGATGCTGGGTGAGGCTGCAGCGCACTGGAAGCATGCAGCTAAGAAAGAACAGGCGTTGCTGCAGAGAGCAGAAACACGGATTGCTAAACCAGATAGGCGAGATAGAAGAGCTTCGATTGAGTGCCCAGAAAAAAGGACACAAACACAAAAAGGAAAACTGCTAGCTATTTAATTATTATTATATAGCAGTCCCGCCAGCCGCGATTTTGTATTTATTTATTTTGTCGAATATTTTTTTTTAATTTTCCACTTTTTACTGATTTTGTGGTGGTAATTTGGAACAAATCTCAAAGTGCTAATAGCTAGCTATGTTAGTGGTATCCCCTTTAAAGAGATAGTTCACCGAAAAAATAAAATAAAATCATTTACTCACTCATTTACTCACCCTTAAATTGTACACCATTGACTTCCATAGTATTTTTTTCCTCATACTATGGAAGTCAATGGGGCCGATCAACTGTTTGCTTACCGATTAACTTTGTGTGTGTGTGTGTGTGTGTGTGCTTAATAACATGATTTGGCAATAAGCAAACAACAGTAAAACACATAGGCCTATTTACCTAAAATACTTAAAAGGTTCTCAAGTAATTAAAAAATCAAGCAAACAGTCCATAATAAAATAATAACAAATTAACAAAAGTTTATTTATTTAACATTTTATAGCCATTAATATATTTAACATATAGCATACATTTGTTATTCCGAAATGGGCCTAAATATTTGTTGATGTATAAAAAAAGTTTAATAGCTAATTGTAATAAAATATTTTTCATTATCTGGAAATATATATATATATAATAAACCATCCAGATATTTATGGATATAATCCATATATGGATATAATGGATGCTATATGGATATAATAATCATATATAATGAATAATGGATGATATGTGGATATAATATGATATATGGATATAATAATCATATATAATGAATCATTCATAATCAAAATAATTAAGACATTGAATAGTTTTTTTTCTTGAGCCTTATTTTCATTTATTTTTTGTGTGTTTTACATATTACATTTATTAATTGTATACTTGTATTGCATTTTTATTTTTTACTTACTTAGATAAATCACAAATCACAAACACCAAGCACCTTCAATATTCAACCACCACAAAATTACAATGAAAAAACAAACCTTTGCATTGTTCCTGTCAATGTGCGGGTCACTCAAAGCTGATTGGAGAGGTGGACATTGTTCTAGTGTAAAGTCATGCCATCTGATCCGTTTAAATGGTGTCCGTCTAGCACACACAGAATCACAGTGCCTCCTGCTGAAGAGCTGTCATTACTTTGGCCGTGTTTTGTGAACTTCTCAGTGCACACTAAGAGGATTATGACTGATTTAATGTGACTTTTTGCAGTACAAACAGTGAAGAAAAGCTACAGGCTTCTCAATGGAGTGTCTTCAGCTCTGTGTCTTTTGCTGAGCGACTCGAGGGTCTTTTACGATTTTTATTAGGGAGTTTTCTGTAAATGCGTTTCTGTTATAAGGTAAGGAGTTTCATTGTCTCATATAATCATATGAAACAAATTAAACTTCTTTTTCAAATTAAAAATAATTTAGTTTTAAAGTAAAGTTACAGTAGTTACTTTACTTTAAGTTATGCTTGTACTGTCACACTTCATTAACACTTGTGTATTTCTTACTGTTCAGTCCTAAAATATAGCACATATGTATTAGTACATAAAATATAGTATAATATTACTATAAACATACACAAATATGATTTCAAAAGAAACTCTAAGGAACACTGTACAACCAATTCAGAAGTATGATCTCATTTGCTGGCTGGAAGAGGATTTATCTCCAATTGTTTAATCCCTGATGCAACTTTGGGCACATGATGAAACCTTTTCACGACCCCATGAAAGGCTGCTGATCTCATACTTCTGAGATATATAAGGTTTACATTCACCCTTGTTTAAACCAACTCTGCTCTTTTCCTAGGAATAAATGATCACCTCAACTAGACGAGTCTCTGCAGATAAACCTGAAGTACAAATCGCTTTCAGCCTCGACGAAAACTCAGGTATGCATCTATTAAGGATGTGAAAGTTATTGTTTTAGATGTGTTTGACAAAGACTCTGAATGAGAGACTAAAATAGAGTTGCATCGCCCTCGCTCTACACGGTCCGTGCAATGCGTGACTTCTACCAAAATGGCAACAAGTAAAACCCACCCAAAGCCTCTTATGTGGGATCAATTCAACTTTTGCCATCCTTTACAAAGAAACAGGTGTCCCTCTATTTTAGTTGATCTCTGGCATCTTAAAAACAAAATATCTACCTAGCCACAAAGTCAACAGTGCTGTCAAAGTGTTTTACAGCTATTCAGGCAAATGCTTTGATGGCAGCTGCTGCCTGGGCATTGCAGCATCAGGTTTCTGTTTTAATACCTCACTGCTGCATGATTCACTCATTTGCTTTTAGAACACTGGCCTAAATTTAAAAGCATTTAATGCTTCACGCTTCGCCGCTACTTTGCCCTGCGGCCTTTTCTTACTTTCCCAAAAGTGGAACACAAATAGAACCCAACACATAAACACACTACATGTTTATAGTCTTTCCCATAATTCTCTACAAACTTGTTTTTAATCATGCATATGTTGTGTAATTAACAGTCACTTGTTAATGAAACCATAAAATGAATAGTACAATAAATTTAGTCACACTGAAGTAAATAAATGAAAATTTACATAAAATGTATTATAACACATTTATTTTCATGACTTCTATAATTAAAAAAAGAAACTTAAACTAAAATAATAAATAATATATTGATATATAAATGATAGGCCTAACTATAGCTGGGGAAAACTGAAGCAAAAATAATACAAATAATAACAATAAAACAAATAATAACAATGTTTAGTAAACTAAACAATAATACAATAATAATACATACACACACACACACACACACACACACACACACACACACACACACACACACACACACACACACACACACACACACACACACACACACACACACACACACATCATGTAATCATCAATGCTTTTACATTGTACTTATATAAAAAAAAAACTGCATGTAATTACATCTGTTATTAAGACAATTTCCTTACATCTAACCCTACCCTTAAACTTATACACCACACCTGTCCCTGACTTTACCCATATCCCACCTCAATATCAGCAAACATGTTTTGTAATACAATATGAACGCAATAAGTACATTGCATTTATTCATTGATGTAAGTACATCTAATATAAAGTGGGACCCAAGAAACTGTCAGGTTCATCCCCACCTGGCCACATTTTCTGCAGGAGTAATGTGCATATCATGTTTCATGTAATACCCTTGCAAATTTGAACGTACATATATATCTTTTAATTGGCTGTCTGGCTGATGCATGACTGTAAACAGGCCTGTTTTTAGCTGGCTGCATCAGAGGATTCTCGGCATGAGTGTGTGAGCCCCGCTTGGACATAGCTGGCATGGCGGGAATCAGCACAGACAAGCTGTCTGTCAGAGTGCTCGTTACAGTCAAGTCACTGCGAAGAACTTGGGAGATAGTTACTTTCAATCTGTCCGTTTAGGATTTAGAGCCCATGGCCGAACAGGTGGTGTTCGAATTTGGCTTTTCGCACTGATCCGGGACCAGTTTCTAGTCTAATTACAACGTGTTTACACTAAGGAAACTGGACCTAGATCAGTGTAAACATGATGTGGTGTCATGTGTACAGTGGTATGATTTAGCTGATTAGATGGATGTAGATGTCACCACTAAGGCCTTGGAGTACAGATCTCAAACATTAGCATTCTCATACCAGACATGGCTTTCTTTTCCTCTCAGAGTTGAAAGATGCAGAGGATCCCCTTCCATCATTCCCCGACCTTGAGCAACGCCTGCAGGTAAAGTTATTAATAATCGATTTCAAATATGACAGCGTGCTGATTGGAATACAATTACAGAGTCTGCTGCATGGAGAATACAGCTAAAACAAGCCTTTGATGGCTGCATATCTAAATTGTCAACTAGCCTACATTACCGATCTGCCTGTCCGCATTGACACATGATAATTGAAATGAGCTAGATGACATCACCGTTTTCTCTAGAGCTGTACAGACGAATCAAATTCTGTTGCATTATTTCCTGTTTAACGCCGTGAAGATGCTTTGAGACAATCGGCATTGTAAAAAGCGCTATAAATAAAGATGACTTGACTATCCGACTCACAACCAAAGGTGTAACTGTATAGCCTATGCTAATAATGGTTTGGGGTCATATGGTGTGACAGCTGTGTAGAAAAAAAATGTAGAAAGTGTATGAAAAAATGTAGAAACTTAATGCACTGTACTAGTATTAGTGCTGAACATCAGAAAGTGTGTGTATGAGTGGTGGGTTTGTGATTGTGAGGAAAAAAGCTAAATCAGAGAGGAACAGCGTCACATCCACTCAGACAACATTAAACAACATTATGGCCATGGAAAAACAAACTTCTGCCTTAAAGGGTTTATTGACTCTTCTTTCTTCGTTGGCTGAGGATGTATTCATTTTCACATATTGTTGTTACACAACTTATTGTTCGTTTTATTTTATGGATAAAACTTACTCATAGAGGGAATATTTCAGCACTGCTTCTATAAGACCACAAGGTGGCATCCGTTAGCTACTTTTAAAGTTCTTATAACTTATTTATATTCTTAAAGGTAAGCATGTCATTTTTAATAGTAAGAATAGTAGCAATAATAATAATTTATTAAATTAAATAAATATAAATGTGCCACTAGAGGAGTATAAATGACACAATTCATGTTTAATACAACATTTTTGGTCTTATTTTGAACAAACTATGCAGGAAAAAAAGCTTGTCTCCACTATAATTCATCAAAATGTGATAACTTGCTTTTCTTTTTCAGGTGATGTCCTCCAACTGGACAAAATGTCCTGGCTGTCTATTTTTTGCCCCACTATAAATATATTGTTTCACTCAAATATGTTACATTACAGAAGTAAAATGGGTTGAGAATGCTGTTTCATGCTGACATGAAGGGTTGGTTTTGTCATTTCCTTATAATCCCATCTGTTTAAAGTAAGCACTATCTATCAAACAATCTATAAATATTTTCTTCATAAAATTGTTTTCATTCAAAATTGGTTTGTCATTTTGTGTTATCATTGATTATCAATGCAGCTCAATGTGACAAGGACTATTTAAGGAAGATTCCCCTTTAAATGGTCCCTTTCTGAAACCACTGGGTTAACATATATGCAAACGCACAGACACACACACAAGGGGAAAAACTGGGAGAAGTTGAAGCGCTTTGTCGTGTAGATAATATTCTGTACGACTGTGGCGTGAGTCATTGCGAAAGAAGAAGTTCCTGACACAAAAGGAATAATAAAAAAATAAAAAAGTCAAGCGTCTCACTAATGTTTCCACATATTGTGTTTCATCAGTTGATTGAAACCAGGCTGTATGACGAGTTTGTGTATATTCCAGGATGTAGCAGACAATCCAAATATAACACAGAGAGAGAGAAAAAAATGAAGTTCCTGAATTTATCCCCAGTCACTCTAGTTGCTATATACATTTGTCAATTCACTCATTAAAAAGAGCCATTGTAGTTTGTACTGAAGTATTAGGAAAAATAAAACAATATCACTAATAATGCAATGTAATAATGTCATCATGTCCCTCACTTTAACAGCCGGTGCTGCCATGTCGGTCTCTAAAGGAGTCAATAGACGTGTACAAAGACCACTGCAAGATGGCCAATGAGTTCAACCAGGTCAAACATGAAATCGCCAGGATGGAAGACAGAAAGTAAGCTTTGAAAATAACTAAAAAAACAAACTTAATATGTGTATTCATGATGCTAATGAGATTCAGAACTGCCAACCACCCTATTAATATGCTATTATGTTTCTAATCAATTAGGATACAGTTTGTAGCTATACATATAAACACACACCTTTGTAAGTATGAATAGACAGATTGATTAAAGCTGCCTTTGTCTGGAGTTTCCTCAATTGTCATGCTTTGTGGCTGTGTAATCATGACAAGAGTTGACATTCTGTATTGTGGTATGCAGGGCTTTTTGTTTTTTTAAATTTCACATTGCAACACCACACTTTGATGAAAATGAAAGTGCTCTGTAAATCCTAACAAGTGGAATATACTTGTTCCACTTTTTTAGATCATGTAGATTAAAAAAAAAGTACATTTAAAATTTCAAACCACACAGTATAAGCTTTGTACAATCACATGGCAGCAAGTTGGGGCAGTTCTAGGATGTCAGTATTAGGGTATGAAATTTAATATATTGTGTAAGTCAATTCCTGAATATTGATTATTATTCAAACTAACTAACTAACTAACTAACTAACAAGAAAGCTAGCTAACTAACTAACTAACTAACTAACTAACTAACTAACATTCATTAAAAATATAGACAAACCTTATATGTATTCGTCTAGACTATCAATATGTTTAATATGACATTTTATAAAATCTTTCCCTTTTTTGCTTTCTGTTTATTAAAATAATATAACAGCACATGAATTTATCAATTTTCCACTTTTATAATTCAAAATTACATGGCTTTACCCTGAGGCTAATAAATGTGTCAAACAGCTTCTGGGTCATTATTTAGTAGAATGAAATAACTCACGTGATGTTTCTCTGTCTTTGTCATTCGCTCTGATAAGCAGTTTAAAAGTGTCAAATTTCATTGGAGATTTAAAAGGGACTGATGCGATCACTAATTTGTGTATAAATTACAGAGTTAATAGCACATTTTTCAGGGGGGCTGAGTGGAAATTTAAAAGGGTTGAAGCCTTCCTAAAGAGAGGGCTTGATGCCTCTGGCAGCAACTCAATTTAGTCATGTAGACATGGTCAAGACGATCTGTTAAAGTTCAAACTGAGCATTAGAATAGTGAAGAAAGATTACTTTGAACGTTGCATGGTCTTTAGTGCCAGATGGCTGGACCAAGTATTTCAGAAACTGAAACTAAGGGGCCAACCCCAACCCCTGAAAAACAACCCACACCATAATCCCCCCTTCACCAAACATTACACTCGGCACAATGCAGTTTGGCAAGTGCCACACTCCTGTCAATCGCCAAACCCAGACTCGTCCATCAGATTGCCAGACAGAGAAGCGTGATTTGTTACTCCAGAGAACACGTCTCCACTGCTCTAGTGTCTGGTGGCATCCGACACTTTGCATTGCACTTGGTGATGTAAGGCTTGGGTGCAGCTGCTCGGCCATGGAAAACCATTCCATGAAGCTCTCTACGCACTGTTCTTGAGATAATCTGAAGGCCACACAAAGTTTGGAGGTCTGTAGCTGTTGACTCGGCAGAAAGTTGTCGACTTCTGCGCGCTGTGCTCCTCAGCACGAGCTGACCCGCCCTGTGATTTAACGTGGCATTTTTGCTGTTGTTCCCACTTGCTTCCACTTTGTTATAATACCACTAACAGTTGACCATGGAAAATTTAGTAGTGAGGATATTTCATGAATTAGCTCATTGCACAGGTGGCAACCTGTCACTGTTTCATGCTTGAATTCACTGAGCTCCTGAGAGCGACCCATTCTTTCACAAATGTTTGTAGAAGCGTCAGTATGCCTAGATGCTTGATTTTGATTATGTACACCCATGGCCATGGACGGGATTGGAACAACTGAATTCATTTTTTGGAGGGGTGTCCCAATACTTTTGGCAATATAGTGTGTGTGTGTGTGTGGGTGGGTGGGTGGGTGAGTGAGTGAGTGAGTGAGTGAGTGAGTGAGTGAGTGAGTGAGTGTGTGTGTGTGTGTGTGTGTGTGTGTGTATTGTATAAAATTGACCATGATAAAAATGTGTATTGTTTATAGAGGGAAACACAAAGTTTACTGACATCTAAATGCCACTAAAAATTTCCAGTGTTTGTTCTCTTTCTCATTTACTTTTTTTTCCTCAAAGAGGAAAAAAGCATTAACTTTTTCAGAGTTCAGATAAAATGCCAAACTCAGCTATACAGATATATTGTGTAAATCAATTATGTACAGTTTATGCAGATTTATTACTCCCTAGATGTTCCCTAGTGATATACAGTATATGTCTGATTCATCCTTGTGTGGTTAGAGACACTTTTAACCCTTTGCTGAACAGAAACATGCCTGTCACCAACCCTGCTCAAACGATTAACTTGGTCCAAAGGGCATATTCAGAATAGATCACCCGCTGACTCCGTGTCAGTGCTAGCTAGTGAAACAATACAAAGTACAGACAAGTCATCTAGACTTCTGCAGTTCTGTCTGTAATAAGAATGATGTGTTTTTCCCGATTTAGATTATTTTATCAACCCAGCAACCAAAAGCGATGCCATTAACAAGTTCACTTCCTATAAAATAGTTTCGGGCACGGAACAACCACCTGTCGTCATCTGTGCGACACCCAAGCCACATAATGTGTTATTTTGTCACATCTTTCATGTCATCATTACAGTCATTAATAAAAGTTATGTATAATATGTTTTTATATATGTGTGTCATTTACAGGAAAGAGCTAATGGCAGAGCTGCTAGAGGATGAAAAGGCTTCGATGGAGTTTGCGCGACTGGAGGAGGAATACAGGATACTTACAGAAGAGAACCGGAATCTGATAACAGTCCACAGCGAACGAGCGCAGCAGCTCGAGACGCTCCGAGTGGTCAGTCACAAGAGGCAGGGCTCCTCATGACCTTTGACACCAATGGGGCTTAAAATGTACTAAAGCGGAAAACTGATCTTGAATCAGAGACAATGTATATATCATATTTTAAGCTAATATGGTTTCTTTTCAGAGCAGATGGTCTTGTGGCCCAAACTTGAGGTGAAGGGTCACCTCACTCGTATATATCTGAATATAGGCTACTACTATTTTGTGTGATTTAAGGGAGTGTTTGTTGATTCACTCGCCTATATTGTACAGTTGAAATTGCATCAGTGTTTTATCTTGTAAAATGCTCTGCTGAGAAAGAGTAAATGTTACTTTCAGTAAAAGTTTTTACTGTTTACTGTCTGTCAGTTGCATAAAAAAGGATTTAAGGAATTACATTTCTGTTATGCTATTTGGGTTCAAGCAGGGTGAAGATAAACGTATGACTACACACCATTGTTTAGTCACTCAGCAATAGGGAACTTGGGTTTCGAAATGTGATCTGCTCATTTTAGGATTGTGAAACCTTTCAAAAAATATCAATGGCTGACACTTCCCATCCCACACACAGCTGAAATACCAGCGGTGTATGTCCGCAAACCAGTTTAGCAGCGTGAAACATTTGCTTCCTCCAGGTTCAGTGGAATTTTAGTCAGTCTAGATTTTGGTCAGGCATAGTGCAGGTTTAATTTTCTTCGTCAGACTGATGAAAGACATTCAGTGTCATAAATGAAATGGCATATGTATTGTTATTTTTCTAGTATGCTGACATTTGTGTTTATACACCACATGTTCATATATAATTAGGAGGACTAATTATACCAAATAGGACTAACCATGACATTTCAGCTGCAGGAAATAGTTAAATAGGCTACATGTTTTTTAGTAGTATAACTCACTACTTTTTTTTTTTTTCAATTACCCTGAATTCACCATATATAATGACACTAAAACATAAAACACGAAATTTTGTAATTCATTACTATTTACTTTTATTTGTATTTCTATAGGCCTATATATTTTTTTTTTACATACAGTAGGCTACTACTCACACATGTGTTGTGCTTGTGTCAATAGCAAATGAGCAACAGTGGTGAAAATAAAGCAGGATAGCCTAATATTAGATTTAATGTGGTTGTAGACCAAATTAAATATTAACATTAAATATTACATAAGTAGCATGTTCCATTTAAGAGCCGTTTATTTGCTGTTTAAGATACCGTTTTCAATTTTTTTTTTTTTTTTTTTTTTACAAAGATTGTTTGTTTATAAAGTTTCCCAACTCGAGACTGAGGCGGTTAAATTATGTAGGTGTAGGCTATGTCGGTCCGTGGCGTGGGTGGTGAAAAAAACCAAGGTCTGGCGAAAATTAAGGAAGTCAATGAGTGACAGGACAGAGAGCCAATGAAAGTGAGGCTGTGTTTGAGAAGGCGGGACAAAAACAATTTTGGGCAGAGGTCACATGACACCAGAGTGAAACACAAGCGCCTCCTTGTTTTCATAGTTACAAGTGATCGCTAAAGCAAACAGAGTTAGTAGTATGTAGTGTCAAACCCAACTTTTACTCTCACTCTCCGGTGATATGACAGGTGAGTATATACGAAGGCTAGTGGTTTTATTAGTATGTCGAGAGAGACCAGAAATACATTGAAATTTAACTTCATAGATAAAGTTTCAAATGTCTTATTTAAATGTTAATGCTTATGAATGAGTTTAGTTCAGCTCTTGTTCTGTTTCTCGCCATACTGTGTAAGTTGTTTAATGATCACGATCGTGGAAGCGATATCTTCTATAGGCTACAGATGTCATTTTTTACGTCGGACGTAAGCTGTCTCAAAACAAAATGAGCTCCCTACCTAGGCAGCATTTTTAGGCATCATATCCGCGCTTCGATGGTTTAATTCGAACACTCCTGAGAGACATTAATGCTGTCTGTATAGGCAGGTCAATGGGTTTTTTTGCACAACCGTAATGTAAAGTTAAAGGGGTTAATTACATAAAAGGCGCGTCTGTTGTTTTTACTCGACACGTATTAGTAAAATGAGTTAAAAAGTTAACGTTTAACAACATAAATACTTCAGCGGAACTGTATGAGGCAACTGTTCCCTAAATTCTTTATAAAGTCGGGGAGTTTAGTGAAAAGAGACAGACGGGGAAAATGCTTGCTCATCCTTTATCAGCAAAACCCTATGAGTCAGCAGAGAGCGCGCACACTCTTGCGCCACCCACAGACACACGCACACACACACACACACACACACACTCATGACTCGACTAGGTCAAAATATGATTAGTACACCGTTGAGATAAGGAGTTCCAGTGCAAGGACACGTACGTATTAAGTGTTTCAAAAAGTATTTCTTATGAAAGAGCTGAGAGCGAGTGTGAGCTATTTTTCTTACTTTTTTTCCTCATACATTTTTACAAGTACACCATGAGCTCTGTTGTTCTGTAGGCTACACTGTGATTCAGCCAGTTAATCAGTAGGCCTATATATTATTTCTCCTTCAGGAAAAACATACGAAGCCAAATTTGGCTGTTCCAGAAGTAAACCCCTTTCGTTATATTTTTTTAACTTATAACGTTAACTTATAGATTACTTGGACCTACGGTGATCTACGAGGTTGTTAACCAATGACATATGCTTATGTTGAAACCGACACTTATTTTGAAATAATTGTGTTTAACTTTGGATTCTAGTTGGAAAACTACATTACCATGATTCTGCACAAAAAAAAACTTTTTAGTGCCCACCAACTCTCTATATTCTCAAACTACTTAATATTTGTGTATAAATGCATATTTTGCAATAAGTATACAATATACTAATTGTACATATAAATCACGTTTAGACTAACAGTTTTATATTTATCTATTATTTTTATTTTATTGCCATTCATAATGCTTAAAAGGGTTTACCTTTGTATTTTTCTTGTCTTTAATTAAAGTTTTTTTTTAATTTTGTGATTCAAATTATAGCTGTTTTGGATAATGGCTTATAACACTTTAAATGCACAAAATGTCATACAACATTTTTTTTAATGAATTGCATGCCATTTCGCAACACAAGCCCTCTAGCTCTAATATGGATCTATCTTACTGTAGTGTGCATCAAGTGACTCATAGCAGCTGCGAAGCGAACGCGCAGAGTAGCATTGTTTTCAACACACTCAAATGTATCTAATATGCTAAAACATCGCTGCATTACCCTGCATACGCTTGACGGAAGAAGCGGAAGCGGTTGTTTGCGGCATAATAGCTTTACTGCTCTGTGTGACGCTAGTCTCTCATTAGCATTCGTTCCAGCGGCCTCATTCAGACACCACAGCAGTCGGTCCCGCTCAGCTTCATAGTACAATAATTTCATCAATGAACTTGATTTCTGCCCGAGTCCCGTCCCGATTCTTTTCCACCGGCAGTGAGGTGAAGACGACAACTACCAAGATTCTGTGCTCAATCTGGGTGTCATCAAGCTACACCTTTGTTTTGATCGGCGACCTCTAGCAGCGAAAAACTACATAATGTGCTTTTAAATACTTCTCAAACCAAAGTCGCTAAAAAGTAGTCTGACAAGATCCACATCAAGATGTTTGGTCTGGAAAACTCACCATTGACAGGACTCAATCTGAGGGGCGGGAGAAACGGTTGTCTTTCAAACTCCCTCTGCACGCGATAGGATAGAGCTACCAGTGCTACAACCAACCAGAGCAATGAAGGTGAAGCAGAGCTCGTTGATAGATTAAACATTTGCCGTATCCGGTCTGCAAAACTCAGAACACATCTTCCCTTCTTAAGAATGACTTCAGTGCCGTTCTTTTCTCAGAGAAAAGCTTAATTCCAAGTCTTCCAGAGTCGCGGTCAAAGCTGATTCGAAAGTCCGCCGTTCGCCAGTTTCTGTGTTTACTAGATGCACGCAAGTGCAACTCTGGTGTCATTATGTTAAATCTCTAATAGTGAATATCAATTTATGCTCTGCGCTAAAATATTTAATTGGTTAAAAAACTGCATTCAACATCCGGAAAATTATTTTGAAAAATCTTTATCCAGTAATAGGAAATTAAAATGCATTTGTCAAACTGGTTAGGAACTGTGATGTCTGCTTTATATGCCCAATGAATGAGCTCCACAGACAGATCATCTCTGTCTATTTGTCATGTTTTAAATCACTTTAGTATACATTTGACAATTTCCTTGAATTGAACACATGCAAATCTATTCTTTATGTTTTTACCATACAGATTAACTCAGGATGTCATTGGAAAGCTCAAAGTCGTTCAAGTTCACCTTCCAGTCATCTGTGCACAGTTCCTACGTTCTGCAATGTCTGAATGAGCAGAGGAAGAAAGATCTTCTGTGTGATGTGACTGTTGTGGCAGAGACCCAGAGTTTCCGGGCCCACCGGTCAGTTCTGGCGTCCTGCAGTGATTACTTCAGCACTCGTGTGTCCACTCATACACCTGAAGGACTTGTCATCAACCTTCCTGATGAGGTAACAACATAAATAAAGGTCTGAGTCGATTAAGGAGGAAGTTCGTGAGATATCTTTGGCCCAGATGCAAAGAAAAGTCAGATTTTCATGGATTTGATTTCAAATCTATACTGTTCTTTTTATAGGTTACATCAGAGGGGTTTGAACCCTTGCTGGATTTTGCCTACACCTCAAAACTCATCTTTACCAAAGAGAACGTGCTGGAAATCCGGAACTGTGCTTCTGTTCTTGGATTCAAGAACTTGGACAAAGCCTGCTTTGACTTCCTTCTCCCCAAGTTCTTTGACAGCAGCAGAAGCATATCAAAAGTCCAGAAGAAGTGCTGTAAAACCAAATGCTGCAAATCACGGGGGGCTGAATTGAACTCGATTAACAAGGATGATGACACTGATGAAGATAAATTACTTCAACCCTCGCAGCTTCAGCCTAAAGCCAAAAATCCATCTTGCCCTCCGTCGGTGGCCATTGAGGATGTCGCAAAAAGTTGTTACAGTGGGAAAGACACAGATTACTCCCTCCTGTGCCCGAAGTACAGGAAGTTTCAAATAGCTTGCGGGAAGGAGCGATCCTGTCTGGATGTCCTCGACTCAACACCCATGTCCCTTGACAAGACAGATGACGACTGTCCTTTAAACTGCCTTCCTTGCTCAAGCAATGAAGACTGCAAGGAAATATTTTCGTGCAATACAAAACCTTCCATCGAGGATGAAGATTCTCTACTGCCTGAATGTTGTTCTTTGAATCCTGGCCAGCCATCATTTCCAACCTGTAATGAGTCGGCACATTCCATTTGTGACTCGGGAGACTTGGCTAAACAGGGAATGTCACCTCGCTCAGGAATAGATGATGCTGAGAGCGCATACATGGAGCTCAGAGATGACCAAAGCATTGAACAGAGGAGCACAGAGGAAATAGAGGTGGCCAAGCAGCTTACGTTCTGGCCGGTTTCTTGTCAGGCGTCTTCCTCTGGGCTGAGCTTGGCGACGAATCAATCAAACTGTCTGAAAAGCTGGTATCTTGATCCCAGAACATTAGAGTGCCCATTTATGCAGAACTTTGGCGCAGTTGGTGCTCAACTACACGATGGAGAGGGGGGATCCACGTCACAGAGCAGCCCGTACTTACCCTCCAACCAGTCAGGGGAGGACTCTGATAGTTTTGACACAGAGGGGGACAGTGAGTCTTACAGCAGCGAACGAGTGTGTGAGGTGAGCGGTTGTATTTATTAGTGGTTCTTCACTTATCACTTTGTGTTATAATTGTTAGGCTACACATTTCTTTAGTGTGGGTTGCTGTTTTTCTATGTGTTAATGTTTATTGGATTTTGCACTATTGCTCTGCACCAGTCCACCAGATAATGACTAGTCAGACTTGCAGTGAGGTCAAAAGTCCACAGATGTCCTGAATGGAAGCATTAACCCATTAATCTTTTATACTCTGAACATTGAGCAAATCTGACATTATACAGTGCCCTCCACTAACATCGCACCCCTGGTAAATATGTGAAAATAAATCTGTGTTGTTTATCCTTTTGAAGTTTCATTAAAAATCACAAAATTCAAACCTTTCATTGAAGTAAAATAATCGAAAATGTAGGGTGGGGATCTCATTATGAAAAAAATGTTTTTCTCTTGTTCACATTGTCACCCAATTATTGCAGTGTCCTTTCCCCAAGATAACAGGTCTGAGTTTTCTTCTATAATGCCTGACAAGTTTAGAGAATCGGAGATCATTCCTTCATACAGAATCTCTCGAGATCCTTCAGATTCCCAGATCTATGTTGGTGCTTCTTCTCTTCAGTTCACTCCACTCATTCTCTATAGGGCTCAGGTCAGGGAACTGGGACGGCCATGGCAGAAGCTTCATTTTGTGACACATTTGTGTGTTGATTTTGATGTTTGTTTTGGATCATTGTCCTGATGGACGATCCAAACACGGCCCATTATAAGATTTCTAGTAGAAGCGTCAGGTTTTGATGTTTTTTTTTAATCTGTTGGTATTTGCTGGAATCCATGATATCCATGATACTGAACAAGAAGTCCTGCAAAAAATAGGCATTTTTAATAGGCATACACAGCATTAAAGATCCAGCAAAGATTTAAATGTGGACATTGGGTACTTTTTATCCCTGTTTGCACCAAACCCATCTGGTGGGTTTTCATCAGACCACAGAACCAGTTTGAAGTTCCAGTCGTGTCTGAGAACTGAATATGCTGGAGTTTGTTTTTGGATGAGCAAAGAGGATTTTCCTTGAATCCCTCTCAAACAACTTGTGGTGATATGTGTTCTATTTGATATTTATTGAGGCTTTCTGACCCAAAGACTTGACAAATCTGCAATTCTCCAGCTGTGATCCTCTGAGAGTCTTTGTCCACTGAAGCTCTCCTCCTCACCGTGCATTAGGCTGATATAGACGCATGTCCTCTTCCAGGCAGATTCATAACATCTTTAGTTGATTGGAACTTAATAATTATTGCCCTGATGGTGGAAATGGAGATTTTCAATGCTTTAGCTTTTTTCTTTTCTTTACAGCCACTTTCTATTTTGTGAAGCTCAACAATCTTTTGCTGCACATCAGAAATATATTATTTAGTTTTACTCATTGTGATTAATGATTAAGGGAATTTGCGTTTCCTCATATTTATATTCCTGCAGAAGAGGAAGTCATGGCTAGACAATTTCACGCTCCTAATCACCCTGATGTGACAAATATGATTGGGAATATACTTACTTTTTTTTTGTAAGAATCTCTAGGGGTGCTAATAATTGTGGACAACATGCATTGAAGAAAAACAAGTGAATACTTCAATGAAAGGTTAGAATTTTGTGATTTTTATGAAAGATAACCAATGCAGATTTAATTTCACAGCCATATTTGCTCATATTTAACAAGGGTACCAATATTAGTGGAGGGCACTTTAGTGTTTAAAATATAAACAGACCTGCTGCCATGACTAAGCAGAAAGAAGCTGACATTTGTTTAGATGATAATAGACATGTTGACTACAGTAGTGAAGCATTTTTGTTCTTTCACGGCAGATGGCGCTGCCGCTCTCTGTGGAACAGATCGTGTCTCTGAGCAGGAACGACTTCCAGCAGATGCTGAAGCAGCAGTGCTTGACACGGGAGCAGCTTGATGTTGTGCATGATATCCGCAGACGGAGCAAAAACCGTATTGCAGCCCGTCGCTGCCGCAAGCGGAAACTTGACTGCATACACAACCTGGAGTGTGAAATCGAGAAACTGGTGAGTACTTGAAAGATGCTTTTAGTCTGAGGTAATCCCTAAAGGCTCAAAGGTCACAACTGTTCACAAGCCTTCCACCATTTCAAATACCTCATTTAGGATCAACGTTTTGATCTACAGCTGTTTCAGTGAATTTGTAAAAATTTGATCACATTTCACCCCAAAATTAAAGAAGAAATTTTGAGATTTTATTGATATTGTTATTACAATAAGCAGGTACAGTGCATCCGAAAACAGACAGGGAGTGTCTGTGAATAATGGCGAATAGCCATTTTCAGATCTCTCCAGAGATTTTCAATCGGGTTCAAGTGTGGGCTCTGGCTGGACCACTCAAGTACATTCACAGAGTTGTCCTGTAGCCATTATTTTGTTATCTTGGCGGTGTGCTAAGGGTCGTTGTCCTGCTGGAAAATTAACCTTCGCCCCAGTCTGAGGTCCAGAGAGCTCTGGAGCACATTTTTATCAAGGATATCTCTGTACATTGGTGCATTCATCTTTCTCTCAATCCTGACTAAGACTCCTAGTTCCTGCCATTGAAAAACATCCCCACAGCATGATGCTGCCACCACTATCATTGTAGGGATGGTATTGGCCAGGTGATGAGCGGTGCCTGGTGTCCTCCAGACATGACGCTTGCTCTTCAGGACCAGAGAATTTTGCTTCTCATGGTCTGAGAGTCCTTCAGGTACCTTTTGGCAAACTCCAAGTGGGCTGTCATGTGCCTTTTACTGTGGAGTGGTCATACAGGCCTGATTGGTGGAGTGCTGCAGAGAAGGTTGTTCTTCTGGAAGTTTCTCCTCTCTCCATAGAGAAACGCTGGAGCTCTGATGGTCACTGTTCGATGAACACCAATGTGTTCTTGGTCACCTCCCAGACTGAGGGACTTCTCCCCCAATTGCTCAGTTTGGCTGGGCGGCCAGCTCTAGGAAGTGTCCTGGTGGTTCCTAACTTTTTCCATTTACGGATGATGGAGGCCACTGTGCTCATTGGGACCTTCAATGCTGCAAATGTTGTCAACAATAGGGTATTGTTTGTAGAACTTTGCGGAAAATAAATTTTGTGGAAACAACAAAATGTGGAAAGTGTTGTGTGTTACTTTTCAGATGCAATATACATTTATCAATATATATATCAATATCAATAAATCCAATTTCCAATTTCATACATTTGAACTCCCTGAATGTTGCTTTCTGAGTGAAGAAATCTTACCTGTATCATTTATATATGACAAATATGCATTAAAGGGTTAGTTCACTCAAAAATGAAAGATGTCATTAATGACTCACCCTAATGTCGTTCCACACCCATAAGACCTCCGTTCATCTTCAGAACACAGTTTAAGATATTTTATTTTTAGTCCGAGAACGACATTAGGGTCAGTAATAATATTTAATTTTTGGGTGAACTAACCCTTTAAGTTTACAAGTTTGCTCATGTAAAAAATGTATATGCAGTTTAAATGCTTAAATACTTTTTTTGTTCTCTGCAGAGGAGCGAGCGAGAGAAGCTGGCAGCGGAAAGGACAAAGCTGAATCAGATGAAGTTGAAGGCCTGGCAGAGTTACTCAGGCCTGTATGAGAGGGTCTGTGCCGAAGCCGCCCTCAAACCTGAGCAGCTACAGGTGCTGGCCAAATATTCCTCTCCGGTCTGCCCACTGTCTGCTTTCCTGTGCCCCTCCCCAGACTCTCAAAACCCCGAGACACACGGGCCCCAGGCTTCAGACCTTTCCACGCACAACTGTTGCTCAGGAGCCCAACCCCCGGTTCATTCCTCAATGGAAAACGCCATTGCACAATCAAACTCACAGAACATTTTACCTCTTGGGGTTGTAGAAGCCCAGTCACATACCTGTCCACCTGACGCCTCTGCTTTTGAGAAAAGGGAGTGTAGATCAATGGTGAAACTCAGAACAGATCTTCTCAGCAGCAAGCATGAAACAAATAAATAGCTAAATTAGATGTGTTGGTTGAAGGAAGGACCAAAGAAAATCGCTGAAGGATTTTTTACATCTTAAAATGACTCCCTGAAGATGCATTTAACAAACTTGACATCACTACTGTCCTTGTCTGATTGTAGGTCATAAGTCGTCTTGTATGTGTGTGTGTGTGTGAGTGTATATATATATATATATATATATATATATATATATATATATATATATATATATATATATATATATATATATATAATTTGTTTTTTTACTCAAACCCTTAAGCATTATCATTCAGTTTGTATTGTTAGTGTTCAGTGAAGTATTACTTTACCTAAAATGATCATAAAGTTGTCACACATGTCCCTGACCATCCTCATAGAATCAAGCAGCCAGGATCATTTTTGGACTCACAACACAACAAACCTCATCAAGGCTCAATAAAACCTTTTCTTGTTCTCAGGGGACATTGTGCTATTGGACTATAATGTACTGTAGTCTGTTTTTGCTGAAACTGTGCCGCTCATTTAAAGTCTTGAAGCTTTAGAAACGAGACAAGTGAATCTGGGATCAAACTCTCAGGTGTTCAAAACTGCATACTGTAATTTCACTAATTCTGATTTTATATAATTGAAATCAAACGGTCATTTATAAGCAAAAAAAAAAAAAAAAAAAAAAAAAAAAAACTAAACAAAAACGGTTGCACTGTATATGTTGCCTTAAATAAAATGCCTGATTATTTTTCTTTGTAAATTTAATGTGATTATATTTTGATTATTGTGCTTTAACATCTTGCTTGGGACCAAATTATTATCTTTTAAGATACTGAAAGGTTAATAAATTATGAAAATGTGTATATTTGAAATAGATTGTTTTCCTTCTAATTAGTTTATTTTTCTATCTTTTTTCTTCTTAATTGAACACATAGCAGGACAAGGATTTCCCAAAATGAAAAAATGAAAATAAAAATAACAACATAAATAATCCAATCCATTGTTGTTAGTGAACTAAAACTATTATAACAAATATTCAAAATATTTGTATTACTTGAAATATAGCTGAAATTAATATATATATATATATATATATATATATATATATATATATATATATATATAAGATTAAACAATGTAAAATAAATAAAAATAAGAAATGTTGAAAATACTGAATTAAAATTCAAATACTAAAATTACTAATAAAAACATTTAAGTAAAATATAAATATTTCTAAAAAAAACAAGAACAGCACAAAGTAACTATTTTAAAATAATTTTAACTCAAAATTAACTAATTAAAAATATTAATAAATACTATAATAGTTTCTTAAATACTATAATAGTTTCTAAGTACTAAAAATAACACTTTTTAAATCCTACAATTGTAAATAATTAAATAAATAAAATAAAAAACTAACAAAAAACATTTAGTCAACCATGCAGTCATGTCAATATTTAGACCTTTTCATTATTTGCTTTTATATATTTCTACCCACAGATGGCAGCATTCACCCAGACAAAGTTTCATATTTGCATCCGTTCATGCTTGATAAACTATCATAATTACAGCACCAGTAGACGCGTTTGTAATATGTAAACACGCTCTAGTCTAAACAAGGACAGCTTGAAGATAAATTTGTGAAATAATTTCATATAACAATCTGTGTTCTCGCAGAACTGAGAATGGGCGCGGGATAATGACAGGCTGTGAGGCATTTTTCATCATTTCAATCACTTTGATGGATATTCACATTGACTGTCAGCCACAGAACAGTATGTTCATGAGTGTGTGTTCTGTTCCCTTGGGTTAATCAGGCATAATCATCAGTTTCTGCACCCAGACAGCTATCGGATATAATTGATCTTCATAAGACAATGGACCATCATAAAAAAAATGTGGTATCTCAAAAAAAAAAAGTGCAATAAACAGCATATTAATAACTGCAGTATAGTAAGAAAAGCTTAATAATTGGTTAAAACATGATATCCTAATAATCAAAGAAGAAAAACTGACTGAAATATGTGCTCTGATACCGGATGTGTGATTTGGAAATGTATTCAACACAAAAACACAAATCCCTCTGAGGCCATAAAACACATGGATTTAAATCTTCTCTTTCTTAAAGGGACAGTAAAAAAATAAAAATAGGCTACATAAAAATAACCCAAACAGACTTTGTTTATGCTGTGGAACACAAAAGAAGATGAATGTCAAGGCTGTTTTTAGGGAAAGTCGATAGGGAACAGTCAATGTATGGAAAGAAATCTCCCTTTGTAACCTTCGGAAGAAGAAGTAGCCTGATGCAGGTGAGGCGTGATACACCGTGATGGGCAAAATGTCATGCTGTTGGTCTGTTTCAAAAAACCAACAGACGCTTTGCAGCAGGGTTGTGTCCATGAAGCTTATGATACGACATCAAAGAAAGAAGAGGTCTACAGAGAAGGACACAGACGCATCCTTCTTTGAAACAAATCGATTTGGTGGATGATCGCTGGATGTGGCTTTCCTTTACATCCAGGTGCCAAGGTTTTATTTTAGCGTGCCACGGGGAGTCTCTCGCTGAGAGGAGTTTCAGGTAAGATCAGCGGTGAAAAGAAGTACGTCACATGCACGTAAATCTGTGACCTCATTCATTCAAGCTTACAATATAGAAGACAAAAAAACGGCTTGGTTTTGATTAAGAGTTATGAGGTTAGCAGATTAGGGACATGGAAAACGGTATTACGGCAGTCTAAACTGAATCCCAGAATTAATCAAAATACTAAAAAGGAAAAAAAAACCTTAAGCTGGCAGTAAACATCATCACATTCAGCAGCATGGTAATATTATGCCATCTGTGTGGATTGGAATAAAAGCTCTTAATCAGTGATGCACTATACACAAGTGCAGATACACAATGATATTCACTCGGTATATTAGTCACTTATACTTTGTTGTGTTTTTAAAACACTTAATTTCCATGTTTTTGGGCAGAACAGTTTTTTTGCGGTTGTGGTTATAGGAACCTGATTTTGATCTTCTGAAACACCTTGTTCAAGACTGAGGAAATAGGGAATGCTGAATATCTAAAAAGGTTATAACAGCACCCCATAAACGACTTCTGACCTCACAGGCTGGGCGTCTTTATAAGGTCTGTTTCTGCAAAATTTAATCAAAAGTAATAAGCTAAATCTAAAACTTAATATTAAAATGACCACCTTCCTAATATTGAGTTGGTCCCACTTTTGCTGCAAAAACACTGACCCGTCGAGGCATGGACTCCACTAGACCCCTGAAGGTGTGTTGTGGTGTCTGGCACCAAGATGTTAGCAGCAGATCCTTTAAGTCCTGTAAGTTGCGATGTGGAGCCTACAGGGATCGGACTTGTTTGTTCAGCACATCCCACAGATGCTCGGTTGGATTGAGATCTGGGGAAGTTGGAGACCAATCAACACCTCAAACTCATGCTTCTCAAACCATTCCTGAACCATTTTTGCTTTGTGGCAGGGCGCATTATCCTGCTGAAAAGAAGCCACAGCCACCAGGGAATACCATTTCTATTAAAGGGTGTAGGCCTACATGGTCTGCAACAATGCTTAGGTAGGTGGTACGTGTAACAGTAACATCCACATGGATGGCAGGACCCAAGGTTTCCCAGCAGAACATTGCCCAAAGCATGCTTGTGCCGGCTTGCCTTCTTTCCATAGTGCATCCTAGTGCTATGTAAAAGAAAACGTGATTCATCAGACCAGCCCTATGGTCCAGTTCTGATGTGCCTCATGTGCCCACTGCGGAGCTTTGGGCAGTGGGCACTTACGTGATGTCTCAGAAACTTTGTCACATATCCTAAAGTAACCACTAAAAGTGTAAGGATTGATGTCGGGGGTAAAATAAACGATTAATGACATCTTGTCTTATTTTCTGACCCTGTTTTTACAATCGACCACCCCTACTCGAATCGCAAATATTAAACATGGTGAATGTTGAACCTCGAGGACAAAAGCGCGTAGTCTAACGTTACTCACTGGAGATTATGACATGAAACAAAACAAAATAGAAAGCGATCTGACGGAAGACTCACCTGTCTCCATAACTTGACCTAAACTTGTTTTTCTTTTTTCCCCTCACAAATTTTCTGTAAAAAGCAGTCCCTAAACTATAAACTGCATTTCTTCTTGCCGGTCGTCCGCCATGTTTGACGTGTGAGAGATTTTGTGAGATTTCCCGTCGTGTCCACAGGCGGCTCTGATTGTTTGTGAATGACACTGTCATATGGTGTGTTTTCCTGATCACATCGACATCACGCAATCCACACGCAAAGGAACACATTGTGTCAGTAGTATTTTATACATATTAATGAATTAAATATATTTCCACATTATTGTGTAGGCTATAGTGTTCAGGCCAATTATTGGATTGCATTTAGTTAAAATGGAACTGCATTATTGGAACTGTAATTTTCCAATTCTTTATTCCGATCGAGATTTAGAACGCATAATATGATAACAAAGACAAAACATAAAACATTTGGTGAATAGCCTTCAAAAGCAAATAGGTCACATTTCCGATTCAATTCACCTGATGATTAGGCCTACAAGAAAGACATTAAAGGGGTTAGTTCACCCAAAAATGAAATTGACGTCATTAATGATGACTCACATAATGTCTACACCCGTAAGACCCCCCCTCATCTTCGGAACACAGTTTAAGATATATGTTATATTTAGTCCGACAGCAAATTTTATGCACACTATAGCCTACTGTCCATGTCCAGAAAGGGATAAAAAACATTAAAGTAGTCCATATGTGACATCAGTTAGTTAATTAGAATCTCTTGAAGCATCGAAAATACATTTTGGTCCAAAAATAACAAAAACTACTACTTTATTCAGCATTGTCTTCTCTTCTGTGTTTGTTTTCAATCCTCAAATAAATATTCAAACAGTCATCAGCGTATTGATTCGGGACCATTTGAATCTTTATTTGAGGATTGAAAACAAACACAGAAGAGAAGACAATGCTGAATAAAGTTGTAGTTTTTGTTATTTTTGGACCAAAATGTATTTTCGATGCTTCAAGAGATTCTAACTAACTAACTGATGTCACATATGGACTACTTTGATGATGTTTTTATTCCCTTTCTGGACATGGACAGTATAGTGTGCATACACTTGCATACTCTCTCAGACTAAATATAAAATATCTTAAACTGTGTTCCGAAGATGAACGGAGGTCTTACGGGTGTGGAACGACATTAGGGTGAGTCATTAATGACATCAATTTCATTTTTGGGTGAACTAACCCTTAACTTTTTTTTATCTAACTGCCCCTCAACTACACAGCATGAATCTATGGTTAATGTTCCATAATACAAAGATATAACGATTAACACTACTGTATAATCAACTACAAGCTTCCCTCTCACACAAAAGGTGATTTTTATGTGGCATAAGAGGACAGTCATTAGCTCTAATGGAGGACTTGGACTTTTGCACGTCATCTCCCATGGCTTAATGCGCGTTTGAGGGTTCTCCTGAGAGCGTTAGAGAAACTGCACCTGCAGCCCTCATTCAAAGCCTTTTTCACACCCACAGACAGGAAGGCTTTATCACAGCCAAATGGTTTAGGGTGTGTGTGGCGTCCTGAGTTCTGGGTAACAGGGACATTATATTATAAAAGCTTGAATGGACATCTCATGCAGAGTTAAAACCCAACAGCATACTGCATGCATCTGGCGTAATGTCAGACAGCAGGTGCATACCTTTAACATTGGTTCTTCAATGAAAATGAATGTCTGAATCATCTGTCATTGAGGTACCCAGCTGAAAATACCATTCTAGATTACTTTTTTTATGTTGGTCTCAGTTGGTTTATGCTGGTAATTAGTAGTAGAAGTCATTTTATAACGTTTTAAGAATTTATAGTCCGGATAAATTCAACATAAAATTGAGGTTATATGGTCTTGTATATGATTCATCACTGCATGTTATTGAAAATGCTTTCATAATCATAATACATAAAAATGTAAGTTACTCTCTGAAACAACTTTTCTTTTCATCTGACATCTTCATGCAGTTATTTGTTAACCAATGTATAACGCAGGTTTTATAAAATCTAGCTTGAAATTATGCATCAATTTAAATAGTTCACATGCACACTGAATGAAAGAATGAGTCAGTTAAGCATTTACAGGCCACTTCAAGCACACTAAGGCTGCGTCCGAAAGCTTAGGAAGGTTACTTGTCGGCTTCCGAACAAACACAGAACATTCCCCTATAATGGTAGTATTTGGTTCCCGTTTGGTAATTTTTTTGAGAAGCAAATGTTCATTTTAGGTTATTTTTCAACCACAAAATAATGAACATTGCAGGGCAGTTATTTTAAATATCCTAAAAATAACTACAGAACATATCAATCTTGATGCGGACCGAAGGAAGCATGTCCCGCTCAACTTTACACTTAATAAGTGGTCAGAAATAAATGTACCGATATCCTACTTCAATCAAATAATTATTTATTCATTTTTAATGTCATATCAAATTGTCATATTAAGAAAATACATTTCATATTTTAAAAACCTTTGTATTAAAGTCATTGTTATTTGGTGCTATGAAAAATGTCAAATCTGGGTACCCTGGGAAACATAGTAGCATAAATCTTACATATTAATGGACAAATTTAATCTGATTTAATTTTTCATATGATGGTTGATGTGCTCGGTTTCTTTTTATGAATTAATAAATAAAAACAAGATACAGTTGGTATAATACTGATTAGGCTATGCGTCCATACATCCATCTTCCATACCAATACTGGGTTGCAGGTGCTGGATGATTACTGACATACAGCGAGGTAATGATATCGGAGTAAAGAGGTTAGAACATTCTAACATTCTATTTTCGTTAAGAAAACGTTCCTGGCTAACAAAAAACAAACCTTAAAAAAGACTGTTCTGGGAACACTATAACGTAAGGGAATGTTAGAATAACATTAAGGGAACATTACATTAAATTAAATATTAGGATAACGTTCTACGAACCAAAAACTAACATTCAATTTCCATAAAGAAAACCTCCCTGGCTAACCAAAAACAAACCTTGAAAAAGAATATTCTGGGAACATTAGAATAACATTAGAATAATATTCTACAATCCAAAAACGAACATTCTATTTCTGTAAAGAAAACTATACTGGCTAACCAAAAACAAACCTCAAAGTTACCTCACAACTTTTTTCAGACAGACTTCTGAGGCAGCGCAACAGTTTAACTGGTCTACAACAAAATAGAGAGCACTTTAGTGATATTATAATACTATAAAATACTATAATAGTAGCCTAATTTCTTACTATAAATAGAAAAAGTTGGTTTAAAATCAGTTCTGGCAGGTCGCGTTAGTCAAGCTCGCATCAGCTGATCACGTCTACCTACAGGAATACGACATCTTTCACAGCATACACATATAAGCTCCTTACTATCAGCAGCCTATCGCGTTCTCCAGAGCTCATTTACCCTCCTACATCCCCAGCTCCTCCTCTCGTACAGTCCCCTTGAATCAGACAAAATTCCCAAATTATTTTGTACATTTAATATTGACATTAATGACATCTACAATACATCATGTTGGTTCTGTTCTGTTTACCCTAAGGGGGTTATCAATGCTCTCCCTGCTCTTATCCATGCTAGGCTGCACGGACGCACAGGGAGTCCTTGCCCAGAACAGAACCATACCGCCAATCCAAACTGTATGCTTATAGTCAATCAATCATCTTTGACGATAGTGGTCCTGACAGAAACGTACATTTACAAACAAACTAACCGCCAAACGCAAATCAGACGGCATATTTGTTTATTAGCTCAGGATTTACAGGATTGTGGAATATCAAAGGCAGCGAAGGATACATCTATGGATAGCCTTCAAACAAGATCTACCAGAAAGGAAGTGAAGCTAACATTGGATTCGGACGTGCCTTGATGCCTTCATCACTATGTTGTAAGTGTGTCCCATTGGGTAATCAAAAGGTATACGCACACTTGGGCCAAATACAGGAAATATGTCATGGAAAAAGTGGTCAAGTGGACAACACGTGTGGGTATTTGCACAGGCCAAATGTTAATTTTGTGAACGCACCCCATTGTCTGGCTTTGAATCAGCAAGCATACTGAGTTTATGCACGACACTGGGGAACAACCTGATGTCTTTTTCTCTCTCCATTGCTTTCTCTCAACTTTGCTTGAAAAAAATCCAGTGTGTTTGCTTTGACATGCACCGTCCCATAGGTCCAACAGAGCTGTGTAACAGACAGAGTCGGAGCAGACCTGTCAGAGAAGTAACAGGTGAATGTGAATCAAAAGTTTCCCACTCTCTTTTAAACTAAAGCTTTCAACCTGAATTTAAAGTGTTTGTCAGATTATACGATTCCAAAAGCAGGCTTCACATGACAGAAACAAAGACGAAAATACAGCTTAAAAGCAGCGTTGTTGTCCTTGACTGATCTGTCATTAGTGTGAAAGTGACACCATACCCTGACAGACAGATAGTCTCTGCACTCGTGATGCTCCTATTAATCACCACAGAGGCACTTAGTAGCACTTGGATCAGATCTGCAAGGTTTGTTTATTAAAACTGATCGAATCTGTTATCAGGGGACATCCATCTGACCTTTAGCTATGACTAAGATGTTGTTACGCTTTCCTGATATCATATACTTGATCTAAAACAAATGATTCACACGGTTAAGGTGATTTTCTTCACACAGATGCATAACCTTGTGATTTCTAAGGGGAGGAAAACATTTACATAACATTAACATATAGTTAGTGGAGTTATTAAAATCAATTGTATTATTTATTCAAATGAATGAACTTTTAAGTGGAGGGAGAAGAATGTGAGCTTGCAGTGATGGGGTTTAAAGGGATAGTTCACCCTCAAGCCAGATGTATCTGACTTTCATTTAAAACTTTATAGACTAACTAGCTTCCGGCAGGCGGCCTACGCAAGTCGAGTAACCCCTGACGCGATGTAGGAGTATCACCAGTTTTGGCTCCTCTCGTGGTTCAAACAAATAGGGCTGGGCAACAAACTCAAGCTCCTCTTCTCTAATATCCAAATCCTCCAACATTTCTCTTTAAAAATCCTCCTTTTAAACTTCTAATTTGTGACTGGTGTTTTGTTTTGCTCTTTGCTTCCGCGTTCGTCAATGCGTCAGGACATAGGTCCGTTTTCGACCTAAACCGATGCGTACGGCCGTCTGTCGAAAGCTAGTTATTTTAGTTGATAAAGTTTAAAATATGGATATTTTTCTTACGCAAATGCATCACTCCACTTCAAAAGGCCTTTATTAACCCCCCAGAGCAGTGTGGATGCCCTTTTTTGGGCTTGGAAGTATGGCCATTTTTAATATAACTTTAATTGTATTCGTCTGAAGAAGAAAGTCATATACTCTTGGGATGGCTTGAGGGTGCATTCCCAATAATGTTTTGCATTTTGGACTTAAGAAAATAGCTCATTTTCAATTCAAAAATGTGAGACATTTGGGTTTCCTAAGACGATATAAAATTATAAGAATGGTGGAGCCGCTTTTCCATCTGACCAAACTGTCCTCTGTTTATTAAAGTGTTACTTCAGTGATTTAGCATTAAGCTTTGTATTTAAACTGGGTCATTAATGTAGAAGAAATGTGAAATTATTGTGGTGCTTTCTAGACTGTGAAAAGACTTTGTCTCATGGGGATGAAAGACAACAACTCCCAGAATGCACTTGCTTCGCTGCTCTACGAGGCCACTCCCACAGCCACCGCTACTGGATAACCCACCGCGGCAACGCCCCTACCGTTCTGTTCATTTTCATAAAATCAGTTCAGTTAGAGAACAGACACTACAATTAAAAACTGAACGTGTCTGTTCAATATAATGTGAGTGAGCCGAACGAGAGTCACGGCACAAATGCAGCAGAAGTTTACATTCATCACTCACAGCGCGTGTTCAGTCTGGCCTGTTTTCAGTTCACTTTGGAAGTTTAACTTTCATAGGAATTCAATTGAGAAGTTGAAACACTCTGGTCCGCCGGCTGCCGCTCCGTTTACATGAATGCCCGCAGCTGCCGGAGCCGAGCGCTGTGAGTGCGATCCCATCCCCCATGGACGGGTTGAAAACATGCGGAAATAGCTCCCTCTACTCGCTGTAGTCTTTAGCCTCTGGCCAAAAAATCCTCAGATGACGCAAAATGATGATGTTTGTGTCATCTGAGGATTTTTTCCAGAAGTAAAATACATAAATATCTTGTCTCAGGGGGATATGAGGGGGGAAGCATGATTATTTCGAATATACTCCCGAGTTTCTACTGATACAAAGTCATATGCTAAATCGCCGAAATAACCCTTTAAGCATTCCATTCCATCATGCCGATGCGATCCGAGCCAGCCTGAACAGATATGGTATGCTGCTATGCTGCTGCGATAAAGGAGCTCTTTGCAATGTACTACAAACGAGTCAGTTGTTGCCTTGTTAACGATGCAATGTAGACGATACATGATGTAAATAGCGACTGGGTTATGAAGAATGAACAGATATTTCTTTTAAAAGTATCATTAATTTGTGTTACACTACACTTCTCCATGATAATAGCTCCTGCTTTTAAAGCAAGGACTCCATGAAAGGCCCTCACATGTGTTCAGTGAAGTCTGAGGGCTTTGAAACCAACTGCCAGGCCCAAATAGCTCCGAGCAGTCCTTATCTTCTTAAGTGTGAATGGCCCTCTGTCTCTCTGAAGCGCTACAATTTCTATATGTTTGCCAATAGCCCACAAGCTTCCCCTCACATGTACAGACTCACAAACACCACAGAACATCTTTCATGTCTAAATTTCCCCAAGGCCAAAACTGAGCTAGAAATGGCATTGTCCTTCTGGTCCAGACATGGCTGACCTATATATGTATATCCTGATCTACATAGGTTTGAATAGATGTCTATTCAATATTTCAATATCTATTCTATATATATATGCAAAATCTAATCAAGGAGATGCATCTCAGTGCCTTATCTTTCAGCACATTTTCTGGTATGCATTAAGACACATCTGATGTATTTTTGAAGAAAAGGCATTCAATCTTCACAGAGTAATTTGTCTGGGTCATGAAGCAGGTAGCTCTTGAAGCAGAAGCTGACCTTTGAACTCTATTTGATTGTGTGGGAGAATATTTCGGTCAGTCCCTTGAGGCTTGAATGTCTTGAATTGTTAGGGTCAAAATGGGAACAAAGTAATGGAGAAACATTCATGCCTTGCATTCTCTTTGAAACCGTCATGCATTAGAGGCATGTTGTTATATAACGCTGCAATTAATAGAACCTGCGTCACTGATTAAAGGGCCGTTGGAAGATAAAATTCCCCAAGTTTGTGTAAAATTTACACTTTTATTTATTAAGGACAGCGCAAGAAAATGCTACCGTTTTATGCAATGTGCTTATACGTTAATATCTCAAAATAAATTACTCCTTTCATTTTCAATTCAACTCAAGATATTACCAAGATCTGTGCAGATAACACAAAACCAACACAATCCACACAATACTCGTATAAAAAACCTTGCAAATCCATGACTAAAAAGCACATAAACAAAATTCAATGAAAAAATCGAACAGCCTCAGAGATTCATTTCACCGGCAGGTATGTCAAAAGCAGAGTTGCTCCCCGCGATGCTGTTCGAGGTGGATCTAGGCCATTGTCTCTTTCCTCGAGATGCGTTTGGGGTTACATAAGACTCCAGACAGGCCTGCTCTTCCTCTGTGTCTGCCTCTCTTTCTCAAGGCCTTGTGGCACCTGAGGGATATGCCCAGGTCTTCCATCATAGCACTGAAAGAGACACACTGTCAAAAAAAGAACACGAGGGCTTGCGTGAGTCTCTACACACACATGCACACAGGCACACTTACATACACACCCATACACACAATCTAACAGTGTCCAGTTCAGCTATTCAAGTAGATTTGATGCTTATAGTGAAGCCTATTTGACACTTTTCAGGCCCTGATATACTCACATCAAAGTTATTTTCCGTTCTTCAGTTAGGGGTAAAAATATGTTTAAAAAACCTTTTTAGCGGTACATCCGAGGATGTCCAAACCGCTAAGAGCAGCGTTTAGATGTAAATAAGTAATTATGTGCTGCAAGCTTTCCTCTCAATAATGAAATAAACACACACAAAATGACAATAGTGAGAAACCAGCAGTTAACTCTTTCCATGCCATTGAAATAATTTTCTGTCTTTCTGTGTTTTCACTGTTATACGCTAGGGGGTGCTATTACACATCTGAAAGAGTACTGAATTTCTTGATCAAAACACATGCGAAGAAGAAACAGAAACAAGGGATATCATATGCATATGTAAAATAACATGATCATCAACATTAAACAGCATATAAATCAAAACTGCCTAGTGTTACTCAATGAATTATCGACCCAGGACGCATTGGGGTGATGATGCACTCAATCTACTCCATCTACAGTATGTCACTTAGATAGATAGTTTTTAAACTAGCAGCTTTACGGTATTAAACATGAAAAAAAGTTTCAGTGTCTCTTACGATTAGAATTACAATCTTGGTTTCTTATTTTAAGCAGATCTCCGGTGTGTTTATGTTTTTACTCACGTTTGCCCTTGATGGACTGAACAGAAGAAATAAACCGGAGAAGATTTCCACTTCAAAAAGGTGAAGCCTCAGTGCACATCTATCCACAGTGCCCTCCACTAATATTGGTACCCTTGGTAAATATGAGAAAAGGCGCCCGTGAAAATAAATCTGCATCGCTTATCCTTTTGATCTTTCATTCAGAAAATTCTAACCTTTCATTGAAGTGAAACAAACAGAAGTGGAAGGATGTGTTGGTGTTGAAACTCACAATATAAAATAAATGTTTTTCTAGCTCATGTTGGCACCCAATTATTGCAGCGTCCTTTCCCCAAGATAACGGCTCTGAGTCTTCTTCTATAATGCCTGATGAGTTTGGAGAATCAGAGATCATTCCTTCACACAGAATCTCTCCAGATCCTTCAGATTCCCAGATCTATGTTGGTGCTTCTTCTCTTCAGTTCACTCCACTCATTCTCTATAGGGCTCAGGTCAGGGAACTGGGACGGCCATGGCAGAAGCTTCATTTTGTGACACATTTGCTTGTTGATTTTGATGTTTGTTTTGTATCATTGTCCTGATAGAAGATCCATCCACGGCCCATTATACGATTTCTAGCAGCAGCATCAGTTTTTAATTTTTTTAAATTTGTGTTATTTACTAGAATCCATGATACCATGTGTCTGAACAATATGTCCAGGACCTCCAGCAAAAACAAAAAAAGGCCCAAAACATTAAAGATCCAGCGGTATATTTAACCGTGGACATGGGGTATTTTATCCCCGTTTGCACAAAACCCATCAGGTGGGTTTACTGGCAAAAAGCTCTTTTTTATCTGACCACAGAACCAGGTCTCTTTTGAAGTGAACTGAATATGCTGGAGTTTGTTTTTGGATGAGCGAGGAGGATTTTTCTTGAATGTAGGTGATGTAGGTGACGTCTGATGTTTTGAGGCTTTCTGACCCCAAGACTCAACTAATCTCTTCAATTCTCCAGCTGTGTTCCTCAGAGAGTCTTTGTGCACTCAAGCTCTCCTCCTCATAGCATCTTTAATTGATTGGATCTTCTTAAAGGCCCACTGAATTGTGCCGCTTCATCCGCTTCAGTCCAGCTATTAGCAGCTCGTCCATTTCATTGTGTTTCGTTAATATACAGTTTGACAAGAGCCTTTCTGTTTGGTAAAGCCAGTTTCCTCTAACTGTTTATCATAATAATCTCCTCCATATCGCTTGAAATGCAGCATTCTGTGCAGAATTCAAATGTGTCCGATATGTTTCGTTGTCTGCGGCGACTATGATATGATCCGGGCTGCGCTCTTGTGTCTGTAGCCTAACTTTAGTCCAGAGCCGTTGGTGTGTGTGTGTGTGTGTGTGTGCGCTGCTGTGGTGCGTGAAACTAGTGTGAAACTAACGTGAAAACACTTCATTCGCCTCAACTGAAAGCATATTTAAACCGAATCGTTTCATATCGCATACATAGTGTGCTATGTGCGCTTTACCATGTAGAAATTATAAATATCTGAACAACTGCTGCTTCAGCAGTGTAGGGGGCGGGGCTTCAGATTCTAGAGAGCATTTTGATTGGACAGAAGATTTGATGAGAAGGGGAATTCTGCGATGACGTCATTAACATGTGTAATTCGTTTCAACCATAGGGTTTTAACAGAAGTGAGAGACTGTAAGATTTGAATGCTTATATATCCTAAATGCAAATTTTGTCATTGTTTTGGAACACGCCAGCTTATTCATAAAGGCTAACATAGGCTTACAGCCACTTTCTATTTTGTGAAGCTCAACAATCTTTTGCTGCACATCAGAGCTATATTTTACTCTAAGGGAATTTGGCTTTTTTGGCCAAACAGGAATTCATGGCTGGACAACTTCATGCAACTTAAATATTAATGGAAATATACTTCCGAGATATTTTACTCATAGGAATTTCTAAGGATGCCAATAATTGTGGCCATTGGAGAAAATGTTTTATTTCATGATGAAATATTCCCCCCCAGTTACCTTTGCTAATATTTACCAAGGGTGCCAACTGCCAATATTAGTGAAGGTGTTTACCAGCTGATTTTCCGTAAAACTCGATTGGCAAATAACTCCAGTAATGAACTTTGTTTTGGCCTGATTTTGTTCCAAATGGCTTCTCAGTTCGTTCTTTGATCTCGCTTTGAGTATATCAGGGCCTTTATTCATAAGGACAGTGGAAAACAACAGACAATGATGTAGAGAACAGGGTCAGGACTACATGGTGACTTTCATGCAATGAAACTCTCACGAGATTGACTTCAACCACCGCCATTTTGGAGGAAAGATCTGGTTTGTATTGCAAGGACACACAATACATGATAGGGTTGTGTAGCCCTTTTTCTATTGTTAGTTGATAATGCAGATTTCTTTGTTTCTGAGTGATACTGTCCGTCCTGGTTTTGTCTGCCATGAGATGTTCAAGGCATGAAGGCCACAGCTCTATATGCCACTGGGGATGTGGGAGGCAAATAAAGCAACATCAGTGTACGCAGTGAATTAGCTCCCGGCTGATTATGGTTATCCTGTGGACTCAGACATGGTAATCTTAGACTTTTTAATTGTTCTTTCTTTCTGAGTGCATCAATATTTAAAGTCTTTAATGAAGACTCTTCTCTTGATGTCTTTTCTCTTCTAAATCCAGCTAAAGTTAATTACATTCCAGAGACTGATATCGGTCTTTCATGACTGTGTACTCAATGTCAGGTGTCTATATAAAAAAGAAATGAAAAAGTGGAGTTCACTGATTCTTGAGACAGGATAAAACATTTCCAATATTTTTTTTACCTGTTTGTAATCGAAATTATGACATTAAACTTACTACCCTAAAACAACCTGCCCCTGAGCAATAAGACTCACAATTTCACAAAGATGAAAACCAGACATATTTAAAATGATAATTTTAAATATAATTATAAAAATATAATAATTAATGCATTGATGTTTTAATTATATAGCAGTAAGCAGCAATTATCAGGGGATGAATTGTTTTAAGACCTTTAAGCATATGCGTAAAAAAAGGTATGTATTCTTTAGCAAGCCTGTAACCATCTCAATCATAGTTGGAAAAGACCATTAGCAGCAAATACAGGCAATTTACTATAAGAAATATATGATTTTTAAAACTTTTTAAGTTATAGCGCCACCTATGGTTCGATCTCCATTAAATTTGTCATGCTTGTTTAGCAGCAGTAGTTCTTGAGGCTAAGTTGTTTAGTATGAGGAGAGCTGTCATATTATATGAATATTGTGTGGATGTGTGAAACACCACATGATAACAGAGGCGTACAACATCTAGTTTGCGATATCTAGTGCCTGATTTCTTTCAAAATTCTTACAGACCTCTAGGGCCATGAGTAGATGCCACTGAGTTTCATTTCAATCGCCCATCATTAACCTTTTCTAATAGGTGCTCAAAATTCAGTGGCCAATGTCCATATATATAATCATGGTACCTTAGACAAAGACACCGCATGCCAACTGTCAAGTCAATTGGACTAATGGTTGGGTGGTTGGGTGGTTTCATGTCTTTTTCCTGTAATAGCACTACCAAGTGGCAAATTGTCACAGGCTTTTTTTGCGTGACCAAAGATTGAGCCCATATACGTGTACCAAGTTTGGTAAAAAAAAAAATCAAGAGTTCCGTTTAAGAGTTATAGCCATTTTAGTAAGTGGCTCTGCCTACTTCAAACATTTTGGCAACCCCAATGAATAGAAATGTCTTTTTTTTCCAATAATTACTGATATTCAGACTCCAAAGAATATTTCTGCACTGGTTTGATTTAGATCGGGCGAAAAACCTTGGACTAAAAAAATTCAAGAATATCCAGTAGTTTTGAAACAGTCCTCAATTAACTGGTGATAGGTGAGGGTATCTTGTTTGGGTATCCAACAAAGACTTTAATTTGCAAGCAAAGATGGGGCATGGCTCACTCACCACTTTGTGCCAAATTTCACATCATATTTCTCAATGCAAGACTGTCAAGAATTTAGATCTTTTGCCATCTACCACACATAATTGTGAAAGGATTCATGGAATCATGAGAAATATCAGTCCATGTAGGACCAGGCAGGAAACCTCAGTTGAATGTGCATGATCTTCAAGCCCTCAGAAAGCATTGCATGAGGAACCATTATGCAACTCTGTTAAATATTGCCACATTAGTGAGTTTTTTTGGAAAACCGTTGTCACCAGGGCTGGACTGGGGCTAAAATTCGGCTCTGGCATACCCAGCATCCGGCCCATGAGTTCCCCGTGAATGTTTTTGCTGGGGTTGGGGCCTTAAATGGGAGATAATGCAAAATTAAAAATAATGATAGATATTATCGAATTTGCTGCAAATGCAGATAAACTTAATATTGTTTTTTTTGTCACACATAAATGCCCTTGGCAGTAAAGCACTGATGATTTTGAGCTAGGATGCAGTAAAGTAAATGTACTTCTTTTAAATGCTGTCATCATTCACTCACTCTCGTGTCGTTCCAAACTTATATGTATGACTTCTGTGAAACACAAAATAAGATGTTTTGAAGAATGTTGGCAATCAAGCCATTTTGGTTAAGCTACTATTTGAATATTGTATGAACAAAAAACAGACTCAAATTATATTATTTTATGCTACACAGAAATAAATTCATTTAGGTTTGGAATGACATTAGGGCGAGTAAATGATCACATTTTTGGGTTGAACAATTATATTTTTCAAGAGTTAACACATCATTTCAGTAAGACACTGATGTCTATCTTTTAGCTATTACATTTCATTAAATCTATTAAAAAAAGTTAATACAACTTTTAAAGAGGACAAAAAAGCTTTGTCCTTAATTCATGGGATCAGTTTTATAGACTATAGTTTAACTGTAGGCCAGTTTCATTTAAATGTAAGATCATGGTAGTCACAGGGTAAAAAACATAGACTGTAAAAACCTTGCTCCTCATTATATGGCTATATGGTTTCTAAAACTATATAAAACATATATAATAAACTATTATATTTGTAAGTTAAAAAAAATGTAAACCTGTAGAAAATACGAAAACAGCCTCTATAAAATGATTTATATTCTGCAATATTAATTTAAGTAATATAGCAACATTTTTAATAAATGTTTCTTCCAAAACACCATATTTCTTCGCTGTTAGTAGCTGCAAGGTAAATTGTGGTTGTACTAAAGTGAAACGTTTGTGTGTATTCGTTTTCCACTTTACCTCGTCATACATGCTTCAAAACAGAACAGTTATATTCCCATATCACACGATTGTATAAAACTAAATTCGGAGTCAAAGTGCCGTATAGAGCAGCATTTAAACGCAGCGTACGTTCGTCGGCGGCTGCGCTGTGCGGATATTCGCCTTTTGCAGTTCCATGCGCTCAAATACTAGCCTAATAAATAAATAAATAGAAAAATAGCGCCTAATATGGAGGGGAGGTTTCTCGCTTCGGCTTGTCAATTCAGAAGACAAACCAATGGGCCGATGTCGCTGCATGTTGCCAGTGGTACAAATTTTTAATTTTTTTAAAACACTACCGGCCCCAAAGTGCATCGGCCCACCGGGCAAATGCCCGGTATGCCAGATTACCAGTCCAGCCGTGGTTGTCACTTAACACAGTCTGCCACCGCATCAAGAAATGCAACTTGAATCTCTGTTATGGAAAGAGAAAGCTATACATCAGTTCAATGCAGATGCCGCAGACCTCATCATCTGGGCATGAGCTCATCTCAGATGATCCATAACACAGTTGAAATCTGTGCTGCGGTCAGATGAGTCCACGCTTCAGCTGCTGGGGAAAACGGACTTTGAGTTCTCAGTCCCAAAGATAAAAAGGACTATTCATACTTTCATCAGTTAAAGGTACAAAAGCAAACATCTGTCGTGGTGTGAGGGTGCATCAGTGCAAACGGTATGGGTGACTTGCATATCTATGAAAGTACCACTGACGTGAAGGTGTGTATTGGGATTGTACAGAGACATATACTGCCATCAAGATGATGAAGCAAGACAAGCATGCCTCATTCTGCACATGCTAAAACAGAGTGGTTTCTAGACTCTGTAGTCTCTACACCATAGTGTGTAATCGGATGTGCTTGACTGCCTGCCTGCAATCCAGATCTGTCTCTTATTGAAAATGTACAGCCCATAATGAAAAGGAGACTCAGACGACAACGACCACGCACTGTTGAGCGGCTGTCAAAAATTCCACATGCAAAACTTCAACAATTGGTATCCTCCTAAACCTTTAAAAAAGTATAAATAAAAGGAAAAATGATGTGAGGCAGTTGGAAACATGCCTCTGTCCCAACTTGCTGAGTTGCAGCTATCAAAATCATTACACAAAAATGTACAACATATACTTAAGTTGGTCAGTGAAAACTTTGAAAAGCTTCTCTTTGTACTTTGTAATTTAACATTTCAGTTAAATAAATGTTAAAGAGAATGAAATTAAATAAATAAATCTCAGATTCTTATTGCATTTTACAAAATGCCCCAACTTGTATATTCTTGATGATATAAAAAAAAGACCTTTAATATATTTATAGTTAAATATATTAGGGATGCACCAAAATGAAAATTCAGGGCCGAAACATTGAATAATCGACACAGCTAAAAGCTAAAAGTGTTGTACAAACATTTAAATTGGACAAGAGGCAGTTTTTATATCAACTATCATAATAATAGAATAATTTCTACTGCAGTTTATTGGTGAAATACAGTAGGCTATAAACATTTAAACGACAATAAACTGTAATAACTGTAACTTGCTTTCATGACAGATTTATTCAAACATAAATTAAACAATGAAGACATCACTAACAGGTTATAAAAAAATAGAATGAATATGTAACAGTGCATACATTTAGCAAAATGCACTTCTTTGACTTTGTGACTTTGTGGGCAATGAAGACTATACTTTTATAAACAAACCACAAAGCTTTTTGTAATTATGGGATGGCAGGCACACTACAACTGTTTAGGAAAGTTTTGTCATGAAATAAAAGAACAGTCAAAACGTGTCATTGGAGAAGCGCTAATTTAAACGTCTGTTTCGGTCACTGATTTCGGCCCCCCAAAGGCATTTCAGCCCGACAGCGAAAATAGCTGTTCCGGACCAAATTTGTGGTAACTGAAACTTTGGTGCATCCCTACAAGATATAGACCATGAAATGCCAACTCAAATTTAATATGCAGGTCCCATTAGCAGCTAGCAAAACTAGAAAAATAAATACGGCATTTGGTACATGAAAATATGATTATATTGTTCACATATTCCTCATATTAACCAATGGATACTGGAACATTACATATTAACCAAAAATAATTCCTTTAGTCAATCTTTATTTTGTTGTGTAGCCTGTTTTGTCTCTGTACTCAAGAATCAGTGGGCTCATTACTATTAGAATCAGAAATTTTCATAACGCTCATTACAGTTATCATTACCCTTACTGCGTGGGCCGATCTTTTGAGAAACATGAGAACATGAGAGGAAGAATTTAGGACAGCAAACGCAGAAATGTTGCTTTAAATGGCCATAATCGAATGGCTTCTGCCAGTATATAAAAGTTTCTGAGAGCACTCCATTTCTTATCTGTCCGCAGACAGGGCGAGCAAAAAGAAATGAAAGTGTTCTTCGTCTCCTTGAAAACCGTTCAAAATTTCTGAGCCGCATCGGTGCTGGATTGAGGTCAAGGGTTTGGGCAGATGGTTAGGAAGAACCAGTAGATGGGCGAATGAGGGAAAGGAGTTTATACTTCTTTAAATAACGCACAGCCCTTACAGATACGAGAGTGTGTGGCTAACGCGAAGAACATATGTCATCCCCGAGGAGCCGCCCGCTCTCTAAATCTGTTGATAAGGACGTGCCAGTGGAGGAGATGGAATCGCTTCTTTGCAGCTGCCGGGATTGGACTCCATAAAAGAAACAGAAGGCCTTGTGCATGCAGATCAATGATAAAAATAAAACACAAAGACAAAAAGCAGGACAAGATCAGTAACATGCAAATGAACAATACGATAACAAAATATAAGCAGCATTTACATACATCAGAAATAAAAATCATGCTAAAATATGCATTCAGTTAACAGAATTGGATCTGTACCAAAATGTTGTCATCAGTATGATGCTCCCCTTTTATATTTAAGTGAATTAATGAAATGATTTATGACTCTGAAATGACTTTGTGATTTATTTAATCCGTTTTTTAATCTATAAAACAATGTATATATTTAAGTCAATGCAATTTAATCTGATTAATATATAATCTATATAAATAAACACAATCTCATTTTATATTTTTCATATGAAACTGAAATTGATACAATTTACTCTGCAATATTGAATAAATAATCTTTATATGCTCAAAGTTTAATAACTTATATTTTGCATAGCTATGTGTGTGTGTGTGTGTGTGTGTGTGTGTGTGTGTGTGTGTGTGTGTACATTTTATTTATAATACATTGTATGTATTCTAAATGAAACTAAATTCAATACAATTTACTTTGCAATATTTAAAAAATTATCTTTCCCCGAAATGACTGTAGGTGTCTGATGCCCTTTTGTAAACTCTGAAAATATGATAACTAATACTGCCAAAAAGTCATCCAGATCAGGTAATAAAATTTGCAAGGGGATGATATTTTAATTCTCTTTTTTGTCACTTTGGTACTTTCGCGAAACACTGTGTGTGTCATGGAAAACAAGCAAGCTAACCAAAATAGATCACAAGTAGAACACCTGCATGATAAACAGCACGCGCTTTAAGTCTGCGACAGGTTCCTGACCAGTGGGCTGCTGCGAAAACATCCCGCAAGTGTCTCATTTGTGTTTACATGGCTCATTTGGGCTGTGACAGCGGCGAGGTAATTAGCTCCTGTAAGATTCAGACCCCGCGGGGCCGTTCTACCAGCCTCCCACTCACCTCTTCGATATCGCTGTTTTTGCGCGACTTGTAAATGAACTCTCCGATGGCCACGAACACGGACAGCACGAGACCGGCGGCCAGCACGATGAAGATGCCTCCGATGTTCTCCACACCCAGGGCACTGGCTTCTTTATTGTCCTCCTCAGGGCATCCGTTACCTCGCCACCATTTTTCCTTCATCATGTGCAGCTTTCCCTCTTCCTGGAGCTGCAGGATGGCGATGGTCACCTTGTCGCGGTAGGGTGAGCCTACAACCACAATTGTTCACGTGTGGCCAAGAGAAACCACAGGTGAGTTTAGAGTCCTACACAAGTCCAACAGAATGGCACTTGAAGCTAAAATTCCAACTTCATTTTAACCCTTGTATGGTGTTCGGGTCAGTTGGACCCATTTTCATTTTTTATCGAAAGAAAAATTATATGATCAAAAATATCAAAAAATGCCAAAAGTTTTCTGTGATGGGTAGGTTTAGGGGTAGGGTTAGTGTAGGGGGATAGATTATATAGTTTGTACATTAGAAAAACCAGTATGCCTATGGAGAGTAACCATACACCACATATCCAAGCGTTTGTGCGTGTGTGTGTGTGTGTGTGTGTATGTGTGCGCATTAGTGTGTGTGTGCGTGTGTGTGAGAGAGAGATTGTGTGTAAGTGTGAGAGTAGCTACAAGAGGGAGTTTTGTTTCTACCCCTGCCGTTCCCACACGGGGTTGCAATTCTTAAATGTGATCTAACAAAGGTAAAGAGAAAATATTAACCATATATGCTGTTTATATTGCTTGTAATTGGGATGAAGTAAATATCTGTTGAGTATTTTAACATAACATTTTAGATTGAGTTGAATTAAAAACCCAAAAATGCAGCGGGTCCACCAGACCCACGAACACTGGCTGAGTAACAAAAATATGAACACCACACAAGGGTTCAGTAGGGACGCACTATATATTTGTTGTTGTTTTTTTTAACGATTTTTTATTTAATTTTAGGTTACACTTTATTTTAATGTGTCCTTGTTAAAGTGTAATTACACATTTAAGTGCTGAGTAATATAAATCACATGTAATTTATGATTAAAGATAGTTGCATGTAATAAAGCATAATTTACTGTTATTACTATGGTAAGTACATATAACTATAACAACGACATTGTAAAATAAAGTGTTACCTGTTGTGATACTTATTTAATATAAAACAGTAATATTTATAACACCGATAACTGTAATCTTTAACAAATCTCAAAGTGAATATTCAGCTTTTATAATGTATGTTGAATTGATTCTTAAAGTCACTTAAAAAATGACAGATTTTTGGTCTTTATTGTTTTTAACTTTTATAAAATGTTATTCATTTTATTACATTTTAAAATATATGTTATTTCTAATAACAATCAGCTTATCATTGTTGGTTACGTACCTATTTTAAAGCATATATATATATATATATATATATATATATATATATATATATATATATATATATGTGTGTGTGTGTGTGTGTGTGTGTGTGTGTGTGTGTGTGTGTGTATATGTATGAAAATGCAATTTAATCTACATTAATTAATAAATATTCTATATAGATATACACATTATTTTACATTGATGTTTTATATAGAAATTTCTGTATACAATACAATATATTCTTCAATAGCAATCTCTATATACATAATTTATATTTCATAAATTAATTTAAATATAAATTACATTTTATATTTACATTTTATACATAATGTATATATTTTATGTTTTCTATATAAGAATGAAGTCAATGAAATTGAATCTGCAATAATTAATAGATCATATTTAAAGGAATATAGAATATAGGGGAAAATATAACAAGTATATTAATTGTATAAATATACAATTATAATATTTGTAAATAATATTTCCCCCACACATGTACCGGAGACATCCAAACTCAATCGGTTGTGGAGCATCTTTTCTTTTATAATAAATTCCCAGCAGAACATATTAAGAAAAGATGCCAGGTTTATTGCCTGGGGCTAGTAAGTTCATGGTTAGGGGGCTCAACAGCCTGTCAGATGATATGTGTACCTATCGGCGTGCCAACTCCATAGCCCTTAGAGTCGATCAGACCTCCAACCTGGGTGAGGTTGCAGTTTCTCTGGGTGATGTACTCTATGCTGGTGGACTCCATGAGGAGGGCATAGTCAGTGGTCAGGACTCTTGTAATCCCTTCCTTGTTGTTCTTCACCAGGGCTGTGCTCTTCCTGCTGCTCATGAACGCCCACATCTTTTCATACGTTGAGATTTTTGATTTCTGAGAGCAAATAAAGAGTTTAAAAGAGCCGATTCAGCCTTAAAAAAAGCACTACAGACACATTAAAGACATTAGTCATACCACCCAGATCGCTATTTCTTTTCATCCTAAATTCATGTCTTCGGATCTTGTTCTTTCATCAACTACTGGAATAGGCTTTTTAAGTCTGATAAGTTCGCCCTGATCCCTCATTAGGCTGAGTCAAAAGGGGACAAGTTGTAAAATTTTGTATCTGAGTGTGTCAGAGGACAGCAGGGAGAAATGGGGCAGCTGTGTGCTAAATCTCTCACAGCAGATTCGATTAGTCTTGGTTCTCCACAGGCCTGTATTTTTCCAGATACACACGGATGTAATCATACACTACAATCTCGGTGGATAAAGCCCTCACCGGCCTCTGTACACACTTATGTGCTTTATCCGTGTCACTTGTGTTCTCTCTCTCTCTCTCTCTCTCTCTCTCTCTCTCTCTCTCTCTCTCTCTCTCTCTCTCTCTCTCTCTCTCTCTCTAAATGATGAATGGTGCATTTTTGTGGCTCCTACTCATAAAATAGATCACTGGATTATTGGAATTACTGAAATTTTAGATGGCTGGATTGATGGAGGTAAATAGAGGTCAGCAGGATTCAGGCGGATTTGCGAACGTGTACGCTTAAGGTATTAGCAAGGTCTCTCTAGAAAATGAAAAGACTCAGACCTTTGAATAAATGACCGAAAAGATTAATTTATTGGTTATACAGCATGTATATATGTGTATGTATGTATAAAGTCATTTATAAGGTTACAAACAATATTACAGAATTATAAGGGATGCTCAGATCAGGACTTTTTAATGTTGGACATGTAGGTGTGTTATTCAAGTATTAATGGCAAGGAAAGCCCCTTATACTTGAGCGGCCACATAATAATAATAATAATATATTTTATTTGTAAAGCCCTTTTCATAGTTAAAAACAATCCCAAAGTGATACACATAAAACAAATAAAACAAAATTAAAAACCGGTAAGAACACAAAAAAAAAAAAAAAATTTGTTTGTGGATTTTCCTTACTTATATCGGCTTCAAGGTCTGAACAAATGGTGGCATTTCTGTGTTTCGAATCCAGTATTTCGGTAATTCTATTGTCTTTTATGAGTTTATTAAAAAAACTCTGTCTCATCTTCTCTCCAAACGTACCACACCATCTGTAAAGAATGATCGACTTATACGTATGCCAGGTTTTTGCAGAAATTTTCTTTTTTTGAATTACCCGAAAAATGACCTCATGTGAGCATAAAAACGTAATGGAAACGTGGCTACTGTTGTGTTAACCCCTTACACTCAAAATCAAAAGTTATGGCATTTGGAACCATGGCAGTCCTTTTTAACAAAAGCCTCTTTAAACAAGGGGTTTACTGAACATAAGCATGGCATGTTAAACTACATAGAATAAGTAGCAATTCATATGATCCGGGCTAATGAGTGATAATCTTACAGCAGTGTTTCCTATTCTATATCACAGTAAATCAAGGCCTGTCCAACTAAGAACACACCAACTGTAAAACAGTGTCCGATTAGTCTACACCTATAGACCTTATGTGCCAGAGAAATGTATGCGTGAACTTTGGTTTTTGCGATAGTTCTGTATGTATCTATGGCGTTGCTGTTGAAGAGTAATTAGCTGAAAAAGGGTATTTACTTATTGTAGTGAACAAAACTTATCGTGAGCATTGAAATTGAAACGGACCATATTCACAAAAGTCTCAAGACCAAAAGTAGCTCCTAATCTAAACTCTTAAAAATAATGGGCATGTCAGTCCTAATTTTAGGACTCCTACATTTTTGCTCTAAGAGTTTCTCACAAAACATTTTAGTTCTAAAACTAGCTCCTAAATCTGTGAAACGTTAGGAGTAGTCAAGAGAACTTCTAAATCACTAAGACCAAATTTACAAACAATCCTAATGGCTGTTCCTGAACTTTCTCCCTTTCTGTCTTCCACTTTGCTTATTGTCTACTTACTGTCCTATCATAACAAAAAGGCAAAAATACCAAAAACAATACATATAATTTATATATTTAATAAAAAAATTAAATAATGTCGGATTACCTGTGGAAGTTGTTTCTTGAGTTTACACTGACAGAGAGCTAATCACTGGCTGAATCCGAAATCGCCCCCTAAACCCTCATTCACTATTTCCTATGTTATTCCACTAATATAGTTCCCTTTAAGGAGTGAATGAAAACGAGTGTGTTAAGTCGGATACCCAATGAGTTTACATCGACTAAACACTGTCCTATCGTAACCACTACAAATGGTTATCCCCTCAAATAATGCCCTATTTGAGGGTATAGGGGGCGATTTCGGATTCAGCCAATGTGTCCATTGTTATTAAGCATGATGACATCATCCATAGCGAGGTCAACCCCGCCCTTTTTCTTAGCTTAAGAATTCTCTCTATTCCTTAGTATGAGAAAAGAGAAAACTATTAGTTTTACTGCTATTTAGGAGAACTCTTAGTAGTAAGATAAAATGTTTAGTGAATACAGCCCCAGATGTCGTAACAAATGTCAGTAGATTGGGAATAGTTTAAAAGTTTAAAAATGCTGTGGAAATACAAACCGGAAGTCAGAACACAACGAGTCTATAGCTTTAGCCAAGCAGCATGCAGTCTAAAAAGTAATTCAGGGGACCTGTTACCACAACTTAAATAAGTAAAAATTATTTTAATTAAACCTTTTATGTTGCAAACATTATTTAGTAGAGTTCTGTTAACATCATAAAGTAAATTACATCTGTAATATATACTCAAAAGTTTGTGTTAATTAGCTTTTTTTTTTTAGGTTGTAGTTGTCTTGATAACTTCAGAAAATAGGAAATTAAACATGTGATTTACTATGTTTTACTAATATTTCATGAAGTTACAAAGCAGAAAGTTGTTATAAAAGCCACTGTTGTACTGTTCATGCACGCCAGAGATAATATTTTACGGCTTTACATCATTCAAATTTTGTGACTAACTATCGATTCATAAAATGTGATTATCGTCCGATACTGATCTGCGGCTGATTAATTGGAACATCCCTAATATGTTTCCACAAAAATGTTTCCTGAGCAGCAAATCAGAATGACTTCTGAAGGATCATGTGACACAGATGACTGGAGTAATGTTGCTAAAAAGTCAGCTTTGCCATCAGAGGAATATATTACATTTTAAATATGTATTCAAATAGAGATGTATTGTTTCACAGTAATTCTGCTTTCATCCTTTTGAATAGAATAGTGTAAATACATACACAATAAGTACTCATTTATAACACTATAAAACTGATATCGGTGAATAATCAAACTGTGATAAATGGAATTTGCCGAAAACTGTGTTTGCATCACTTTCTGATTAGCATAATTTATTTTGTTAATGGCACTAAAACAATGCAGACATCCTGTGCAAATAGACGGCACAATTATCTACTGCAATTTATTCATGGAATTCCCCTCTCAGTATGAGGGGACATTTATTAGATGTGATATGTTCTGGTTAGCACAATTCAAAAATGATCTGCGTGTGACTGTTTTATTAGTTTGTATCTTATCATGAAACAGATGCACAAGATTGATTCCTTTTTTACTCCCTAGCAGAAATCCAATAAACTTACTCCTAAAAGCTCCAGCTCCTTCTGTGCAGAAGGTCTCTTGTAAAATGGATAATTTGCTGAGTGTTTGGGCTGAGGCTGGCTGTTCCTTCTGTATTTCAGTAGCTTTTATGTGAACTGTCTGTTAAGAAACATCGATCCTGCATGTAAGATGAGAATATGTTACCTTAAAGAAAGTCATTGTGGAACCATCTCTCACAGCACCATATTCAATTCTAGTCTGCTTGGCTAAATCGTCAGCTGAATCGATTGGGGAGTCCATTCTCTCCACTGTGAGGAAAGCAGCCAGGTTGGCCGTGTAGGAAGATATGATGATTAAAGTGAAGAACCACCAAATCCCTCCCACGATTCTAGTGGACAGAGCTTTAGGCATCAGCTCAGATCCTGAAAATACAAAAACAAAAGCTTAGCAAAACACTGGCCCAAAAAGTACACTTGGACACTAAAGGCATGCTGAAAAATGTTTGAATGTCATTGCTCTAGTTAACAAAATTTATAACCAAGTGGCATTTAAACAAAGACAGATTTACAAGGAAATGACATTTAGCAAACGTTTCAATTGAATAACAATAGATATACTGGTCATGTGATGAACACATTTGACAACTGTAGTTACTCTGCTAGGAACTGATTCTTACATCTACTATAAGTTATTATATTATATAATGATATATCAATCTTTTTTTTAAATTATTTGTCAGCAAGCACCAGCATTTTTGATAATTTTCACAAAACTTTCATAGCCTCCAGAATATTTTTTTCTGAACATACAATATACCAAAATAAAGAACAAAGCCTCTGCTTTAAAAAAAACTAAATGAATGCTACCTTCATGCATTCTTATTTTAATCAACATTTGAATGTGGGTACATTTCATAAAAAAGCAAAATTGGGAAAATCACTGAGAAAACCATGTTTTTATAAAAGACTATGTCCAGATTGGGTCTAGATTGTGTCCAATAACTTAGCCATGTTAGATTGTGCCCATGTGATTAGCTTCACATTTGTTTCCTCTTCATGGGTTTGACATTTCATTCAGTAATATCCGTAATGTAATGTTATATGCTGTTTAATGTTTAATGCTCTTGTAAGCTTAGCATAAGCAATGGTTATATCCATTGTTTCTGCTTCTTCTTCACCTTTGTTTTGATCCACAGAGTCTGTGCTCTTTCTGAAGATCGGTAATAGCGCCTCCTACTGTATAGCAGTGGCATGGATTGCCGGAAAATTCTATCAGTGTTGGGAAAAGAGTTGTTGTATACTGTTATATGCTTTTTCTTACGAATATTAAGACTACAGCCCTGTTTCCACCGAAATTACCCGGAACAATTTGTACCAGCAACTCTTTTTCACCCTTAGAATCCATCTCAATAACTTACCTAATATTTTTCTCAAGATTTTCACAAATCCGGCTCCTGATGCAAACACCATTTAACCTTCTATTAAAGTCAGGTTTTGAATGGTCAGATTGGATTTCAGGCAGTTATATTAAAATATGCTTAAAGGGATAGTTCACTTTAAAAGGAAAATTCTGTCATCCTTTACTCATCCTCAAGTTGTTTCAAACCTGTATTTCTTTCTTCAGCTGAACAGAAGGGAAGATATTTTGAAGAATGTCAGTAACCAAACAGTTAACTAGAGACTTCCATAGTAGGAAAAAAAAAATACTATGGAAGTCAATGGCTCCAGTTAACTGTTTGGTTACTGAAAAAATATCTTCCCTTGTGTTCAGCTGAAGAAAGAAATTCATACAGGTTTGAAACAACTTGAGGATGAGTATGACAATTTTCATTTTAAAAAGAACTATCCCTTTAAGGAAAAGAGATGCTGCCTCACTTCTTTATCCATTGAACAGTGTTACATTTCAAAAGTGGTTTACACACCATTTCATCAACTATTTAGCAACATTTGTTGTTTTACTTTTGTACTTTTGAAGACTTTTTGCTCTGATATTTTATGGCACTGCCTCCTCTGAGAAAACAAGCCTGATACACAAGCACACGTACACACATCCTCAAACAATCCCACATACAAGAGATTGAGAGTCACCTAGGACACCATGAGCAGCGTGAAGCTCGCTGTGACAACCTAAATGGGTTTATTATTATTTTTAATCAAAGGCTCATTTTACGCTTGCTCTCATCACACTGACTCCAGATTTTAACCTTCAGCTTAATGAGAAATCGTATGTGTTATTCTAACTGAGGGTTTTTACTATGAGAATAATTTTGAGAATACTCTTTTGAGAATTAATCTGTCCTTATAAGCAAAGTCACCAAAAACTAGGTGTGCTATTATTATAAATGGGAGGAGAACATCCTATTAACTGATTAATAGATGTTCGTTTTGTAGTTAGAAAGACAGACCAGTGAGTCTAAGTCTGATGTATGATAGTGAAGACACAGTGATTGTCTTTCATGCATGGATGCCCAGGAGAGGTGGCTGGAAGTTGGAATGACAACACACAGTGTGTGTTTGTGTGTGTGTGCATTTGTACACTGCGCATCATGTAGAGCACAACTTTAAAATTGCCAGCTAAATTATTAGCTTTGATCCAAGCAATACACATCTAACAACAGTGATTATCCATCAAAGCACTCAGCAAAAATGGTGAATGAGTAAAGAGTGGATAATGGTTATGTATTATGATGCATTTCTCTACAATACAAAAGGAAAAAATGGGTACATGTAAAAGGTAGTGTTTTACTTTCAAAATATTCTATTAGCGTTAGTGTAGCGTGTAGTGTAGTGTAGTGTAACTTAAAAGACAAGACCAATTGAAAAAAAAACAGTTTAACCCAGTTTAGTGTGGTTGTGTATTGTCAGGCTGGTCTGTTTTGAAGATTTTACTTGTGTTTTATGCTGATCTGGTTAGCTAAATTGGCTAAAAAACAGCTAAAAACAGCAAAAACTAGCAATAACTTGTTTAATGTTTTTTAGAAGTGCTAATGCATAAACTTAACCTTTGAGTAATGCGTATGCTAAACAATCTTTTTGAAAGATACCCAACACTTGTACATTAGCCACCTGGAGAGGCACAGCTCATTGACAGACACCATGAGGTGTGTTTGTTCCTTTGGAAATGCTGTGTTGCAAATCTCGGATAATTAGCATGGCAAAATGTTGACTACTGATGTCTTTACTCTTAAATGCCATGGGGGAGGGCACAACTGTCAATCATAGCCCTGATATTAGCACAATGTAAGACAAGAATATAAATCTATTTATTGAAACAAACAAAGAGGAAAATCATCTGGACAGATGACAAAACCGCATGAACTGAAAAATCTAAATTTCCTTGAGATTTTACATATAAGAGGTTATCATATGCTACTATAAGAATATCCTGTAAGTTTTAGAACTGAAAACTCCCTTGTTAGTACAAAAACAGCTTTTATTTGAACCAAGCCCAAATAACGACTCACTGTGGAATCTATAGGTGAAAGACCACCACTGCAGAAGAAGATCAATGCCTACTTCATCATTACAACTTTGACCCCGCTCACTGGTGTGTTAGTGCGATGACGAGGAGAGAAGAACAAAACAGGATGGACTACGAATAACATTACTTTCCAAAGGATGCTAATGCTAGGAATGTGGTTATTTATTTTCAACAATGTGAATGTCTTAGATGAGCATTATTCATTTGTTTTCGGCACATTTCACTGTGGATTCTTTGGTAAATCAGCTGTCAATTTCAGCAAAAGCTACACAAATAGACTTCAACAATATGGATCGACAGTAACGTGGCATGTTAGTAACATTAAAAATTCTATTACCTCATCTGTGACCTAGTAATTAATTTCTGATATGTAATGATTTATGTACAGATTTCTTTGTCTATGTTTCAGTTAATCAAACCAGTGACTAAACGGTTAACTTCACATTGTTTCTCTCAGTAGGAAGAAAACTTTAAACTGTGAATAAATTATACATAGAAAGCGATCAACGAATGCTCACTGGAGCTGTCAATCAAACAGCGCAAGTTTATCAGTGACTGATTTCTGGACACATGCCCAAACTCCCATAATAAGAACCATCTTATTTACATTGTGTTTGCACTGTTAGTTATGATGAAAGCATTCATCATAGAAAATGTGTAGAAATCGAGTTGCAATGATAATGGTTGCAATGAAATCGAGTTGCAATGATAAGCTACAGTGTTCATCACTGCAACCTTTCATGTCACAATCTAAATATAATGCCATAGATCTAAATATAATGCTATAATCAACACATTTCATGATTAGTAAAAACATGCTAAAAGTTTTCACATGTAATACTTAGCTATTTCGCATGCAAATTTCACACTGTGTTCATACCAGAGGGGCAGGGTAGGAAAAATGCCTTTTATTTCTAAATTATGAACAAAAATAATGGAAAAATCATGCTAACATTATAAGTGCGCCACAGGAAACATTATAAAACAATAAAACTATGCAGTGCATGACCCATTCAAAATATTGCTCTGTCAACTTAAGGACAACCACTACTTTTTGTCATGTTATGTTCTTACTACCTCTGTTTTTCTACCATTGGCTAATTGGTAAAAACCTGCATGCTTCAATTGATGAGACAAAAAAAAGATGACAAGGTTATTTCAGTAACCTCATGTAGGAGGTTTAGCTGCGGTAGGTAATAATGCGAACAACACAACACACACTAACATTCACACAAGATGAATACAAACTAAATCAGCCCAATTAGCACTATATGTGTGTGGGTTTCAGAAAGCTTGTTGATCCTATTAAAGAGGCCATGTCGTAAATAATTATCACGTTTTTGATCATTACCATGTTTTTTTGTGCCAACAAATCTAATATAGTTTTACATTACCATTTTCACTCTCTCTCTAACCCTTAGAATGAACCTGTTATTTGCTGCTTTAGACTATGTATATTTTCTATGTAAACACCCTATTCTACATCAGCGTTAGTTATTTAGCAATTGGAATTTTTAGATATTGCTATTACTATAAATAGAAACAAAATTAACAGTTTTACAAATCACACACATCTAATTTAATGTTACTTTCTTTTCTGTTTTTTTTTTTAAATAGGTGTAAATCATTTTCTTAGATATGATGTCAACTTAATGACAAGTAAATATTTTCTAGATAATATTTAAATTTTTTGATTTATTATATTTAAAATGTAAAAGCCAATTATTTAGTTTTGCAAGCAATTATTTAATTTTGCTGTGTTGTTGCAATACAATGGAAGTAGCAACAGATCTTTTCTTTCATATTACGACATTCATCCGATGTAATATATGACCAAAAAAGAGGAAATGAAGATGAGGACATGGTTTTATCCATAAGTTTTTGATTGCATTTAGAGATGTTGCGGTAAATGTTTTTTCCCCCAGTACAATTGTATGAAAGAGGTTGGGTTTAAGTGGACTAAATAAGTTCAGCATGCATCATCAGAGAGTTTTGTGAATGAACACTATGAGCCCCATCATACACCCGGCAAAGTTTTTTTTTTTGCTAGTTTCAGCCTGACACATCATTTTCACGTCCAGAGTCTCGTTGTTTAAATAGCAAATGCACTCGCACCGATCTATTCGCCCATAGGAGTGCTGGTCTGAAAACCAGGGCCCTCATTTATCAACAGTGCGTAGAAAAGGTTCTATATTTCGTCGTACGACTGAAATTTAGAATGTGTCTAAGTACAAGAAAATCCGTATTTATCAAACATGCGTACACAGTTCTTACGCACATGAGTAAGCAATCGTTGTTGATAAATCCCACATGTGCGTAAGTGCCATGCTCGTTCACGTTCACAGTCATTAGCATTCAGAAACGCCTCCAATGAACCATATATGGTGACAACACATCCCTTTAAAAATCACGAGATTTTTTTTTTCCCCTCACCGCAGTTATGGCAAAAAGAGGAACTCCACAAACACAAAATGAGTCAATCATTTTGACGTTGACGACAATAACGTTTAACAACAACAACAAATTTAAAACACAAATTATTATTTGTCTAGCAGAAAACAGAATGAAACACTTTTCTATTTACATAATTAAATTTGTTGATTTATGATGGTGCTTTTATGGCGATGTGGGGGCAGTCTGTGGCTCCAATTCTGTTTGGAAATCTGGCGATAGCATGCAAGCCCCATTTTATTTTGGCTTGTTGAGGATTTCAGTAAGGTTCTATCTATCTATCTATCTATCTATCTATCTATCTATCTATCTATCTATCTATCTATCTATCTATCTATCTATCTATCTATCTATCTATCTATCTATCTATCTATCTATCTATCTATCTATCTATCTATAGATAAAGATATATAGTAATTTTGAACACAATGCGTAATTTTATATTATATATATATATATATATATATATATATATATATATATATATATATATATATATATATATATATATATATATATATATAAATTTAGTGTCAAATAAATTTAGCATGATCATTCGAATATACTCCCAGGTTTCTACTGATACAAAGCCATATTGCTGAAGTAATCCTTTACATGCTGTTTCATGTGTAGTATCGCTGTTCTACCACTAGATTCTCTGCATGCTCAGAGGTGTGCTTATATTTACACACATTTCTACGTATAAGTACAAGTTGGTAAATCCCACACTTTGCAAGAAAATGTTCTTACGCACTCACTACGCACAGAACTGTGCGTACGCACCCTTGATAAATGAGGGCCCTGGTGTGTTCAGGCACATTGTTGGAGCGTTTTTGAGGAACTGAAAAAGACTGCACGATTGATCAACAACAACCTGGTCTAAAGTTAATAGCGCAGTATTTAAAGGGCACATTAGTAATATGCGCCAATATGGCGGCTGCATAACTCACATACACTCTGCTTATTACACACACAGGGACACGCAGCAGCACACAAACATGTTTAAATATTAAAAATAAAACGATTCCTCTTTGGACAAGCGTTCAATCTGGCTTTTAAAGGAAATGGGAGATGAGACTCTGATTGGTTGATTCCACGTTATGCCGAAAACACACAAATGGCTTATTAAGAGACTATAGGTACAACCCTTTTGGACCATCCGCCCGGCGCGCCGACCATTCATTTCAATTGTTATTCTAGCAAAAGTGGATTCGGACACGCCCTAAGTGTACCTGCGTCATGCGCTTCAGACCATGTGCATTGATTGTTATAATAGGGCCCTTTGAGGTTAAAAAAAAAAAAAAACTTAAATGGATGATTTGTTCACAATAAGTTTAATAACATGCACTTACAAAATACATAGGGTCAGTTTTCACATCATGCTGACTTTATATGACCGTCTTTAACCATAATGGATTACCCTAAAACCCACCAGTGGCATGAAATGAAAACGCACTCCACTTTTCTTATATTATATTTATCTAATTTTTCAGAAGAAAACTCTTTGTAACGTGATGTCAGACTATGCTGTATAATGATTCGTCTGGTTCTCCCATGCTCATTAAAGCCGCTCTTGGTGTTTTACACTTTTCTGCACACCTGACAGGTCATCCATTTTATTTCATGCCTTCTGTAGCGGAACCTACAAACCTCTCCCCACTAGCATCTATTACACCAGAGGAAACCAAGCAAAAATTGTGCAAGTCAGAACAAAAATCAATATAATAACTGGTTTAGACTTATAACTGTGCCAGAGCTGTGTTGTCATCCTTGTACCACTACAATTCCCTACTGTATGAATGTCATTGCATAAAATCTCAAATGTAAAAAAACAAAAACCACACAACAACTTTCACTTTTTGGGGAAAAAAAAATTCTAATAATTTCAACCAACTGGTCTCAAGATGATTTTTGGTGAATGTATAAAGTCCGCTATATCCTCAAGCTCACACAGACGTAGCAGAGCAACCACAGTGCTTGCGACAATTTTCTTCATCTAAATAAATGCCACTTGGTTCAGTGTTTTTTTGTGAGCTAAAACAATGCAGCACTTTTGCAGTGTGTGTAACATACCTTGACGCATTAGAGCTGCGACACCAAACCATAAACTATTCAACAGTGTGAAGTTGTTCTCAACCACTTCAGATGAGGGGTTGCAGGGGTGAGGGTTATACCATTCATATGGCGTGAACCTGCCGAGAGTTAAAGAAAACATGATTTACACACAAAAAATGCAAACAACATGGAAGACTGAGTATTAATACTGTGCTTGAGAGGCTGCATGTTTGGTAAGAACAGCTAAACAAGTTTTCTTGCTACAGGCTATCAATAACTGCTAGGGCTGGAGATTAATAAACATCTCATTCACAGAGAGCTGGAAAAAAAACGTCTGTGCTTCTAGATGAACATTTCTAAAGGTTTTAATTTAATCAAATTATAAACTTAATTATTAAAAAATATAACATTCCATAATTAATTTATCAAACATATCAATTCATTCCCTTCTTGTTTTCTTATTGATTTTGTCTGCTTCTATAAATAGCTGTTTTGTTATTCCTGTAAGAATTCACAGACAATATTATTTATAGGGATGTCAATTAAATTTTTCATTCAGTGTGATATTTTAATTAGTACAATTATAAGATTCATATAAAAAATATAAACCTAAATAATTACATAAAAAATAACAAATCAAGTGCCTTTTGTCAACATCTTTTTGTTATGCCTAGTCATTGATTTTGTCTACCTCAATGAAATAATGAATTAATAAAATAAAAAAATTGGAATCTGAGGGTGCAAAAAAATTTAAATATTCAGAAAATGGCCTTTAAAGTTGTCCAAATGAAGTCCTTAGCAAAGCATATTTACTACTACTAATATATTTTTTTGTATATTTATGGTAGAAAATGAACAAAATATATTCATGGAACATTATCTTGAATTAATATCCTAATAATTTTTGGCATAAAAGAAATATTTGACGTATACAATGTATTGTTGTCTATTGCCACAAATATACCTGTGCGACTTTTGACTGGTTTTGTGGTCCAGGGTCACAAATATCTTAATTTGTGTTCCAAAATGAACAATGTTTTTTTCAACAAAATATATTTTAACTATAATAACTAACCCTTTAAGATGACCAGGTTAACCTGACTATGTTAGACTTATAGTCCCTACACTTTTACAACTTTTCGTGTAGTGTTGGAATCCAGAAAAGGAAAAAATTTACATAAATTTCACTTTGACAGAGATTATGGTTACACAAAAGTGTCTGAAAGGCACATCCTCCATTTTACCACTCAATAATTGGGTCATTTATAAAACTCCCATGGTGAATCGATGCCTGATCAGATTGTGTCACCAGACTCATTTGTCATGCCTCACAGTGTGGAGGTGCTCACTCTATAAACTGCTGTATGTCTGCTGTCAAAGCTGCCAAATTTCAAGATCACAGTTTAAAAGACCTCCAGCAGACTGTATCTCGGAACAAATGGGTCACTCAATGCACATGAACCCACACTAACACTGAGACCCCACCAGATGTCCATTTACAGAGTCTAATTAGACAGCGTTTTCATTGAACATTTGCATTTTAATTGAAGTAACCAATCATCTGGCTCTGATGAGGTAGCGTAGCTCTCTTGATATTCTTTTTAGGTAGATCTGGACAACTGCCCGGGGCTACAGCTTATGAACTGGGCTTCAATGCACAACCTTGTGCTCGCTCACACAAAATACAAAACACTACCGGCTGAGAAAGTGCATTATGCATTTGTGGGCAAAGTGGATCTGGACAACCAAGGCTGAAAGTTTTACATCATTAGTCTATAATCCGACAGCGATGTAATAAAGTCTGGGCACTGTGTTTATTACTTATTGATCCATTTCAGGATCAGCATTTTGATTCTGTGGCATCTCACAAGTGCAATGATAAAACATGAGAAAAACACACTGCTTTAAATGCAATCCCACAAAGAAATGGGATATCTGTAGGCACACTCTGCAAAACAGCTTTAAATCAGACTGAAGTATAGAGTGCAAAAACTTCTTGAAAGCTTCAAAGAGAGATGTACAATGTTCCCTGAAGCTACAGATAACAGCAATAGTCTTTAAATGACAGCCTGATAATGTGCCTTCACATGTTATGTCAAACTATAAAACATCTGAAAGACATTGCTGAACAATTGGGTCAGTGTTCCCTAGATTTAAAACCCCATCTGCACATTTGCTTAGCTACATTCCCAAGATGCAGAAGTGATGTCTGTGTTAAACCGAGACCTTTATTCATACCTGGCTATCACAAACAGTACGCAGCTCACTCCAAGACAGGCCAGCAGGACATACATCCAGATATCCGGGGTGAGGGGGTTGAGGAAGGAGAACACCCCTGGATTGGTGCCATTTGGTTTGCGGTATAGTATGCTGATGCCCAAGGTCATGAAGGGTTTGGAAAAGTCGATAACTTTCTCTCTGACATAAGTGATGGTCAACGGAGCCACAGCCAGGTCAGCTATCTGGTTAAGATGACAAGAAGAGGTTTACAAAGTGATGGGAACTCATTTTGACTGCTGAAAAAAAAATGCAGATAGATGCAGTTAATATTGGAGTTCAATCACTGAGATAAAAACAAGTGACGCCTGCGGATACGGATCCCACGACAGGGCTTTGATTAAAAAAATGACTGGCTGTTTGAAGCTTCCTGTTGTTTTATGAAGTTTATATAAACTAGAGATGAGCAAAAAGGCTCTTTTGTAGATTGTCAGACTTTGTACTTCTACCACACTGACAAACAAATTAGTTATGAAGACGCTGGGGGTTGGCAGAAAAAAATGATGTAGAAGTATAAAGATATTTATAATTAAAAAAATATTAAAAAACTGACTTTTTCACAGCCAGATGAAAGCACAAATGCCCTTTTCCTGGGAAAAAAATTCTTATCAATCTCATTCCTCATTAAAGTAGAAGTGCTTTTAATGAAACGTGCACCTTGATGTTTTGGATACACAACTGTTGTCTTCCTATCAAAACTTTGGATTACTTACACTTGCTGTGAATAAACATAATTCTCAAGCTCTGCTAAATTGCCTGAGAGGAGCCAAGTTACAAAAACATCCATTGCAAGCTGAATTATCTTGGTTAATCAGCTGTCAAAGAGAGAAGCCTGGCATACACATAGAACATTATCAAGTTCTATTATTCAAAACAGGTAAATTATTATTAGAGCTGCTTAAATCATGTCAGCTGGAACTGGGAATGCTTCCTATAGCACCCAATGTACTCGTTACATCTTAAGAAGAATGGCATCTATGCTAATATTAGTCATTTTGTTTATCCTGAGGTTAACTGCAGTCAGCCAGATTCGGGCCGTATCCAGATCAGACCGCGGACCTGCGCCTAGACCTCACAACCACAACGCATTCCTGAAGTGTCTGCAGGGACTGTGTCAACTAGACTCGCCCCATGAAGGCCTTATCGACACGACAGCCTGTGTTTACTGTCATCATACCGGTGTGATGACTCCAATCTTCAATCAGATGGAACTGCACAAATATTCTGAATGTTCTGATCCAATCTGACTTCTGACCTGTAATGCTGTCTCAATCATAATCATACACTGTTCATACACAGAGGAGAACTGGCCAACCGACTGAGCCTCATTTCTCCCAAGGTTTTCCTCTCTATTCTGTCACCTGGTGGAGTTTTTGCTCCATCCAACTGTCGCCTTTGGCTTTTGGCTTGCTTAGTTGGGAACACTAAATATTCAACAATATTATTGATCTGCCTGTATTGACACCATTGTATGAGAACTGAACTGAGCTGGATGATGACATCACTGTTTTCTTCAGAGCGGCTGTATAGTTAAATAAACTAAATTAATAAAATTAATGAACTCATTTTTTACAACAGAAATGACCTATCACTGACCTTAATAAAGCTATGACACTATTTTTTCTAGATCTGCTGTACTTCCGAAACCAACTTTATTGCATTATTTTCCTGCTGCTTTGAAACCATCTGTATTATAAAACGCACTATGTAAATGAAGGTGACTTGACTATAGAGAGTCTGGTTTTATATCAACTAAAATATAATGGGACAGAAAGGCAAAAGGTAATCTACAAACACTGCATTTGAATGATACGATCAAAAGACCGTTTATGGGACATCACTCACATGGTCAATTAGTTCCCGAACCATGCCGTTCCATTCGCCTTTATCATTCTGAGCTCCATATTTGCCATCAGAAACCAGCTTGACCTCATAGGTGAATCCCAGGATGTTGGAGAGCTCCTTTAGCAGGTCTAGACAGTAGCCTTCAAAGCGATCGTTCCCATATAGCACCTTGTCAGACTTCTTAAACATAACGTAGGGGTTTTCCTGTTTACAAGAGAAAGTTACATGTTGAGCAAATGTATTATATTCAATCAAACTATGTCACACAGGCAAAGTTAGCCAGAGAGATAAGATGAGTTGAGAATTTTTAAAAACAATTGAATTTATTGCTGCAATTTCTAGTAAAAAACAAAACAAAACAAAACAAAGAAACAGAACAATGATAAAATAATATACATGGAAAATAGACTTTATTGCCACAAGAATTGGGACACCCCTCTAAAATCATTGTATTCAGGTGTTACCAAAGGTATATCAAATCAAGCACCTGCAGACTTGCTCCTTTGTGGAGGAGGGATTGTGGTGTGGGGTTATTGTTTTTCAGGGGTTGGGCTTGACCCCTTAGTTCCAGTGAAAGAAACTCTTAATGCTTCAGCATAACAAGACATTTTGGACAATTTCATGCTCCCAACATTGTGGGAACAGTTTGGGGATGGCCCCTTCATGTTCCAACATGACTAAAAGGTCTATAAAGACATGGATTATGGTGTGGAGGAACTTAACTGGCCTGCACAGAGTCCTAACCTCAACCCGATAGAACACGTTTGGGATGAATTAGAGCAGAGACTGTGACCCAGGACTTCTTGTCTGTGCCTGACCTCACAAATGTGCTTCTAGAAGAATGGTCAAAAATTCCCATAAACACACTTCTTAACCTTATGGAAAGCCTTCCCAGAAGAGTTGAAGCTGTTATAGCTGCAAAGGGTGGGCCAAATCCATATTAATCCCTATGGATTAAGAATGGGGTGTCATTAAAGTTCATGTGCATGTAAAGGCAGGCATCCCAAAACTTTTGGCAATATAGTGTATATGTGTGTGTGTGTGTGTGTATATATATATATATATATATATATATATATATATATATATATATATATATATATATTATACAAACACAAAATCTGATCTATTAAAAATAATTGTGATCCCTGAACAGAATTTTTAACATGAATTAGGGGAGTGGAATTATAATATGTATTAAAATTAATTGGATTCTTACCAGGATTGTGGTGACGATAAGCGTTCTGTTAGCCAGAGAGTCTGTGATGTTTTTACTGTCTTTTATCTCAGTCAGGTTGAGGCCCGTATAAGAGTTCCACACTCCAATCTAACAACACAATATAAAAATGACAAGGCATGAAGCACATGAGTCTCTGTTTCTGAGCACATGAGATAACTATGAAAGAGGGACTTTATTACTGGAGACTCATGAAATAGGTCAGGAAAGGAAAGGGAAAAAACTTAATGAAAGAAAATTAAAGAATCTAGTTTTAATTTATTGAATCCATTTGACTGTAGGAAAATCCTTCCCTACTCAATAAAACTAAGTAAAACACTTCCCTACTAATTGCATGATCTACATAAATATACATTAATTATTTGAAAAAATCTCCTTTTTTTAAACCTTAAAACAATAAAATAATCCTTCGCATTAATGCTTTTTACAGAGTTTACAGTTTATCTGTCCAATAAATAAAAAAAGTTCTTAAATATACCATCTTAAGTGCATCACTTTCCACTTTTGACAGCCATTTTAAATTGATGTTGTCATAAATGGAAAACACAACAACATGTAAAGATGGAGGTCAATAAGAAGTGTGAGAAAGGGTCAGTGGTTATCAGACATGGCGACCTCACACCATAAATGGTACAAATGGCTTGTAAAGGTCTGTGCACTGTATCAGAAGGTTAAATAGTTCTCGTGAAATAAAACTGCAAGCCTTTAGTAATCCACTACTTGAAAAACAATATATATACATATAAATGTATATTATGTAATTATATATATATATATATATATATATATATATATATATATATATATATATATATATATATATATATATATATATATATATATATATATATATATATATAGTTTTAGTATATTTAGTATAATTTTTCAACTGAGGACAAGTAGGTTTATACTGCTGAATTTCTTCAGGTCAACGAAGCAGAAAAAGTTCTTTCCAACGTTTCAACAATTGATGAAGCTTTTCTGTTATCTCCACTGCTATTCCAGATAATGGACTTCAAATATTAATATATGAAATATGAACACAAGTGTGAAAATGTGAAGATATTAGAGTGGTGTCACAGCTTCATCTTGGTAAATTGTTGTATTTTTTAATGAATCTATTTTACAATAAATAATTAGAAAGTACATTAATGGAGTTTTTTTAAGTTTCTCCTACAGGACAATATTACAATTTATTTCAAATTAAAATATTTTATATTTTTGTTGTGTTTGTTTGCAGCGATCATTTGGTTAAAGTAGTGTATATAACTAATTAAAATAATATTGGTGTTATGATTATTTTAAATGTCTTACCCCTGAGTTTACCATGAATACGGCCTTTAGATATAGATCACAGAAATCAAATTATCCTTGATCTTATGAGATAAGGGTTTCAGAAATCAACAAGAAATTTATTATTTTATAAATAATATTTAATAAAAACAGCCCATCTAATTCTAAAAATCAAAGAGAAAGTGGTTTGAAAATCTAAATTAAATTTGACTAACATTATATAGGACCTTAAAAAAGTCAAATAATAACAGAAAAGTATAACATGACCCCTTTAGAACAGGATGTCAGCTGTAAAAGATTTAAACCGCTTAATGGAAGGCGTGCCTTTTTCTGTTCGATAAACCCTTTGTTAACACAAGCCTAATCGAGTCTATGTTTATGTATAGCACTTGTCACACAGCTCACGCAAGTCTGAAATGAGTGACTTATTTAAATGAACTTTAAAAGTAGATTAGAGCTGCTCTCTAAATATCTGCCTATGAATCCATGCACATTTTCTGCTCGCCTGAGCAGGCTTTCATGGAGATACGTTACTTACTGAGGCGCTAAGCATTGTGGAAAAAAACACCTATTTTGCAGTGCTGGATATTAAGGATGGTGATTTAACTGTCATATCTATTACTGGCACACATTATGCATCTCAGCAAGACATTCTGGCAGAAGAAACTGGCAGTGATCTCGGTCGATGAGGAAGTGAAGGGATTTCTGCAGGGAGAGGAAAGCCGATGAAGGGGCACCAGGTTTACTGAAGGAAAGGAAATCCAAGCTCTCCACAGGTCTTAATCACAAACTCAGGGAATGAAACCAAGACTGGAACAAACCTTTGTCCATAATTTAGTACGTCGTGTTGCACCATCAGCCACTTTCTTTTAGGAAGAATTGAAGAGTTGTGTAATCAGCATGAGAGCAAGGTCATAACAAATGATCTGGCTAATAAATACATCTGCTTTCAAAACAAAATATTCAGCTTAATTTAATCCGTACACAAAATACATAAAGACGCTTGGCTCAAGGTTTCAGTTCACTCTCTTTAGTGTGCAGCTGAGCTGACTCACCTTCGCTGTGCCATCCTCCTTGAGGCTAATGAGGTCTAAGTTGAACTCTTTCCGCAGACCATCAGTCTTGTTAAGGACTATTCGTCCAGTCAAACCATCCCACTGAGCCTGAGGCACAAAAACAGTATACAATGAGAATGATGCACAACATCGGTTTCACTGCTGTGTCTTTCAATCACAGGCGTAATGGAATATTATGCAGCCTCGGGGCATGTGCGTCTGTAACCCCCCCCAAAAAACAAGAGTTTTCAACTAAACATTTTGCTGGTCAATTACATTTTAGTTGAACAGACTATTATGCAGAGTCTGAACAAAAATATGAATAAAAAAACAAACAATCTGCACTTGCTCTAATACACTATATTGCCAAAAGTATTGGGACACCCCTCTGAATTATTCATCAAAAATTAACTCATCTACTAAATAATCTGCGGCCAACTGCTAGTGGTATTATAACAAATTGGAAACAACTGGGTGGGAACAACAGCATCTCAGTCACAAAGAGTAAAATTACAGAGTGGGGTCAGCGCATGCTGAGGCACACAGTGTGCAGAAGTCGCTGACTTTCAATAGATAATAGTCAATAGCTACTGACCTCCAAAATTTGTGGACTTCAAATTAGCTCAAGAACAGTGCGTAGACTTTCATGGAATGAGTTTCCATGGCAGAGCAGCATCCAAGCCTTACATCCCCAAGTGCAATGCAAAGTGTCTGATGCAGTGGTGTATAGCACACTGCCACTGGACTCTAGAGCAGTGGAGACATGTTCTCTGGAGTAACGAATCACGCTTTTCTACCTGGAAATCTGATGGATGAGTCTGGGTTTGGCAGTTGCCAGGAGAACGGGCATTGTACCACGTGTAATGTTTGATGTAGGGGGGATTGTGGTACGGGATTGGGCTTGGCCCCTTAGTAGTGAAAGAAGCTCTTAAGCTCGGAGCAGGTGGTTTCACAGACACAGAGAGAACATGCAAACTCCAAAAACAAAGGGAAAGAACTATAGACCGTCTTGCTGTGAGGCGACAGTGCTTACCACTGAGTCAGTAATACAGCTTAATTAGAGTGGCTATTTCAAGCCAAGCAACTGTCAGTATGTTAGATTTCATTGTTTTCATTAATGCGCCTATGATTCTTGTGCTTCTTTTCAGTTTAATCTTGTTAATCCCCTTATTTTCAAAATAAGTTAGTTCACCTTACTTCACTTGCCTCTGTGTATATGTGCTTCCGGTTTTGTTCAGTTCATTGTCGGTTATCATTTTTACATTAAGTGTATTTATGCTAGTTTTTATGTGCATTATTTTCTCTAATGTTCTGGTTTACAATTAAAGACTTTTGAATTAGTACTTCGAAGATTGTGACAGTAACAATGTCTTCCTTTTATAATTTGTAGTTTTATGGGCACACTTTTATTTATAACAAATCAAATCATACACTACATTGTTTGTGATCTGTACGATTACTTTGATTGTTTTTCTGAAAGTATTCTCTAATGCTCACCATTTAGTCTCCTTGTCAAATGTTAAATATTGTTTTGGGATGTTTTTCTTCACATTTGATAACAGTATTACAAAAATCTGCGTTGTTCCCATCTGAATAAATGTAACAGGTACTTCTAGTCCAGCGGAAATGAAAAAAGCAAGACAACCGAGCATATATTTGCAATATTAAAGTATGGATGATTTAAAACAAGATTTTACACGTACATATTTGTGTATTTTAGAGGTTCAAAGTTTATTAAAGTGTGTATTTTTCACACTAACTTACTTATGGTGAGTTTACATGCAGTCTGACAACACTAGTAAAGCCTATTTTTAATAATCTTATTTTTAATCAATTTAATTCACACAGAAGCTGTTGAGGCAAAATTTCAAAAGCTTTAAGTTACATTTTCTAAATAAATGACAAGTGCCCTTCCTTACACTACATGGACAGGCCTAACTGTATTTTTTCCCAAAGCAAGAACATCAAGCTTACCGTCATTTCATTTCCCTTAGCTTTGTTGTACATGAGAGCAAGAAATCTCAGAATTCAATCAGCTGAGGCAACTAAGGAAGAGTAATAGCACTCCTCAAGCCTTCTCCACCTTTGATAAGTGGGTGGGATATCAGGAAAAAACACTTCAATTATCAAGGTTGCTGTGTTTCTCAGAGCACATCTCAAAGCAAAAGGATGGCCTTCAACGCGTCGCCAGACTTGTTCAGGGGAATACGGCTTACTATTCCACAGGACACCTGGAGACTTGATGCTGACCTCGATGTGAACCATTTCCACCATTGCAGGAAATCGTAATGGAGCCACTGGAGACAAGGGCTGCACTGCATTCTAATTTTTTCACAGAAGCCAAAATTCTTCTTTTTTTTAATGACTATAAGAATTTTACATTTTAGCTGAAACTTTTCCAAAGGCCCTCTGTAGCAATCCAAGTGGCTCCCTTAAAGGGTTAGTTCACCCCCAAAAAATTAATTAGCCTATTATTTACTTACCCTCAAGTCATCCTAGGTGTATATGACATTCTTCTTTCAGATGAATAAAATCTATAGTTATATTAAACATGTCCTGGCTGTTCCAAGCTTTATAATGGTAGCAAATAGTTGCTCCATTTTTGAAGTCCATAAAAGTGCATCTATCCGTCATATAACTGCTCCACACAGCTCCGGGGGGTTAATAAAGGCCTTATGAAGGGATGCATTTGTGTAAGAAGTTTGTGTATATCCATATTTAAAACTTTATAAAAAATAAATTATCTAGTTTCCATATTTCAGGATTTTTATGCACGAGGTGCTCTGAGAGTATCTCCACTGGTTTGTACTCGTCCACATCAATGACATCTCGGTGTACTAATGTCAGAAAAATGTCTCTTCCATCAGTCATCTGTCAAGTTGTTTGGATATGAGATCAGCAAGTAAGTATTGCCATCTGTTATTGGCCCACACTTGCCACTATAAAGGAACTCCGTTTCCTTGGTTTTGCCAACTTCTATCATTGATTTGTCCTGAATTACAATACCATAACCCAGTCACTCACTAGTCTTCTAAAGGACAAGCCCAAATCTCTGTCCTGGACCCCTGTGGCCACGGAAGCTATACAGCACCAGCGCATCACTCCTCAGTCAACAGAACTGTTTTTTAAATAATCTATTCTGTTATTTTGGCCTTCCTGAAAATACTGTTTCAGATCACTGACCACAATTCATCTCATGTGTTTGGAAGGGATTCTTTACTCTCCGGGGTGTGACCGTGAGCCTCTCTTCTGGACACCACCCGCAGAGCAATGGGCAGATGGAGAGGAAGATACAGGTGATCGGACCTTTTGCCATGGTCACCAGAATTCCTGGAACCAGTTTCTCGCCTGGGCCGAGTGCAGCCAAAACTCCCTCAAGCAACCATCCACCGGCCTGACCTCGTTCCAGTGTGTACTCAGCCACAAGCCTCCATTGTTCCAGTGGTCCGGGGAATCTTTGGATATTCCAGCCGTGGATTTCTGGTTCTTAGAGAATGAGAAAGTATGGGATTCTGCTCATCTTCAGTGGGAAGTGCACCAACAGAAGAGTCACGTCGATGCCCATCAGACCGAAGTTCCATACATCCAATTCGGGCAGAATGTTTGGCTCTCAACGAGGAACATCAATCTGCACCTATCCGGCAGAAAAGTCCCAGATACACTGGCCCATTCACCTTTCTAACTCAAGTAAACCCTGTCCTATATGAACAACCCTTACTTCTAAAACCTCACCACCTCTCTGTTTCTTCTTCTTCTACAGGGACTGGTCCCGTGGAGGAACCTCACCTGCCGCTCATCGTAGAGGAGTGTCCAAAAAAGTCTGGACTCCCAGTGACGTGGCGGTCATTTGAATTATCTAGTAGACTGGTAAGGTTACGACCCTGAACGACCCTACACTCTTGGTTATCCAGAAATTATATCTTAGACCCCACTCTATTTATTGGTTTCTAAGAGTCTCATCCCAATCATCCTGCCCCTCGTGGAAGAGGCCATCCAAGTGTTGTCACGGACTCGCCAGGCTCCACCTTCACTCCAACACAGCGATCCCCATCTCCTGAATACTAATCACCTGTACCCATTTCCCATCTGGACCTCATTAGCCACTGCATTTAAGCACACACATTCATTGTCAGGTCTCACTACCAACTAAGGACTCTCTACCAAAAAAACCTTTACCTGCAATCAGGGCCGCGTTATCCTAATTGGCAACATGGGCTGCAGCCCAGGGCCCCGAACACCAGGGGGCCCCTCGAGAAAATTGTCTTTTGCGTTATCCTTTTTTTTTTTTTTTGGTTCGAGGCAATTATGCGTACGTTGAGCATCCTTGTCGCACACCCGAAACGAGTCACAGCGGACACCCAGTACATCATCACCTCAACATGTCCAATGAAAATGTAAGAAAATATGACAGCGGCAGGGGCGGATCTACCGGGGTTCCAACTGCCACCCGAAAATAAAGACCATTGCCACCCCAGCAGGCAGCTAGTGTATCCCAAATTCCCAATGCATAAAATATAAAATGTTCCTCTACCGATTTACATTAGCGGCGCTTCAAATGTGATGAGATAATAGTAATAAAACACATCTTTCTATTATTGTGTAATAGTCCAACAAATGACTCCTATGAACTGCTTAGATCTGCAACGCAAATAGTTTGTTCACGAATAGATCGCCTGTTATATGTCCCAGTGTTAACGGATTACAGCTTTAACACTGGACTCGGATGCGGTCCGGCAGTGCTTTCCAGGAGCGGTGCATCTGCAGCAGTGTGTCGATTGTTTCTGCACAGAGTCTATTTTGTGCTGGACACGCTGAATTAAAGTGCTAGAACGTTGTTCGCATTAAAATAAACATGCATTTAAGTGAAAATCTGGTTATTTCACCACAGATTCATTTAATTTAAAGTCGAATCTGTTTCAATGACTTTGCCTCTGGTAAAGCAAGAAAACACACAAAGGGGGGTAAAGGCCCCGCAAAAACTTAGTCCCGGGCCCCGCAAAGGCTTAACACGGCCCTGCCTGCAATACCTACCTCCAGCGATTGTTCTTCATGATCCTCCCGTTTCTTCTGAGGATCACTAACTGTTCTCTGAGTGTACTAACCGTTTATTTATTAACCATTTATTTAATATTATTAAATTTATTATTATTAAAACTTGCTTTAATTGTTCTGTTGATAACAAAATATAATTAAAATCAAAGATTATGAATACACCTCCCCCCCTGCTTTAACCCATGTAACTTCAAAAATGACAGTCAAACTTTGATTGTTGCAATATTTCACTTCTCTCTAGAAGCGACAATCTCTAACATTACTGTATAATTTGATAATGACAACACTTATTTTGTTTTGAGAAGCAGAGGTTGGTGACCCTAATGGATTGCAAACATTTTTGGTGCCAAAAATAACATAATGACACTTATTTTTCCCTTCAACCCTACAATTTGGCCCCAAGCAGGGATAAATACCGTGAAAACCTTCCCTCAATGTGTCACTAGAGTCTGTGGGTCTGACTGTATGCAGTGCCGTTTCGTCAGAATGGCTTTGCCAAGTCGAATGCAGTGTAATATAATCAAAGCTCTTTAAATGGAACGTAAAAAAATGTCTTGCTACAGTACAGCAGCTACACAATTTAAAATTATATGGCACGTAATACTTTCTCTAAGTTATTTCCTCATAAAAGGCAAAACCGCACTGTTCAGCATATCCTGCTCAATGGGTCAACATAAACAAATGTTACATTTAAAGCTGTTCAGCCTTCTGTCACAGTTGATTTGTTGCACCAAAATTCCCATTACAGTACTTAAGTGAGTGAAAATGACTTAAATGGACAGGACAAGGAAGAAAAAGATTAAATGAAATGAAGAGGGTTTTGGGCAATACATTAAAAGCTCTCCAGCAATGCTGCTTTTCCTGTTAAAGTGAAGAATTTCAATGGCTACAACACACACACAGTTCACAGAATGATGTGTTTTTGCACCCTACAACATTTTGAATATTTTCTATCTCAGTGTCTTTAGAGAGGCCTCTTAACAACACAGTGTTTTATGGCTTTAATGGTGTTGTAATACAGAGTTTATGGGTCGTTAAAATATGGCATCTGGACTCATTAGCAGTTCGTCTCGGTTTTGGCAGGTACAGAAAACTAACTCTACACTTGCTCAACTCAAAATAAATCTAATTAGTGACTTACACACACTTAAAGCCAAAGTGCATAATTTTTTACATGCTCAATACTTTCTCAGTTCCCATTTTAACATGTGAAAATTACGCATAAGTACGCTATTCAAATATATTGTTTCTATAATCAACTTTTATATTTATCAGATTTTTACTTTGCAATCATTTGTTTAGAATTTCCCTCAGATCATGTGGGAAATGTGTTTATAGTTGTGCTACAACTAATCCCGCGTAAGGTTGTGCCCAAGCGGCAACCTCCCCCAGTTAATGTTGAAGTTAATATGGAAGCAACTTTTAAACTGCAATTCCTCCAGAAGGGAGCAGAATCTCATTGAGCTCCATTTTAAAATGGCCAACTTTACAGCAAGGAAAAAAACATGTTTACAGCCTGGTACAAATTGTAGTTTTGGTCTATACGGCTAATTTTGTCCCACCCCTTTGCTCGTTTCCTGTTATCCGGGAGTGACGCGAGATGACGCATTGCCAAGTTACGCTTTAAAATCCTATGGGTGACGTCACAGACACTATGTGCATTTTATTTATTTTTTTACAGTTTTTGGTTGTGCCCCGCTCACCCCTACCTCTGGAACCAAGGCTGCTGAAATAGTGGGCGGGCACTGTTGCACTCTATAGGACAATGTCTGCCACGTTGCTAACCTGTGCCACTGAATTAGACACCTTCCCATCATCGTAACCACACATCTCTTCAATAACCCTCTATAGTCATGTCAACAAATCAGATATCAGCTAATACAAATGTATGAAATGGATGAAAGGCAGAGTTTTGTTTTATTAGACAAATGTGATTCTTCATAAAACCTATTTTAGTGATATCTGTCATGTAATCAAAAAATAGCTTACAGCAGCTTGAAGTCCTGTATTTTTTCTTTTTCTGGTATTTGTGTTTTGGGAATAAGGAGGAAATCTAGTACCGAGGGTTTCCAGTACAAACAGACATGGCAGACTCAAACAGGAAAAAAAACGAATTCACTGTCTGCACCACAAGCATTGCCGGGTACAGAGACACCCCTTCTCTAATGCACTGTGGCGTTATTCATTTTTAAAAAACGCTATAAAGCATCTTCCATTTCTAAAGCAAGGAACACTCAAGACTGCTGAGACACTTTGTAAGTGGAATTGAAAGCATATCTAAAAATTACACAGAAAAGCCTATTCAGAACAAACGTTCGTTCCCCTAGATAGCCATTTTGTGCTATCACAGGCATTGCATTTTGAGTTCTCAGAGTGGGTGGGTGGATGGACCCCCCCCCCCCCACACACACACACACACACAGTCAGACCTGAGTGTCTGAAGTGTTATGACCCCTTGGCTGAAAGGCGTGAGAGCATCCAGCAGTGATATAAGACTTAAAAAAGATCAAAATGCAGAGGTACTGCATTTTCAGCCATCTCTGCCCTGAAAAACATGTTTTTCATCTACAAACAAATTTTTAGTTAAACTACAGGTCAAAAATATGAAAGAAAATGTGTTTAAAGTCTAAGAGAGTACAAAAAGACTGTCTGATAAATATCCCGCAATGTCAAGCAGCACTCATACATTCAATGATCCTACAGTGATCTACCAAAATATCTCATTTTCAACATGAGTGCAATCGACGGTTACAGATACGATATGTACATGTCCGTTAAAGCAACTAAAGGTTTAAATGAATAAAAATGAGTAACAATGCAATGTTGCGAATACTAATCACATAAAGGGATATAATAAATAAGGATGATTGGGAAAACATATCAGAAATTGTCATAATTCAGAGTTTGATTCATGCATTCAATTATAATGATATGATGCATTATACACTGCTGAAAATTTGTATACACTTCTGTTTAAAAGTTTGGTGTCAGTAAGATTTTTGGTAACACTTTATTTTACAGTGTCCTTGTTACTCATGTTACATGTAGTTACTCTAGTAATACATGTAAATAATTCATAATTACATGCAATTAACCTTGAACCAAACCCTCATCCTAACCCTTACAGTTGAATTATATATTTAATCACTGAGTAATATTGATTAACTACATGTCCTCAGTATTAGGGTTGGGGTAGGATTAGGGTTTGGTTGATGGTTATTTGCGTGTAATTATGTATAATTTACTGTTATTACTATGCTAAGTACATGTAACATATGTAACAAGGATACTGTAAAATAAAATGTTAGCAAATAAGTAAAACTTCATGTTTTTGAAAGAAGTCTCTTTTGCTTACCAAAGCTGCATTTATTTGATCAAATATACAGTAAATTGTAAAATATTATAACAATTTAAAATATACTTTTGTAACTGTTTAATTTATTAAACTAAACTTTTTAGCTTATGCCTATTTCTGTGAACGCAAAGCTACCGTTACTCAGTGTCACACGATCCTTCAGAAATCATTATAATGTTCTAATTTGAAACTTTTCTTATTATTATCATCAATGTTGAAAGTATTTAACACTGCTATTTTTTCTATTATTTGATGAATATAAAGTTGAAATTGAAATGTTTAATAAAATTATTTGTTTACTGTCACTATTGATCAATTATATATATATATATATATATATATATATATATATATATATATATATATATATATATATATATTTTTTTTTTTTTTTATATCCTTGCTGAATATTAATGTCTTTTAAAAATTCTCACTGACCCCAAACTTTTAAATGACAGGGTATGTGTTTTAGCAGCAAGAAAACACATTTCTTGACAAAATAAAACATAATATTTTATATATTTTTTTACTATAATTGTTTTCATTCTTATTAGTAAACACTTTTTCCTGTAAAATGTCTATATAATTACATACAATTAAAATCAAATTTACAATTCAGTTTCGCTACATAAAGGACAATATTCTCACCTCTTTAAACAAGTTCATGAAGCGCGGGCCGTACCTCCAGGGTTTGTGTCTGTGGCACTGCAGGGAGCTCACTGTCATCTGCGTGGCCCGCTGAGATGCAACAGCAACCATGAACACCGCGTCATACATGAGCGCAGCCTCGGTCTGCGGAAGGAGGGAAGAATTTACCCTCAAAACATGCTCTAAATATAATCTAAATTTCCATGAATGCATTAATATATACGCAGAAGGTGTTTTTTTGTTTACCATTCATTCAACATTGAACGTTATGTAATGGCATTTAAGTTTAATTTTCTTTCCATCCGATCACAGGAAGAGAAACCCTCCCCCGACCCCTGCCGCACATACCTTATGTTTCTCCGGGTGTTATTCAGAGCTAAAATGTGACCTGGATGGTAAAAATAGATTTGAATAAATCTCCTGATGCTTTCTGCTTTAAGCCCTTCATGCATGTCTAATGAAGCTGAGTGTGCTACCAGTATCTACACTGCCTTCTGGAGGACGGGTAGATTAGTCAGCAGCGGTAAAACTAAATCCTAGTCATTCTTACTGTAAAGGAAGGGCTTATAAGTAGAAGTTAGGAACTGGTTTCAGTTCTAGTCTATATGTAAATGTGGATTTTGAGAAGTGCGACTGGTTCGTTTTACTGTGCGTTCACAGTCAGCCATATTTACAAAGAGGCGTGACTCCTAATTGTCCTGTTCATTCAATTTCAAGCAGAGCAAATTCTCAAAATTCTTCCAATAACTGTATTAGTACTCTACTAAAACCGGACTGAGCATTACAGCGGTGTGATCCTCACAGTCATAATTCCGCTCATCAATCCACTCTCAGGTTTGGGTGGTGACAGCTGGCGCTCCATTGACCACTTCTGGATCACGGAAGCCACATACGGATCATCTAGATTCAGCAGGCGGAAGGCAGTCATGTTGACTCCACTGTAGCGGTATGGCTCAAGATCCAAAGCAAACAGATCCTGCAAGGCAACACGAGTTTGTTCAGTTTTAGCTGTGCAATCTTTGCACTGGATATAACCTCTTCATGCCATGTGTTTTTTTGCTATAAGAGATGAAATGGTCCATTTTGATTGTGGTGCAGCCTAAAGCACTTGTTAGGAGTCCATAAATCATAATTGTGCAAATCTCAGAATTTACATTGGAATTTGGATTGAATTGGCCACGTATCACATGAAATAAAATGTGCTGAATTCAACAAGTGTCTATGATCCATAAAGTTGTATAGTAAACATAGTACGAAATTCTATAGGTGAAATTTCTAGAAGATTTATTTAAAACTGTTTAAAAGTTTAGGGTTGGTAAGATTTTTTTATGTTAAAAGGGTAACTTACTGAATTGTTATTAGTTAATAATTTTCTGTGGTGCACTTATAATATTAGTATGATTTTTACATTAAAAAAGTGTCATGATTTTGAAATAAACAGCATTTTTTCCTACCCTGATGTTAGCCCTCTTATTTCTTTATAACTAACAGTGCAAACACAATTTAAATACGAGATTTGTTGACTATAACGGGAGTTTAGCCACGAGTTCAGAAATCGATTGCAAAGGGAGTGTTTGTTGATCGCTCACAGATCAGGTAATAGAATTTGAATGGATACTTACATGTTGTGGCATTACTGTCGAGTCCATGTTGTAAAAGTCTTTTTGCAAAGAAATTGCGAATGATTTACCAAATAATCCACAGTGAAATGTACCGAATACAAATGAATAATGCTCATCTGAGACATTCACATTGTTGAAAATATATAACTATATTCTTTTGGAAGGTAATGTTATTTGTAGATCATATTGTATTGCTCTTCTCTCCTCATAATCTCACTAACATGCCTTGAAGTGGGCGGGGCCAACAGTGCTGTTTTAATTGTAATTTATTCCTGCGATGGAAAAGCTAAATTTTCCGCATCATTGCTCCAGTCTTCAGTGATTGTTCAGAAATCATTCTAATATGCTGATTTGGTGCTCAACAAAACATTTCTTATTAATATTATCAATGTTGAAAGCAGATGTGCTGCTTAATATGTTGTGCAAACCGTAATACATTTCTGTCAGGATTCTTTGATGAATGGAAAGCTTAAAAAAAGAAATTGTAACGATGTAAAAGTCTTTAATGTGAACAATTAAACGTGTCCTTAGACAACATTAAACAACAACCCTTTGTTCAACTTTTAAACGGTAGTGTATTTATTTGTCTGTCTGTCTGTCAGGCTTTTAAATCTTTCAAACTTCAAGTCTTTTTAAACTTTTTTAAAATTTCTGATAAGCCATTTCGCAAAAATGTTCTCTAAATCTCAAAATGAAGATTTTGGGAAGTTAATTTCCTTCTACTTCCCTAAATTCAGTCTCACACCTTCCTTTTGTCCACATTAGCACAAACGCTTAGGATAGTGTGCTACTATTTCAGTTTCATTTGTCAACAATGAGTGAACTCATTGAAAACTGTCAAACATAAATTAGTATGAATATTGTACAGCCTGACATAAGACAAAGTAAGGTAAATCTCAAGATGTCAATGGGGTTGTATCATGCAATCTGACAAGTAACAATTATAAGAAAACCTGCACATCATCTAATGCTATGAAAAGACTTCTTATTAATAGCAAGCAGGAAACTTTTCAGACTCACCAAAGTAGTGAAGAAGAAATGATAATACTCCGTCATCATACCCATCGACATCAGCTGGGAAGAAACACAGCAAAATATGTTTTTTTTAGAAGAATCCAGAAGGAAAAGAAAGCAACAATGGGTTGAGTGTGAAGTAAAACGGTTTCAGCAGTATTCAGAGATAAAGGCAGCATTGCACATGAATTACATCTGTCTGCTTTAAAGTACAGCTCTGAAATCCTGCTGGGTCACAGCATGCAAGAGCACTTCACTGTCATTTTCGACCCATTTCAATTTGCGCAACGTTGCAAGCTCAATGATAGTTCAGAACGAGAATCTACTGAAAGGATGCTGTACCTGTCTGAGAAGCTCGGCGGCTACTTGGTAGGAGCAGTCGAAGATGACGTAAAACTCTTGTTCTTTTTTCATCTCTTTCAGCAGGGGGCGACTGTCACCTCCTCCCGACGGCAGCTGGCGGATACGGATCTTCAGGTTGTTTTTGGACGGGGCTTTGATGAGTTCCTGCATACGCATCAATCCTTGAAAAAACAGAACACAAAAGAGTGATCGAAGGTAGGGAGCAATGGAAGAGAAACAAACTCATCCCGAGCTGCAGTAATTATACTTTTGATTTCCCTAGTGTGATATAGCAGATGTTTACTGGGACTCATCTATTCCGCTGATACATAACAATCAGATGCATTTTTTGGAAGGGCTTCTGTTGAATCAAAACACTAGAGAAGAGTAATGCATTAAACCGCAGAAGGTCAAAATGTGACCTTTGGATACACTCCAACTTATGTTTTGTATGACAAGTTCAGCTTTTAAAGTTTATTCAACAACGTAACATGAAAAAAGTTGAGATAACTCAAACAAAGTTTGTAAAACTATTGACCCTAAGTTGAGAAAATTCTAAAATGTTCTGCAGCTGGATGCCTGAAAAGGACTGATTCAGTCAGTGCTAAGCTTTGCCTATGTTATTTTCACAAGAATATGATTAATCTAATAATTACAACAGACTTGATAATAATATTAAAGGCTATAGAGAATTTTAGAAATATCTAATTAGATGTTAAAGCTAAATGATTTTGCTTAGGCCAGACAAAAAGACCAAGGGGCCCTGGCGTACAAACGTGCACAAGGTGAAGTGATGCAACGGCCTCCATAAACACACAATTTCAAAAATAAGCCACATTTGATTATGTCTGACTCTGCACTACAGAAACTGCAACTCCTCCATATTATGCTTTGGTAAATATGAGCCAAGCCGGCTGCAAAAATAATTCTGCATTGTTTATCCTTTTGATCTTTCATTAAAAAAATAATAATAATAATCTAACTTTTCATTGAAGTGAAACAATTGAAAGTGGAGCGAAACTCCCATTATGAAATAAATGGTTTTCTCTAGTTCACGTTGCCCACAATTATTTAGCACCCAATTATTGCAGCGTCATTTTCCCTAAGATAACAGCTCTGAGTCTTCTTCTATAATGCCTGATGAGTTTGGAGAATCAGAGATCATTCCTTCACACAGAATCTCTCCAGATCCTTCAGACTCCCAGATCTATGTTGGTGCTTCTTCTCTTCAGTTCACTCCACTCATTCTCTATAGGGCTCAGGTCAGGGAACTGGGACGGCCATGGCAGAAGCTTCATTTTGTGACACATTTGTGTGTTCATTTTGATGTTTGTTTTGGATCATTGTCCTGATGAAAGATCCAACCATGAGATGAGATTTCTAGCAGAAGCTTAGTTTTTTTTTTACTTTATTTGTTTTTATCGGTTGGTATTTACTAGAATCATTCATGATACTGAACAAGATGTCCAGGACCTCCAGCACAAAAATAGGCCCACAACGTTAAAGATCCAGCGGTATATTTAACCGTGGACATGGGGTATTTTATCCCCGTTTGCACAAAACCCATCTGGTGAGTTTGCTGCCAAAAATCTCCTTTTTATCTGCCACAGAACCAGGTCCATTTTGAAGTGAACTGAATATGCTGGAGTTTGTTTTTGGATGAGCGAGGAGGATTTTTCTTGAATGCAGGTGTTGTTTGATATTTTTTGAGGCTTTCTGACCCCAAGGCTCAACTAATCTCTGCAATTCTCCAGCTGTGTTCCTCTGAGAGTCTTTGTGCACTCAAGCTCTCCTCCTCACTGTGCATTAGGCTGATATAGACGCATGTCCTCTTCCAGGCAGATTCATAACATCTTTAGTAGATTGGATCTTCTCAATTATTGCTCTGGTAGTGGAAATGGAGATTTTCAATGCTTTAGCTGTTTTCTTACAGCCAATTTCTATTTTGTGAAGCTCCATGATCTTTTGCTACACACCAGAACTATATTATTTGGTTTTACTCATTGTGATGATTAAGGGAATTTGGTCTTTGTGTTTCCTCATAGTTATACTCCTGTGGAACAGGAAGTCATGGCTTAACAGTTTAATGTTCCTAGTCACCCTGGTGTGCTATATATAAAAAAAAAACTAAATATGAATGGGAATATACTTCAAAGATATTGTTCTCATAAGATTTTCTAGGGGTGCCAATAATTGAGGCCAACATGAATTGCAGTGGATTATCCCTACTTTCAATTATTTTACTTAATAAAAGTTTCGAATTTTGTGCTTTTTTTAAATGAAAGAACAAAGGGATAAACAATGCAGATTTATTTTCACAGCTGCATTTGCTCATATTTACCAAGAGTGCCGACATTAGTGGAGGTGCACACCTAATCGCTGATCATTTGCATCATCACTTCGAGAGGTATAAGAACAATTGTTGTTCAAGTAAATACTGAAAAATGTCTAAAGGAATAAAAAATAATAATATAATGTATACACTATTATAGGGTTTTAAGCAACCTTGATGTTTTGAATAATATTATAAATAACTATTATTATTATAAAAATAAATGGAATTAGCTTTTATTATTATAGCATTTAAGTTTTAGCAATTTTGTTATATGCTTTTGTTATTTTTATTAGTTATTTTTAATAAATATTTTTTTAAAAAATATATTTTTTATAGATAAAAAAAATCTATATTTATCTAAAAATTATTTTTATTTCAGATTTAGTTTTAGTCATTTTAAATACTGTACTTAAACACATTTACTTTCAGTTATTTTGCAGGGCAACATTTCTAACATGTTTTTTAAGTTTAATGTTCAGGGGTCCCTGTGCTCTTGACAAATACTGGAGCCCAACATGTATCCACATCAGAATCTCGTCCAAGAGCACAAGGACCCCTGAACATTAAACTTAAAAAACATGTTAGAAATGTTGCCCTGCAAAACAACTGAAAGTAAATGTGTTTAAGTACAGTATTGGGAGTCATAAGGCTAAAAAAAACCTAAGCTTCCCTTTCGGGGAACTCGAGCTGCGTCGAAACGCTGTGAGAACGCCTCTGTTTAAATGCGTCGTGAAGCGCCTGTAGAACCATTCCATCGGAAAAAAGATCGATCGTCGGCGTGATGACGTCATCGACCGGAAGCTATAAAACGTCCGTGAAAACAAACAGGAACTAGCTTCTGAGCCTTCAGCAAGCGATCTGTGTGAACCTGTCTGTCTATTTGGTGTTTTTGTCTGTCTATTATACTAGAAAGCAGAGATTTTCCACCCTTTTTGTTAAATATTCAATATATTAACAGAAAAAAGAGAAAATAAGATAGATAGAATGGCGAGTGAAAGCAGCAATTTCAGAAAGTGTGTTCCTCCCTGCCCACGCTACATCACGGGCGGGGATACACATCTTCTCTGTGTTGCATGCTTGGGAGCGCAGCATGCCCAGGCAGCCCTCGAGGGGGCTGCTTGCGAGCACTGTGAGCGTATGCCACTGAGAACGCTGCGCTCCCGCCGGGCACTCTTCGAGGAGGGTGCCTCGGCTCGTGTTCCCCGCGGCTCTGGTCCCGCTGCCGCCGAGGCGGAGCGGAGGCTGCAGTCGTGGGGATCACAATTGGATGTTGCAGAGGGGTTAGAGACGGGCGCTGCCTTATCTCTGCCCTCACCTGCTCCATCCAGCGGTTCTTCTCGGGGCATGGAAGCACGCATGGCGGTTTCTTCCCCCCCGAGAGAGCCGCCGGTACTTCATCTGTCCAGCTCTGAGGAGGTGGACGTTGAAAGTATCGATACTGAAGATTCGCCACTTCAGTCCCCTGCTAGTGAGGAGCTAGTTGAGGTTTTGACGCGAGCAGTGGCCAGGTTAAACATCGACTGGCCCACTGAAAGATCTGAGGCAGGAAGAAAACGTCATAGTAAGCTAGACGAACGCTTCCTGCCGTCTCGCGCATCAGAACCTCAGCGACGGGGCCTGCCGTTCTTCCACGATTTGCACACCGAGGTGGCAAGATCGTGGAAGAGACCGGCTTCATATCGTGTCTTCAGCCCGCAGACTTCGGTCTACAGCAACATTTGCGGGCTGAGACAGTATGGTTATGGGGCGATGCCAAAGGTTGAAGAGACGCTTGCGAGCCATCTCTCGCCTTCCTCGGCATCGTCCCTGAAGGCCCCGACTTTACCCACCAGACCTCTAAAAACAACGTCGGCGATGGTGGGTAAAGCGTACTCGGCGGCGGGTCAAGCGGCTGCATGCCTGCACACGATGGCTATCGTGCAGGCATACCAGGCTGACCTGCTGAGGGATTTGGACGGTAGTGATGCTGTGGGGGGTGATATTATCGCTGAATTAAGATCGTCAGCCGATCTAGCTCTCCGGGCCACCAAGGAGACGGCCAGATGTGTTGGCCGCTCCATGGCAGCATTGGTGGCTACGGAGAGGCATCTATGGCTAAACCCCACAGACATCAAGGAGAGGGAGAAAGCCTTTCTGCTTGATGCGCCGCTTTCTCCTGGAGGCCTCTTCGGTGACGCAGTTCACACTGTCACCGAGAGGTTCCAGGAGTCGAAAAAGCAAGCTGCGGCGCTCAAGCAGTTCCTCCCTCTCCGGGTCCAGGTCCCTGGGGCTGCTGCTGATACCACCAAGCAGCCCAAGCCGAGTACGAGCTCCTCCTACAGGGCTCAGCAGAAGCAGAGCGTCGCTGCCCGAGCTCCCCCTCAGCGTGGGGACGAGGGGCGGCGCTCTCAGACGAGGCCTTCGAGGGGCAGGGCTGATCTGCGGACAGTCCTGATCGCCAAGAAGGCCTCGTCGAAGCGTTCCTGACGCCAGAAGCGTCAGGACGCTGAGGGTGGTTCCCCCCGTAGGGAAACGGTGCTTACCCCTGCCTACGGTACCCGTTTCCCTACGGCACCCTCGGGGGGCCGCGCTGCCAACCCTGCCGCAATGCCGGGGCGCAGTCGGTCTCCGCGGGCCACCCGAGGGTGGTCCGCACCCCCTTCGGGGGGTCCCCGAGCAGTCAAGTCAGTTGTTCCCTGCCGGTCCGCCGCTTCAGGGCACTGTGCTTGTTGCTCAAAATACACCAGAGGCCAGCCTCGAGAGGCTGGTTCCCTTAGTAGATTTTCTAGACGAGTGGAAACGTCTACCAAATATATCTCGTTGGGTCCTGCAGATAATAGAAAGGGGGTACGCCATTCAATTCGGAAGTCGGCCACCTCCTTTCTCCGGTGTCCTGCCTACAGAGGTGGGCCCGGAGCAGGCTCTGGTAATGGCACAGGAAGTAGAGACACTCCTGCAAAAAGGGGCTATAGAGAGGGTTCCCCCTCCCAGCAGGGAGTCTGGCTTTTACAGCCGTTACTTCATCGTGCCGAAGAAGGATGGGGGCTTACGCCCGATATTAGATCTGCGGCTATTGAATCGCTCGGTGGCCAAGCTCAAATTCAAGATGCTTACACTCAGACAGATTGTAGCGCAGGTCAAATCGGAGGATTGGTTTGTCACCATAGACCTCAAAGATGCGTATTTTCATGTCTCCATCTTTCCACATCACAGGAAGTTCCTGAGGTTTGCCTTCGGGGGAGAGGCATACCAATATCGTGTACTTCCCTTCGGTCTAGCACTGTCACCCCGCACGTTCACCAAGTGTGTGGATGCAGCTCTGGCGCCGCTGCGTCTACAGGGCATCCGCATATTGAACTATATCGACGACTGGCTGATTCTAGCGAATACAGAGCAGATGGCGGTTCAGCATCGAGATGCTGTTCTCGCCCATATGTCGAAGCTGGGGTTGAGGCTGAACGCCAAGAAGAGTGTACTTTCTCCGGCTCAGAGAACCACTTTTCTGGGTGTGAACTGGGACTCGGTAATTATGCGGGCGCAATTATCGCCAACACGCATAGCATCGATCCTGGCAGCCGCCAAAGAACAGAAGCTAGGCCAAGCCGTCACTGTGAAACAGTTTCAGAAACTGTTAGGTCTCATGGCAGCAGCGTCCAACGTGATACCTTTTGGCCTACTGTACATGAGGCCACTGCAGTGGTGGCTCAAGACAAAAGGGTTCTCCCCGAGGGGAAATCCGCTCCGCACGATCAAAGTCACGCGGCGATGCCTACGTGCTCTGGTCATGTGGAAAAACCCGGGGTTTTTATCTCAGGGTCCCGTGTTGGGGGCTCTTGTTCGTCGCGTAACGCTAACGACAGACGCCTCTCTCACGGGCTGGGGGGCGACCATGAGTGGTCGCTCGTCCCAGGGTCTATGGCAGGAGCATCAGCGGCACTGGCACATAAATCGGCTAGAGATGCTCGCAGTGTTTCTTGCATTGAAACAGTTCCTGCCCGACCTCAGGGGCCACCATGTACTAGTCAGAACAGACAACACGTCCGTGGTGGCCTACATAAACCACCAGGGGGGTCTGAAGTCTCGTCCGTTGGACAAACTGGCACATCGGATCCTCCTGTGGGCCCAAGGGAAATTGCTGTCAGTCAGGGCAGTATATATCCCGGGGGCCCTGAATCAGGAAGCAGACAGCCTGTCGAGACAGGGGCCGAGGCCCGGGGAATGGAGACTCCATCCAGAGGTGGTGGAGCTCCTCTGGAAGGTTTATGGGAAGGCAGAGATAGACCTGTTCGCTTCGGCGGAGAATTCTCACTGCCCGCAGTGGTTTTCTCTGACCCATCCGGCCCCGCTGGGGCTGGATGCCATGGTACAGGAGTGGCCGAGGCTGCCTCTGTACGCCTTCCCCCCGATTGTCCTGCTTCCAGGAGTTCTGGAGAGGGTACGCCGGGACGGGGCCCAGGTACTTCTAGTGGCTCCGAACTGGCCGACCCGAGTGTGGTTTGCGGACCTGATATCTCTCCTGGAAGGCTCTCCGATGGAGATTCCGACCAGGAGGGATCTACTCTCTCAGGCGGGCGGGAGATTCCTGCACCCACGCCCAGAGATGTGGAAACTGTGGGCCTGGCCTCTGAGGGGGCTAGGCTCATAGAGGAGGGTCTCTCGGCCGAGGTCGTAGAGACCATCCTACACTCCAGAGCTCCGTCCACAAGGAAGCTGTACGCTTTGAAATGGAGACTTTTCTCAGCATGGTGCAGAGAACGCCAGTGGGATCCAGTTAGCTGCCCGGTTGGTACAGTGCTGGAGTTCCTGCAGGAGAGGTTCTCTGCAGGGTTGACCCCCTCCACACTTAAGGTGTACGTGGCGGCCTTGGGTGCTGTCCACGTCCCTTGCAGTGGAGTGTCTTTGGGAAGACACCCTCTAATTACACGCTTCCTTCGTGGCACATTAAGGTTGAGGCCAGTTATGCACTCGAGGGTCCCGGCATGGGACTTGGCCATTGTTCTGAGGGGCTTGTCCGGACCTCCGTTCGAACCTCTGGAGGAGGTTTCGGATAAGTTCCTCACCTTAAAAACCATCTTCCTTTTGGCCATATCATCTCTTAAAAGGATAGGAGATATTCAGTCTCTGTCGGTAGAGCCCTCATGTCTAGAGTTTGCGCCAGGGATGGTGAAAGCATTTCTGCATCCCAGGCCGGGTTATGTCCCCAAGGTTCCTACGAGCCCACGGGGCCCCATCACTCTGCAAGCCTTCTGTCCTCCTCCATTTATGACGTCAGACCAGGAAAGATTAAATCTGCTGTGTCCTGTGAGGGCACTGGATACCTATGTCCACAGAGCTGCCCTGTGGAGAAAATCTGAACAATTGTTTGTTTGCTTTGGACCCCCTAAGAAGGGGGCCCCAGTATCCAAGCAGAGGATGAGCAAGTGGGTGGTCGAGGCCATTTCACTTGCTTATGAAGCTACCGGGCAGCCGTCTCCACTGGCTGTCCGGGCGCACTCAACCAGGGGTATGGCTGCTTCTAAAGCACTTTTGTCGGGGGCTTCCCTCCATGATATCTGTAACGCGGCCGGTTGGTCGTCTCCTTCTACTTTCGTCAGGTTCTACGAACTAGACCTGGCATCTACTGTAGGGGCACAGGTACTCTCGTAACCGTGTGCGCTTCGGCTTCACACATACGAGACACTTGGTCCTATGGCGATGTGGGTATAAGCGTTCTCACAGCGTTTCGACGCAGCTCGAGTTCCCCGAAAGGGAACGTCTCGGTTACGTATGTAACCCTAGTTCCCTGAGGGAACGAGACGCTGCGTCGCTTTGCCATACTCCCGGCGTGTCCGTGATCACTTACTTCAGGCTTTATCAGAAGTTAGTTCCTGTTTGTTTTCACGGACGTTTTATAGCTTCCGGTCGATGACGTCATCACGCCGACGATCGATCTTTTTTCCGATGGAATGGTTCTACAGGCGCTTCACGACGCATTTAAACAGAGGCGTTCTCACAGCGTTTCGACGCAGCGTCTCGTTCCCTCAGGGAACTAGGGTTACATACGTAACCGAGACGTTCTATATTGTTCCTATTCCCTTATTAAAATATTATGTAAACCACACTTGTTGGTGAACATATGCTGAATGTTTCTAAATGTTAGATCTGAAAAGACGGTCTAAACAACCTGATTTAATAATCATTATAAAGGTCAATAACAAAATTTAGTTGGACAACAAAATTGCTTTGATGCTCACTAGAAAAAAGAGGTATGAAAAAGGTTGTTTGCCTTGATTTAGTCTTGGCCATATGATAAGCAATGACAAGATTATACAGGAAGTCATGCTTTCAAAGTATGGGATTTGTGGACAAAAACACAGAGAGGTGTGTGTAATTTGTGTTTTCAAACAGATGGCACAAAGGAATCCAAGACAAATCACACTGCAGCTGAGACGGTGTGGTGCGTAAATACAAGGGTAAATTTGAGCTGGCATCTGTTCCCTGGGCTCCCCTAATGAATTCGATCCAAGTCACTGGCTATGAATCAGACACGCTAATCATTTTGAAACTGGTCAATCTGACACAAATTCTATCTGTTGAAAGCAAATTGTCACAAAGACATTGGCTACAGTGACAGCATGTTCATTTTGAGCAGTAGAAATAGAGGCATTTTCAGGGCATTTTTGTATTTGTCATTGTTTTATGTGTTATTAAACTGAGTTTGTCTGCATTTGATTTGCTCTCGATTAGTTCTTCTATTGATTCCATTAGAGGAACACTTGAAGTGTAATGAACTACAGCACAATGGATAATTTGCATATAATATGATAACTTTGATGTGGTGCGGGGAGGGGGGGCAGTTGGATCAGAACGAGATTTTTAGGTTTACAAAGATATCATAAAACAGCTCTTTCAAAATATTTAAAGGACTATTTTGTTGGATTTAAATGTAAGGAGTAACTTGATTTTGTAGTGATATTGGTTCTATTATATTTTTATTGGTTATTATTTCTCCATCTGCATGTCTTTGATTACATCAAAACAGAAGTAATCTCAGAGGCAGAGAAAGTTATTACATTTTGATTTGATGAACCATTTTAAATTATAAACTTTCTATAAATTATCCACAATATTGACCAGAGAAAATGTATTAAGATTGCAGTCAGAGTCACGATGCTTTATATCTACAGTTATTGTTTAATTATTGAGTGTTGTTCTCATTGTGTATCAGCACATTTTATCACCTCTTTGAGAAAACTAATAGTAATTATAAATCTGAATAACCATCTCAATCATGATATTTCTTTAGTCTGCAGATACATTAGCCAAGAGCTATGAAATACATGCCTGTAACCACCAGGGAGGAGATGCTCAATATTCAGTCAATATTTCACTGTTTTCAAAACCATTTTAGTTTAGAAAAGGTCACAAAATTCAAAATATAGAACACGAAATATGGTATTGAAATAATGCTGTCAAAAGGAAATAAACTGATAAGGGCAAGGGCAAGGTAAACCAAACTGACCTAGAAAATCAAATGAACTCTTTCCATCTGAAACGGTTCACCACTATGCATTTCAATGCAGGAATTTAAAGTGCCCCAAAGATTAAGGTCCCTATTTAAGCTTTGAAGGTCTCCTACAATAGGTTTACATGAAGCATCCAAGGTCAAAAAACACTCATATACATTGCAGCATCACTTTTTCTCAAAGTGTCTGAAATGGTTTGTTCAAGGATTCACTCCTCCTTTATGAAAGACTGCTCTGATCTGATTGGTCAGCTGGCCCAGTCTGTTGTGATTGGTCCTTGGTCGTAAACAAAATGCCCATTACAGTATCTGAATTTCAGCTCCAGAGGCTTCCTCAGCAATTGATAGACAGTGATATGAACAGCTTTGTCTGGCTATCAACAGACCACGCCCAAATTAAGATCGAACATTGGTCTGTCTCTGACAGAGTCTGCTCTGTATTTTCTATTGCACAAGAGGTGTGATCAAAGAGCATCATTCAAATGACTCTGTATGCAAGTAGATAGTCCTTCAGCCAATCAGAACACAAGAGGCGTGATCAACGGGCAACAACCCATCGCTTCTCTATCTGTCATCATGTTAAACCCACCAATAGCGCACCAGGTGGATAAGCCAGTCTGTGATTGGTTCCCGCAAAAGTGTAAAAGAAGCAGTAGAAATGAATGTACCGGTTTCCAGACTGATCAGCGGGGCGAAATCAAATGGGTTTAGCCAATCTAATGAACAGTGATGATGGTGTCGGTTTCAGTGGAACAATCACTTTCTTTGGAAGTGCACAAAAACAAAACAAAACAAACAAAACAAAAGCGTCATCTTGTCATGTCAACAACACAAACCAAACTCTTCCTGAGGGGTACTCCAGAAAGAAGGTAATGTGCCATACCTGGGTATGCTTAAAAGTAAAGTAAGAGGATAACCTCAACTTTTGGTTCCAAAAATAGAGATACATTTCCGGGTATTTAAATAGCCATCGCAACTCACTTTCTAAAAATAACCACCTCTGGAGCAGGTTTTATATGCAGGGATTTCGGAATTATCATTCTTTTCAAATGTGATGTAAACATACTGTCCTCTGACTACAAATAAACAGAAACAGATGTCAGTGAATAAGTATGTGTTCTCTTTCTTTTGTGAAATAATGGTAATTACCACTTTATTTCTGAGGAACTAATGTGCAACCCTGACACAAATTAATTCATTAATTCATCGTTTTGCGATCTCGTTATAGTTTCCAGTTATTTCTTTCTGATAAGTTTTCTGATTAAACTTCCATTTGTTAGTGAAAGATGGGTTTGACGTTGTTCCAGATGGGCATGTTACAGGAGTGTTTTAGGCGTGTCTGGTCCAACAGTGGAAACGCAGCGTGATTTTTGGCTTGGTGTCCAAGGCTATTAGCCCAGCCCTGGCTTGCAGTGGAAAAGTGGTTAACAACTCTATTTATCATGCATTTTGATCTTTGAAACTTTGCAGACCTTTTATATTTCACAAACAGCTATGTGTGAAAGTTAATATCCATAACCAAAACCATAAAAATGGCACTTTAAAGCCAAGAAATTAAATACAAGTTCTGTGAGTGAGCCCTGCAGTGTGATTTGTCTTTAAGTTACAGTACTATTCACTGACATAAAAGTAACTACTATAAACAGAATAGAAAACTCCTTATATTAAAAAAAAGTGTACGTTGACAAAAAAATTATAAAAATAATTAGGGGTTCTCTGCTAAAAAGACAAGCTTTAACCACTATGGATTTCCAAACTATTTAATACTATTTAAAACTCGTATCAAATCAGTTTATGCTTGTTCACCAAGAAAACCTGACCAGCGTGGTCTGTATTTCATGAATTCCCATTTGTTTTAAATATAATTGAACGTAAATATATGTGGACATCAGTCACTCTTTTCAGCAGAAAATAGGATCTTGGTATAAATATTGTGGCCTGCCATTTTAAAGCACAAACCTGTGAAGATCCCATTTCAAAAAAGCCTCTGAACAAAACCAAAAAAAGCACATTGAGCTGTCCTTCAAATATCCCTTTGTCTCCACTTTCTAAACCAGAACTGTCACTCACCTGTGCTGTCCTCATAAACCACAGTAACAGACTTCCATTTGTAGAAAATTACAATGTCCAGGATAGCCCTGCTTATGGCAGTGTACTCAGGGTAGAGGTTAATGTAAAAATTGTCTTTATTGTCCACAGATGGGTGTTTCCAGCGTGTCTGGATGTGCGGCACCTCAAGAGCATTGCAAATGGATTGGACGGCACTGACTGAGGAGCTGTGAGAGGGGCCGAAGACCGCCGCAACCCCCAGGGCCAGCTGGTCACACACTGAGAGAAGACAAATGTGAGAGAGAGAGAGAGAGAGAGAGAGAGAGAGAGAGAGAGAGAGAGAGAGAGAGAGAGAGAGAGAGGGGGGGGGGGGAAAGAAAAACAGGTGACATGAGAAAATATGTTTCAGAACAGGAAAGCATAGATCAAAGCATGTACATAATAAAAGCAATGGTTGTAAAAATGTAAAAAGAACATAGTAGCTATTTGTTTAATTCCCGCCCCTTAAAATGGTAATTTTGGCCTGTCCTTTATCATAGGTACAGACTATCTCAACTGTATCCAGCAATTTAAAATAATGATGATGTAATAAATTGGGACGATATTTAATAAATAATAAAATATAATAATTCTAAGTTTAATAAATAAATGACACATGTACAAATGTAATTAAATGTATTCCACTTAGTTCATTTCAAAGAATAAAATGGTAAAATAAATAAAAAATCGAATATTTTAAAATTTTAAAAAGAGTCATACCCCTTCGGGAGGCTTCAAAGCTGTCAAAGAGGTTTACTCTCTGGATGTCGTAGGTCAATGTGGTGTTTGGCATCAAAGTTCTGTTTCGGTTGATACTTGTAACAGCAAATTTAAAGGCGAGTTCATCCATACTGACGGGTTCATTCTCCCGCGTCTCAAAGATCCCCCCTTCAACCAAAACAAAGAGTGTTAAGCAACAAGTAAAAGGTAAAACTGTACTTTCAAGTCAGTAAGTATGCAGTCTGATTCATCTCACATGTACTGTAGATGTCTAAACGTGCTTTAAAAAAATTAAACCCATTTAAAAAGCAGAGAAAATGTATGAATAAAGTTTAACTGAACCCCCTGGTAATGCATAAATCCATTAAAATCTTCAAAGCACAACTGCCAGACTAATGCTAAAAACAAACCTAAGCAGATCCAGTTGTTATTTTAAAGTTATTTAAAAACACATTTAAAAGAACACAGCCTAGCTTAATGTACGAATAAAATTAGTGTCCAGGTAATGGATGAATTCCAGTTCTACACTAATTCAAAAGCAGATACAGACAACAGTGCCAAGATAATGCTAAATGCAAATCAAATTCAAGTTCATTCTAAAGCATAGGCCTCATAAAAGTTACGTAACCACTTCAGCTCTGCGCCCCACATTTGGGTCCAAATTTGCATACGTCATAATTATTCGAAATTTGCTGCAGAGCAAAAACCAGCGTCTAGATAAACATACAAAAAACACACACACAAAAAAAACACCAGTGCCCAGAAAATCGATAGATTTCAGGTCCATAGTAATTTCAACAAATTAAGAAGTTATAAACAATAGTGCCAAACTAATGTTAAACACAAATCAAATACAAATTAATGATAAATCATATTGAAAAAGCAGAGTCTAGGGCCGTTTCTCAAAACCAAGTACGTAAACTTCGGACTTGTGTCCTTGGTAGTTTGGACTTGCCAAGTTCGACTCAGGGGAACAAACTCCTGACTGTATATGTATTGGTATGGAGCCAGAATGGTGACTTTAAAATTTGGCATCACAAATTAAAATTGTCATTGAAAACAAAAGCAGAACTGAAAAAGGAAACATTGGCATTGAAACATTTGCATTGAAAACAGTTGTATTGGCATTGAAACAAGTATTGGCACTGAAAAAATAAAATTATTAAAATATTACAATCGTATTCTTTTATTGAATTGGGATTTATTTGTATTTTTCAATGACAATCTTCAGATTTTTTCTTCATGTCACTCTTTTTCAGTGACAGTTTTTTTTTACAATGTCAGTTTTTTTTCAATGTCACTGATTTTCAGTTTCAACTTTCTGTCACTGTTTTGGCGTGGAGAGGGGCGGGGTCTGAGGGGAGGGGTAAGTAGAGCGTAGTTTGCATATCATTGCATATGGTATACTGAAGCCGTCACCAGCTCTGAAGCCGCATGACAGATGTCCAGTTTACCGGGAACTTCCAAGCCGCAAGTCTGTTTTTTTTATCTGCCATTTACATGTTTATTCACGTACAACCTGGCCGGTTTGCTTAACTTTTAACGGCCGTTATGCTGTTTTTTTTCCCCCCGACGTCAACTGAAACATGTAAATTACTAACGCCGTGTTGGCTAACTTAACTGTGGTTAATGCAGGGTCAAATATAAACACCGGTCACCATATGCACAGAATAAGGCTAAAAGTCCGGTTTGGCAAAAAATAATTAACGTTAGGTGTCTGTCGAGTACAGCACAACAGTGGCTAACAGTAACATAGCCTGTGACGTTAACACTGACATGATAATCAGCAGGGCGCCGGCTGTGTAACACTACTGACATCCCCAACCACACACACACACACACACACACACACACAGGAGAGCCGCTAGGTCGGCTTAAACGCAGCGTTACACAGTAACTCCTAGGGCCGCGAATGTGCTTCTATCTGTATTTAATGGTGCTCATGTGACGGCACTGGATTCTGCTGTGCTGGTGTGATACTGCTGAACGTTTTGCGTTAGCACGTTTATGAGGTCTTGTGCAGCAGCACAACTAAATTAAAAAGATAAAAGCACACTCGCGGCCCTAGGAGTAACGTCTGTCTCCGGTGTGTGTGTGTGTGGTTGGGGATGTCAGTAGTGTAACTTACACAGCCGCATTAACCACAGTTAAGTTAACCAACACGGCTAATGTTAGTAGGCTAATTTACATGTTCCAGTCGACGTCGGAAAAAACAAAACAGCATAAAGGCCGTTAAAAGTTAACCAAGCCGGCCAGGTTGCACGAGAAAACATATAAATGGCAGGTAAAAAATATTAAGACTAAAACTTGCGGCTTGGAAGTTCCCGGTAAACTGGACATTAGTCATGCAGCTTCAGAGCTGGTGACGGCTTCAGTATACCTATATGCAAATGATATGCAAACTACGCTCTACTTACCCCTCCCCTCAGACCCCGCCCCTCTCCACGCCAAAACAGTGACAGAAAGTTGAAACTGAAAATCAGTGACATTGAAAAAAAACTGACATTGTAAAAAAAAACTGTCACTGAAAAAGAGTGACATGAAGAAAAAATCTGAAGATTGTCATTGAAAAATACAAATAAATCCCAATTCAATAAAAGAATACGATTGTAATATTTTAATAATTTTATTTTTTCAGTGCCAATACTTGTTTCAATGCCAATACAACTGTTTTCAATACAACTGTTTTCAATGCAAATGTTTCAATGCCAATGTTTCCTTTTTCAGTTCTGCTTTTGTTTTCAATGACAATTTTAATTTGTGATGCCAAATTTTAAAGTCACCATTCTGGCTCCATATATTGGCAGTAGCGAGTCCTGTACTTGCTCTGCAGCAGCAATAACCAAGAGAAGCAGTAGCAGCAATAACAGCAGAGACGTAGCACCATCTATTCTGGCAAGACCAAACTTATCAACGTTGTCATATCCATTACCATGCCAAATAGGGTTGTCATGACAGAATTCTTTTTAAAGCCACTTGTTATTACGTTACCAAAATGACCTATCCAAGCACATCCCAGCAAAAGTGGTCAAAACAAATCATATTTTTGTCCTGTATGTTTATATATAAGATATAACTTGACTTATCTTGTCAAGATGAGCCTTTGAACCAAGAAATGGGTTTGACTTCGTTTTGTGGGAAAAACTAAATGACTATACACTATAGAAAATGGTACGATGATACTAAAACATAGGATGAATGAATGAATGAATGAAGGTAACTTATCACTGTTGAATGACATAGTCAATGGTATTGTGAAATAGCATTCATAATCTGCTCTATAGATTATTTTTTTCCCATACAAACTGAGGGTCAATGCAATTCGGTCTTGCTGGACTGCTTTGTATTGACATCCCTTGTGTGACGGAAACAGTGTAGTTTTCAATTTGTAATAAAATGAAGAAAAAAGAAACCGATTAAAGCTGCAAGCAGCAATGAAAGGGCCCTCGCACCCATGCTACTGCCACCCGGTGGCGCTATGACTATAACTAAATTTTTCCTCTGGCCAGGGCACTTCTCAAACATGTGAAGTTTGAGGCAGATTGGACATTGTATGCTTGAGTTACAACAACTTCCTGTTTCATGACGATAATAGCATGCTTTAGCACTTAGCTAAGTGTTCATGCATGTTTTAGAATGTTTAGTCCTCAATTGCATATTTTATTATGTCACAATTTAACTCACCAAGGCCTAGGGCTGTGCAATATATTGAAATCATTGGAATATCGCAAATGTACATATCGCAATATGCATATCGCAACAGCACGCACTATCTGAATGATTTTAATAGGCTACTTCAACATTGTGAAAAGTGTAAGTTTTAGGTTGACACACAGATTAGAGAATAGACTGGGCACACAACTGTTACTTATGGGACTTGCTTGGTGTTAAAAAGAGTTATTAAACGCAATACTTTTTAATACAATAACTTGCAGTCTCGTGCTGTCTGACACACACCGAAAAGTTAACGACACTGCTGGTCACTTTCAGAAGTTGTAGTGATGCTTTCTTCTCCCAAAAAGAATGTGAAACACAAATGGTTTAATTCTCAGTTTTTAAATAATGTTGTTAATATTATTTAAATAGATTTTACACACTAATTGCAATATAGTATCGGATATTGAATATCGCATTATTTAAAAAGATATTGCATATCGCATTTTTCTAAAATATCGTACAGCCCTACCAAGGTCTTTACTGTGAAAATATGATGTTGATCTGATTAAATCTCTAGGCATTTTGACACACATAATTCAGAAATTCATATCAGACGTACACTTTCGCTACTTCTGATGTTTGCAAAGCCCTCGAAAATGCAATTCATTTTGGAGAATAATAATGATAGACTGAGCAATTACAATAGGGTCCTCAAAGCATCAGTGATCGGGCCATAAACATTGTCCGTTTTTCACGTTTTTTTGGCAGGTCTATTGCTCAAAAACGGTAAGAAATCAAATAAACCTATATGAATGCATAATCTTAATAATTTATGAAAACAATAAAAAACACTGTACTTGTTGTTTTTTAATAATTCCCAGGCTGATATGATGCATCTAAATGCCAAATACAAGCATGTGATATAATGCGCTAAACAGGTTACACCAGGTCATTCAGCAATTCCATAACATTTATAAAATCTGAAATGGCAAATCATGCAGATTTAGCTGCTTAAGAAATGTGTACTAATTGGCCCACACCGCGTTTGACCTTTAACACACCACTTTAAGTCACTTCCCTTGCTGGCAGTGAAGCTTATTTTCTCAGTTGCATGAGGTTAATCTACACCATCTCTTCTCAATGATCATATGCAAATCAGAAAAACATTGAGATCAAAACAATGAGATTGTTCACACCTGAATTAATCAACTAATCATGACCAAGACATCAGAATTTGTTACTGAATATGCCAATCAAAAATCGATTTAACTTGGTAGGGTGCAAAGTCAGCATTGCGTAAATATCTAGACTTGTGACCAAGTGACCAAGACTTGCATTGGAGCGTATCTCCAGAATTATGCATGAGCATCTGTTACCAAGTGAATTGTTATGACATATTACTGGAGATGCTAAAACTACACAACATGCAAATACAATGCAGAAAGGTGAGATCCGTCTGGAGGACATCCACCTGAGATCGGGCTCTATTCACAGACGGCCAACAAACAGGTCTCAGCAGGAAATAATGGGCCATTAACTCACCAATAAACAGCCAACTTCCAACAGAGAAAGTGACAGATTGGCTCTTTAATGAAAAGACTGTGAATGAAGAAAAGAATAATTAAATGAAAATGTTAATGTGTGTGAGATAAAGCTCATCAGAGTGCAGATACGAGTTTCTGTGAAACCCGGTCTCAGTGGCTTGTTTTGGCTTTTTGAAAGCTGAATTGGAATGAGCAGGACTTAAAGCAAAGCCAAAAAGTCCTGCTGTGGATAACACTGTCTGATGTTCAGATAGTCCCTCGGGGAAAGCGCGGACCAAACGCTCCACACTGGGAGAAAGGAGAGGAGATTTCGTCTGTGAAAAACTGATTGCTTTCATATAGAGGGAGATGGTCAGACTGGGTCCGATTGGGAGGCTGGAGATGAGAATGAAGTCTGAAGCTTTTCTAGACAAGGCAGATGCACAAACACAAAGAAGAGACTGGCAGGACATAAGTCTCAATTTGTTTTCAAGGAAGTATCGGGTCTACATTTTTGCTATGTTTATTTACTCTGACTTTTTCAACTATGACTAAGTCTGTTAAATCAATCTAGCTTCACTTTTCCTTTAATTGGCATGTTAAAAGTCAGCAATTTGGAACCAAATAGATTTACAGTGTCTTTAAGACATCAGATAGCATTAGAGTGGAATGAAAAAGCAAACAGAGTGGCATATAGATACTTGTGTACGTGGGTGTAGGCACACAATGGTTACTTGAGCATGCTTAATGCTTTATTTCAATTCATTGGAAAATGGTCCCCTAGGGATGTACAAAGCCTATGCAGCTCACCTTGGAGACTGCAACTTTAATGAATCCCTTTTTCTATCATGATGTTTGTGTCATTACATACATTTTGCCCTTGCAATAAACATAAGTTAAAAAGAAAGTTATAAGCTTTGGATTTATATGCTTGTTAGGAGCAGGGCTTTGCATATTTCTATGATTAATCCAAATGTTACGTACTGCTCTGAGACTTTAGTTGAGGATTCAAATTCAGCTTTTATTGGGGCAATCCAGAATCGTAAATCCATATAACAAGCACAGGGTCAAACACACAGGTAAACAATCCAAGAAGACAACAGGCAGGTAACCCAGGCAGACAGGATACTCTAAATAACCAGGCAAAAGAGTCAAAACCATAAACACAGCAAAGGAAAGCAGAATAGAGCTCAGAAATTCAGTGTAACGTGGAATATGATGAGTGCACTCGACAGCGTTCACTATGGTTTCAGACACACATTAATGATGTTCGATTCTTGAATGATAGCAGGTTCATTAATCGAACTGAATCTAATGTTAGTTCTGGGTTGATGACGCAATGCACGTCCAACTCAAAAATAACCCAATGAGCCGTTTCACCAGCTGACGAAGTTTGCAGAGGATTACAGAGGCGATGCAAGCCTGAGGCACATACTGGAAATATGCTTATTTTGGTTACTGTTATTAAACAACATTTTATTAAATCCTGCTAAACCTTTTTTTGTCGAGAGAAGCATACATTTTACTGTAGGCTAGTATTTGGCATGCAGATTATATTTTAAGTTGTTAAGTGAAAGTTTATAGGATGTTTATTCTTTCTATAGACGACGTTTATGCATGTCTGCAATGTGAGCTGTTTGTGCAAACATTTTAGGAATCTTATCCAAGTTGTAGGCTAGGCTACTCAATATTGGTCAGTCATAGCCGACATAAAGGATCTGCAAATGAAACCACACAAACACCATTAACTTAAGTGAATTAAAGGCAATGATCAGCAATATGCACTTATGCAGGTAACTATATTTGAAACTATTTTGTTTCATTATGCATTGACACAGATTACGCCCATTTCACACACATCCCGTTTGCAGTGCATATGCTGTGTGTGTTGTGGTGCGTATGGGGGGCAGGAGCCGCACACCCGTTATGCTTTCACATATGCTGTGTTTGCAGTGTGCAACTGATCCGCTGTTGCATACCACAAACACAGCATTCATTAATCATTTCTTATTTAAAATCCAAAAGCTGTTGCTGAACATGGCTCATCAGAATTGCAATTCTCTTTGTTTACTCTTTCATAGATTAGTCAGGTTTTAACACTACATTTAAACAACATTTTATTCAATTCATTAATTCATATTTATATAGCCTAGTACTTTAGATTTAGCTCACACAAGTGGCAAAACATTTAAACATAGGTTATATTCTGTAACAAACTGCTCTGAGCCCTCTCAGGATTCGGGACACGGGCCGGAGCCCTCTCCGGACTCGGCAGACGGGCTGGGGCCCTCTCTAGATTTGGCAGACCGGCCGGGGCCCTCTCAGGACTCAGCGGACGGGCTGGAGCCCTCTCGGGACTCTGCAACCATCTTGTCCAAGGACACAGGCTCGGCAGTTGCAGTGGAAATGTCACGATCCTCCTCCATGTCTCCCACTGTGAAAGCAGAGCTACCTGAAGGGTAAACCACGAGGACCATCACGGACGAGTTTGCTTTGTAACTGTTTGAGTCCATGGCAAAAATAGTCAATCAACACAGAGTCCGGGAGGTTGGTGAAGTTTGCAATGTTTATGAAGTCTATGATGTGGTCCTCGAGTGAGTGAGTTCCCTGGCAAAGACGGACGAGACATACTGCTGCCTGAATCCATGCTGGCGAAGTCTTCTGTAACAAACTGCTCTAAGACAGAAGGATGAAGATCCAAACGCAGTATTTATTGAAGGGTAATCCAAAGTCAAAGGTCATACACAGGCAAACAGTCCAAAAAGGCAAACAAGACAGGAGAAACAGGCAAACGGGTAATCCGGGAAATAGGCAAAAAATCCAACAAACCAAGAAACATGAAACCGGAACCGCTCAGAAATGCAGTTGTGACACTAAACAATACTTCGCAAGGAATGACAGAGATAACCAGGCTTATATAAGATGAGGTAAACAGGGTAATGAGACATAGGTGTAATCAGTTAGTGGTAATGAGTCCGGGCAAAGGATTATGGGTAATGTAGTACATGATAGGATGACAGTCCGAGTTGGAGTGCCCTCTGGTGGTGATCACGGGCACTCACACTGGTGAATTGTGACATATCCTAAAATCACAAACATTTTAAATTATAAACTTACAATAAGCTATTCAAAAACAGCCGACTCTTGTCTTTTCTTTCATTTTTAAAGCCTTTTAAAAGAAATACTGCAGGTCATAAAGAACTTTGTTTTCCACCTCCAAGAAAGGAGGGCTATCCATTATGGCACATTTAAATTTTATATGCATCTGTGGTGAAATTACTAGATTTACGTGTCAGTACATGTTTATTTTAATGCGAACAATGTTCTGTCACTTTAATGCAGCAGTGCAGTACAAAAATAGACTTTGTACAGAAACGATCGCCGCACTGCTACAGACGCACCGCAACTGGAACAGACTGACGGACAGCATCTGCGTGCAGTGTGAAAGCTGTAATCCGTTAACATGGGTATGGAAAAAAAATATGCAATGCATACGCACTGCAAACGGAGTATGTGTGAAACAGATGTTACTTTACTAATTCCATTCAAAAGTGAAACTTGTATATTATATTAATTCATTACACACAGACTGGTATATTTCAAATGTTTATTTCTTTTAATTTTGATGATTATAACTGACAACTAAGGAAAATCCCAAATTTAGCATCTTAGAAAATTAGAATATTGTGAAATGGTTCAATATTGAAGACACCTAGTGCCACCCTCTAATCAGCTAATTAACTCAAAACACATGCAAAGGCCTTTAAATGGTCTCTCAGTCTAGTTCTGTAGGCTACACAATCATGGGAAGACGGCTGACTTGACAGTTGTCCAAGAGACAACAATAAACACCTTGCACAAGATGGGCAAGACACAAAAGGTCTGCAAAAGGGGCTGGATGTTCACAGATCTCTGTGTCTAAGCACATTAACAGGGGTGAAGGGACGGAAAAGATGTGGTAGAAAAAAGTGCAACCAACAGGGATAACCGCACCCTGAAGTGGATTGTGAAACAAAACCCATTCAAAAATGTGGTGGAGAAGAGTGGACTGCAGCTGGAGTCAGTGCTTTAAGAACCACTACGTACAGACGTATGCAAGACATGGGTTTCATCTGTCGCATTCCTTGTGTCAAGCCACTCTTGAAAAACAGAGCGCATCAAAAGCGTCAGGAACCTATGAATCAGCTTTTTGAAACGGTTCTTTGAGCTTAACTGTCCGAAAAGAACCATTTCGCAGAAATGATTTGAACAGAAATGATTTGCATTACTACTACACGTCTGTCCTCTCAAATAATTCCCTACTAGGGGGCGATTTCGGATTCAGCCATGTTTTAAATAGGCAAGCATAAACAAGATAATAATAAACAGTTGGTAGTAATCAGAACATGATTAGAATGCAGGCAATGGATTATTGGATATGTAGTTCATGAAGTGGTGGCAATAGACTAGGAAGGAATGCCCTCTGGTGGAGATCAAGGACACTCCAGCTGGTGGATGTGACATATCCACTGAGGTCGCCCTTGAACTCCCTGTCTGTTTCATCTCGGCCAGAGAGACCGTTAAGTTTCTGAGTCACGGCAGAGGAGGTTATGATTAAAGTCTCTACCTGCCTTGTCATGGATATTACCCCTGGATGTTCTATGTCACAATCACCAGCTAGAGCGCCCTTGATCTCCCAGTGGAAATGTAAAAATGTTACCCAACAGTTGAGTTTGTCCATACATTTGGGTCAAAACATCCTCGCATTTTTTAGAGTGTGGGGATGATGAAACAGTTTCTGCTGCAACAGAGGCATACACAGGCAATGTTAATACTATGGGTTTGTCTACACACATCTACACACTCACATTTCTTCACATTCTTGTGTGGAGTATTCTATAGAGTGTAAGTTTATATCCAAGTTTAAAGCAGGGTCAAGGATAAAGGAGGAGGGTCCATCAAATTCTGTAGTTCAGTAACTGCCAGAGTTTAATTCATGCAGAACTATATGATGTAACCTCGGTTATATCAACTTCATCACATGCCATTTAAAATGGTCTCTGTGTGAGGATTTTTTTTTTTTTTGCAATGAATGAATGTACTAAATGAGGTATTTAACACCACTTACACTTTAAAAAGGGTAAGGAGACCGAAAGAAACTCTGGGTTTTTCCGAAGAAACCTGCTCCCAACCAGGTTAAGTTCACAGAGTAAGTTACCATTATAAATGACGAGTATAAGTTATTTCTCTTTAAGAAATGGGCTTGACTTGCCCCGCTTTCTTGGGTTTGACATACCTCCCATTCAGAGTTTCCCTCATCAGTCCCGCTGCTGGCCATCTTGATGCCCTTAGCGTCATTACTTTATGATGGTTGGGGTGCTGTGAAAATTTTCTTGTGTAGGGCACTAAGTGCTAAGGGGGGCACCACAAGAAAATTTTCTCTGATGAGGGAAACGAATGGGAGGTATGTCAAACCCAAGAAAGCGGGGCAAGTCAAGCCTATTTCTGAAAGAGAAATAACTGTGACGCATTACTTATGCCAGTTACACACACACACACACACTCCCTGATTTTATTCTGATTTGAACTCACAGACGTTTTGCAGAAAGCGTTGACAAAATTTGCCTCACAGTGCCACCGCTCCCACTATGCGCATCATGCAGTGGCACTGTCCCTCACTTCAAGGTTAACATACAAGAGTTTTCACTAAACCACCTTTCTGAAACAGGCCTCAGGCACTGAGTTGCAGCCAGGATCAGATATTTAGCTTTTTATCATGCTAAATATCTGTATTTAGATCGGAGTCCCGGAGCTAGGACACACGACTTGGGACGCGATGCGTTGGTGATTCTCTCAGATCGCATCTTTTATAAATAAATACACACTAAACGATTGTCATTTACATGAATAAGCACCGATTTGCCTCAGATTTTGAGGCAAATTTTGTCAACGCTTTCTGCAAAACGTCTGTGAGTTCAAATCAGAATAAAATCAGGGAGTGTGCGCTAGTGTAATGTATTTGTCTTGTAAATAAGTAACTTCATTCATTTATATTACAGTTACTATTCACATAGAAATAACATTAGGCTACTTGTGTTACATGCTTGAGGTGCGTTTTAAACGGGTAACCCATTTTCTTTTATCGGTGTAAGGTCATAAACAGCATAAGCATAAACCGGTCGAGACTGGTAGTTTTTGCCTCCTCAAGAAAGCATTAACCTGCTTTCTGTCGTCTTATTGAAGTGAGCATGTGTGATAGGTGACAAAAATGCAAACTTAGAGCAGATTTAAATGCATCCAGACAGAGCGAGCTAGCGTTTGGCACGAAATAAGGACATATATCACAAACACAGACTCTTTTAAGACCCAGAAAATTGTAAAGATGTGTTCTTCTCATGCAGTAGAAGTAGAAGAGGTTCAGTCAAAACGCTGCATGAGGGATAATGTGAGCCGTAAATCTCCCGCTGACACAGTGAACGCTTTATTTAACATCACAACAACTGACATGACATTTGAAAAACTCTGAGTCAGATATATGAACATTATTATTTTTGACGTCACTACAAGGAAATAACCTGGTTTATTAATAAAGTCATGTTAACGCGCTTTACTTGCATTTTCAGTTAACTGGTTTGCATGTAAACGGGGAAAACTGATTATTACAATAAGCTGATTTTTTTGAGTTATCAGCTTACTGGTGTGCATGTAAACGCATCCACTGATGTATTTTTACAACCTTTGTGAAGCGCTGATCATAGTAGCCAATCACAGACATATTTGATGAGCGCGTGAGCACGATGGCCAATCAGAAGTGTTTGCGATTCCGCTCAACAGCGCTCAAAGCGACCCATTTTTAAAATTTCAGTACCAATTTGGTATCGCGGTTGGTACTTTTGACAACACTAGTGTGAGGACGAAATCCAGCGGGAACTGGAAAGTTTCACGCAGTTCTACATAATTGGACTGGTACTTCAGACCGCGCTGGAAATGCAGACAGCAACAGGTTTAGGGTAAGTAATGCACTAGGGAGAAAGTCTTCTTAAACATGGGTAACAACAAAACCCTTGAAAGTGCTTATGGGCATCTTTGAGGGGTTTATTAAGATCTCAACTGCTTTTGATGCTTTGGATGGTGCTGTGTTTCCTGCGGAAGCTCACTCTGTTATTCCTTACATTTTTCCCATTAATTTGAAGCGGCATTACTGACAGAGCTTCTCCGTACAGACCCAAAAAAGTCGATTGTGAAATTCATTAAAAACTATAAGCTGTTTTATCCAATAGTATTCAGCTGCAGACACACAGTTCCATATGTCACGTCAGGATCAGGCCAACACTCTCATTGATATTTTATCACTGCCCTAGTTCAATCAATCTATAGTCTGACAGACAGTATGCAGCACATCCTCCACAACAGATGAAAATATTCCCACAGTGGACGATTCATTTATGCAATTCATGGAACTTTAATGTAGAAGATGTCCTATCTCCTCCCAGAATGTGACATATACGCAGTATGCAGTGCCTTCTCTCTAACTTTGATCAACAGACAGTTCAAAAGCTCCCAGTGTTGGTTCGAGCAATTGGTAAGAATGTTTTACAGGGTATCTGCAGGTTTCACCAAGTCAAATTTAAGACTTCTTATGACCTTTTTAAGACCATTATGAAATAAATTTAAGACCTATATCGCTCACAAAAAAAAAAAAAAAAACATGCATAGGAAATGCAGAATCTAAAAATCTAAAAAGAAAATTCTCCACAGACCTGTTTGAAAACCCCTGCTATAGTGCAGACACACATATCAAAGTACAGAAAGACTAAAAGAAACTTTTAAAGGCCTAATTTGACTGTCAACTAACCCTTGGTTGGAAATATTTGCTTCAGAGTTGTTCTTTTTCATTTAAATTCTGCACACATGAACAATAGTGGCGCAGAGTTTATGCAGTTTTTACATTTCAAATTTATGTAAATAAGCTGAATTATGGGTAATTGTTGCCATTCCCAGACTGTATTATTGGATGCATTGTCTTTTTGCTTTTTAGCTCACAAACCCTTTGTGTCTCATTCTCAATTTTGCACATTTATTCATTCTCCTTTTGCCCAGGAACTGGATAATAAAGGAAACAGTAGGTCTTTTCATTCATAATACAGTGAATTGCTAACAGCAGTAATATATACCATGATGAAGCATGTGTGCAATTAAAGTCAATTGCTAAGATTTCTCAAGTTCTTAACATTATACCAAAATTAACATTTCAAAGCCCTTTGGAAGATTAAGTCTGAATGCAACCCTGAAATGCTGCTGGTCTTTAAGTGCCTTCATTTTTTTCTCTTCAGATATTGAGCTCAATGAACTTTAGAAGATTAAATAAAACAAAATGTACTTACTTTGTGAGTACAAAAAGTATGTTCTATACAGTAAGCTGCGGCGAAGTGGACGAGCGAGAGATGTCAGTTGTATTGCTTCACTGTCATGCAGGATCATGCAATCAAGCAGGAAAGTAGTAGGTCATCCGGGTAATTTTCGCCTACTGTTTTATACTGTAAATTCAGACATGCTACTATTTTGACATACTATATAGTATAAGGAATTATGCATTTTTGGATTCCCTTTGATGCACAATAAGCAGATGATTATGCATGCATCGTTTGGTGTTTTTGAGTGCACATGACCTTGTAATTCCATGAAGCATCTCAAACTTTGCGCCGTGGTTTCAGACAGGTACTGTTTTTCATTTTCCCCGGATCATTCCGAGAAATGTTCAGTCGAAGCTTTTCAATGTTACATATCTGTCAGCTCTAACTATATCATTTTCATCAACCACACTGCTTTTATTCTGACAGAACTCTCCGCTCAACAATCAGTCTTATGCTCAGGATTGATGTGTAAAAGTTTTCATTCAGCATTTGTCCTTTGTTTTTTTTGGCAAAGGAACAACCAATTTCAGCGGTTTATAAAAGCAAATATTTCAAAAAATGCAGAGGGCAGAACTGGGCTGATTAATATAATGCACTGTTGTATGATTAAAATCAATATTTAATGTAGATGAGTTTCCCTTTGCTCCACTCAAAGTAATTATTCAAATTTGAGTCAGACAAGTATAATCAATCATATAGGGAGTGCAAGTTAAAGGTGCACTCAGTACATTTTTGTTAAATTTTAACATCACAGTCATATTGGACACCTGGTGGCCTGGATGCATGAAGTGTATTTACTAACTGCTAAACGAAACTGTTTGTTAATCTCATTTTGATCCTTCGTCTGTTTATCTATCTCATGCTGCACTGCACTGTGACCGCAAGCCGTCTTGGATGATCACAGAATCATTGTGTGTCGTGGTTTGTTTCGTCATTCTAGTAAAAAGTGCCAATTTGGATATTTATTTTTCTACTTGATTTTCTTGTTTTGTTCAGAGCACTGCCTGAAAGAACTAACTTGTAAATTACATGACACAACTTTTGATCTTAACATGATTTTCTAATGATATGATATAACTTGAATATTTATGTTGAAACAGTTTCGCAAAGAAACTAATTCGCAATGAAACAGCGACAGATCTTTTCCTCTCTATTGTAATGTACATCCAATTGAAATGGATTATTGAAAAATAAAAAAAATTAGGACGGGAACTTGGTTCACAGTTATTAGTTAGAACCGAAATACCAGAGAGAAGTCTGATATTTAACCGGAAGATTGAATTATGACAAATAAAAAAAATGAATCCTTCATGAATCAATAGCATAAAATACACTTGGGGATTTTTTGTGTGGAAATTTGACAGATTTACTTTGAAACAAAAAGTTAATGTCGGTAAAAGTTACAAATAATTACAAAGAAAAAGCAAGTAATTTTGAATTAAACATGACATTTAAAGCTGCAGTCCGTAACTTTTTTGGTAAAAAAAATGATCCCAAATAAAATTGAGCAAGTACACAACAAGCAAGTATTCAAAACTATCTCCTAACCTTAGCCCCATTTACAAGGGTCAGCTTTTAATAATGTGTTATAGTACATTAGCATGTTCTTCAGACTTTTTCTCACATCAGCTGAAGTAATAAAACTTATTTTGATGGCGGATTGTAATCCAGAAAGGCGAGAGTGGAGATTCACCCATCGTCAAAAGCAAAATATTAGACTGTACAGAAATTGAAATCTGTACAATTTCAGGTAATGCTATGCACATTTAATGCACATAGTCACGCAATGTTAATGCTGTTAACATTAACAATTTGACAACAAAGTATATAACAATAATAATAATAATTTGCACAGTTTGATGCGAGTGATCATTAGATTTAATCACATTGATAGCACGATTTATTGTAATGTTTTGTTCCCTAAAGTGGCAGACATGTTACTTGCTTGTTCAGAGGACATTTTTGAAAATTCTTATTTAGGTTACACTCTAAAAAATGCTGGGTTAAAAACAACCCAAGTTGGGTTGAAAATGCACCAACCCAACAATTGGGTTGTTTTAACCCAATGGTTGAGTTGTTTTAACCCAGTGGTTGGGTTAAATGTTGCTTAAGACAATCCAATTGCTGGGTAAGAACAACTCAACCATTGGGTTAAAACAACCCAATTGTTGGGTTGGTGCATTTTCAACCCAACTTGGGTTGTTGTTAACCCAGCATTTTTTAGAGTGTAGAAGACGTAGAATCTGTGAAAGTGAAGTACAGTATCCACACTGACAGCAAGCCGCACTTACTCCTCAAAACATTGCACTAATTGTGGCGATGCATCAACCCTTGTGTAGATGATAACGGCGCAAATAACTGCAATTGCAGGTTTTAAACAGAGATGGCGAGGCAAAACTTACGGATTGCAGCTTTAAGTAGAACTAAAATAGTATTATTTTGTAAAACGTCCTTTAATAATCTTTATTTATAACTACTGTGTAGATAGGGATGCTATGGCAGCTTGTTTCTGCCACAGAACAAGACATTTTAAAAGAGAATTGCAACTTTTTATATCACAAAAATCTTAGAATTGCAGGATATAGTCACAGTTGCTAAAATCAGAATTGTAAGTTATAAAGAGTTCTAAAGTCAGAATTGCATGATATAAAGTCAGAATTGCATGATATAAAGTCAGAATTGCATGATATAAAGTCAGAATTGAAAAAGAATTGCAGTTTATATCACACAATTCTGACTTTAGAACTCTTTATAACTTATAATTCTGACTTTATATCACACAATTCCGAGACAGAGTCAGAGTTTTATTTATATGCAAGACTTTTTAATTAAAAGCTGTTGAGTGCACCTTTAAATCGCTTTATTTATGTCAAATATTCTTTCATATTACTTTTAACATTCAACAATTTGCTGCATAATATGGCTTATAAGATGAAATGCTTATATGATATTCCTCAGTTGTAAGTCACTTTGGATAAAAGCATCTGATAAATAACTAAATATAATGTACACTGTAAAAAACTCAGTAAAAATAGGGCACAATGTACTGTATATATATGAAGGAATTTTCCGTATTGGTCTTTAACTGGTGTTTTACCTGTATTTTGAATTACACATTGCATTAGTTTGTTTTAAGAGTCAACGGAAATTTCCGTAAAATTACTGGATAATGTACTGGCAGAAAATTACCAGTACATTTTCCTTTTTTTTTTTTTTTTTTACAGTGTAGACAGTTCTTGGTGAATCAAAAAGGTCACAAGTCTAGAATCTTCTAATGCACAAATGAACAACAACCAATGCAAGCATGCACACGTACAAACACATACACAAACCTGCACATAAGCGACAGCTGAATACTCAGGTCATCTCAGACACAGCCTTTGTCGTTCTGTCTCTGACCATCTTTTCAACATTTCTGTCACTGTGTATGATGCACACACTCCTCATAAAGACATCACAATGATTTCTGCAAACACACAGGCCAAATGCATCATCAACGAAAGAAACCTTCTTTCTCATTCAAATTCATGAAATCTTGTTCAAACACATCCCTTCTGACAAACACAAGAAAACACAAAGGGATAAGGAGTCAGCATGCATACCAATGCTCTAGCAGAGAAAGAGCAAGAGACATTAGCTATTCTCCGCTCTCTCTGCCACTGTGATCGAATTCTTTGATTTTCTCATGGGGATCATCCTAAACGCACAAATTCGTTCATTGTTATTTCAAGCTCAGGCTAGATTCAATAACAGTGAAGGAAGAAGGTCCTGATGCAAAGGTTTACAACCAACATTTTTGTTAATTATTTGACAAATACTTTGCAGAGTGTTCAAACAGATGCACAGAGGCATGCAAGCCATTTTCTAATTCACCATATACCCATACAGACTTTTAGGGAAATTCTGCTGACGGTCAAAGAGCAGTGCCATTTCACAGTCCTGAACATACATCTGAGGCAACGTGGATCCAAATCTAAAAGGATTAATTTCCACTCATGGCCTGTGAAATACTTCCATCAGCACTGTACATTCCCCCAGTCAACACTGTGGTACAGGGTGCATAGATTATTTCAAACCACTCTCAGGAATGAGCTGGTGCAGCTTAATTTTCACAAGATTTTAAAAAACAGGACAGCAATTATACGATTTATACAGATCTTAAACAAGAGCGTGTGCAAAATAGTTCTGCCCACCACTAACAAAATTGCTGTCAGGCGGTCACAAAAACTGTGCTATTAAATGGGATGATAAATGGCATCAGCAGACATCCTATATAGGACACATTTATGATTTAATTTTCGTGTAGGGAGTAAACAAATTTAGTTTGCTTTTCCTTCATGCTGATAGACATCTTACTAAAAAATGATAGAAAATAACTGCATCAAACACGTGACATTGATGCAGCATGTAAACACCAGTTATTGTGCCATTGTAGAAACTAGAAATGCAATTTTTAATTAGAGACATGATTAATTTATGTGGTGATCGAAAGTGCCTGATAATATAGATTCACGAGTTTGTGTGTCCATATAATCTTAGTGAAAGTGGTAAACAGATTTGGCTTGCTGTCTGCTATAGAGGGGCTCGGAGAGGATATTCTACCCGAGCTCTGATTGCCCCCCTATAACAGGCAAAATAAATAAATAAACTAATGAATGAATGAGTCATTTATATAGCGCTTTCATATGTACTACTGTACACCCAAAGCGCTTTACACTCATGTCAGGGATCTCTCCTCAACCACCACCAGTGTGGTGTACAAAATTGTACAAAAGGAGGAGCAGGGGAGGAGGAGGGATGCTTCAGGAACTAAAAAGGGGAAGAGGTAAGCTGCTGGTTTTATACCTTGGTATTAATTGAAAGATTAGTTGGGCGTACTCCTTCCGAAATTACGTTTATTAATCTCACTAGTTACCTAGATAAAGTGAATGGTATTTAGATTGTCATGTGATCTCAAAATGGCAGCTGCCATAAGATGGACCAACTCCATGTGTATTTAAACAGCTTTCATTGGGTCACTGATTCATATGTATATATATTCATATGTATATAAAATGATTTTTTTTTTTCATAATTCAAAAGTTTTACACTTGACAATGCAATTATTATTAGATTTTTTTAAAATACATGGACTGTAAAAAAAAATCAGGTCTCCAACTAAAAAATTTCTAGTGACTGATCACATCTAAATGTTTTTGAAATTCAATTCGGCCAACTGAAAAATTTAGATGTGATCCGTCACTCAAAACATTTTTTTTACAGTCTATGTATTTAAAAAAAATCTAATAATAATTGCAATGTCAAGTGTAAAACTTTTGAATTATGAAAAAATAAATTCAGTTACAAAATATGGGTTACTAAAGCCGAAATTACACAGAAAAATGTGTACCAGGAACTTTTTTTTCTCCCATACCTGTTGCTGTCAGCTTTTTCATTTTTTCCTTTTTTATTAGATTACTGATATGTAGATTTTTTTTATACAAAAATAATTTATTTAGGCCTATATGTAAAACTGACGAAGGCAGAAAGCCAAAAATTTTACATTTTTTTAAATTTATTTTTATCTCCTGATTGATCTTAATAAATAAATAAAAAATTGTAGAATATTTTTGACTAAAGAGACAGCACCTAATTAGCTGGGAGAACACAGTGAGTGCTTTGATTAATGTGTTAATTATGCATTGTCATAATGCATTGTATTGTATGGTTATGTATAATACACATCTATATATTTTGTTACACCTTTAGAAATTAATATGCATTAAAACACATGACAAACAACTAATTTTAGATGTAACAAGAAATCTACAAATATTATAATGCATTATAACTTTGGTTACAATTATTTATGAAAACATAGAATGCATGATTACATTAAATGCATTATACATAAAAGCTTTTAAGTATTACCAAACTTTATTATTTACATTAATAAGCTACTACGTTTTTTTTGTTTTTTTGATATAGATATATTTATTCTCTGAATAGAGGGATCCAATTAATATTAAGTTAAATTAAGTTCAAAAAACAAACCTTGAAAATCTTGTTTCCTTCTCTGTCATCCAACATCTATTTTTAGTCCATTCTTTGCTCATCATCTGTGAATCAGAAACAATAGCTAGTTGTACCCTGTCATGCAATGCTGACGTGAGCCTTTGTGAAAAGTCAAGGAATGTCAGTGTATCCATTGGCACACTGTTATGCAAACTAATCCCACCATTATAGCATGTCTCCAGTGGCGTGCGCTTTGAAACATGCCAATCATACAATTCAGATGACAGATGACAAGTGGATGCACCTATATTTTTGAGAACACTTAGGGACAGTGTCTCCAGCCTGATATACAATGTCCTATCCAATTCATGTCTAAGGGTGTGTGTATTTATAATACCATTCATTGCTCCAAAGCACATCCATCTTAAAGACAGAAGACCGTGCGTTCAAGATGACAGAACATCTGTAAACCTACAATATCTGATCAACTTTGACAAATGACTCCGATAAAGAGGGTCCACACATGGTGTGCTCTAAACAAGTCCCCTCAGGGACAGAATTGATGAAATATCTGTGGAATCAATAGGGCATTTAGGAGGTTACATCAGGGACTAAAGTACTCTTTCATCCTGCTCTATGCACAAGTACACATCCTTGGAAAAATGACCAACATCAAGAGTGGATCTTTGCAGTAAACCTAAATATAGAATTGTATTGTAGTTTTGTATATAGGTTGAGGTACACAGAAAGTGTTTGTAAACCTTTTGTTTTCACAAATTAATTTAGAATGGTCAAGTGGTGTGTCTATCAGCTCTGCTTTCACCTGCAGTTTAAACAGATTGTTATCTGTTATACAATTTATATACATTCAAACATACTATGTATGTGTTTGAGTAAAATCACTACTGACAAAGCTTCTTCCAAATTTCAAGACAAAACTTTTAGAGAAATTATTTGCAGAAAATACTGGTCAAAATCCCAAAAAAAGATGCCATGTTTTCCGACCTCGAATAATGCAACGAAAAGTTTATCTTCACATTCAGAAATCAATGTTTGGTGGAGTAACCCTGATTTCCAGTCACAGCTTTCATGTGTCTTTGGATGCTCTTGCACATTGCTGTTTGGTGACTTTATGCCACTCCTGGCACAAATATTCAAGCAGCTTGGCTTTGTTTGATGGTTTGTGACCTTCCATATTTATTGTGAGCACATTCCAGAGGTTTTCAGCGGGATTTAGGTCTGGAGATTCGGCTGGCCATGACAGGGTCTTGATCTGGCAGTCCTCCATCCACACCATGATTGATCTGGCTGTGTGGCATGAAGCAATGTCCTTTGGGAAAAAAACTACTCTTCAAGTTGGGGAACATTGTCAGAGCAGAAGGAAGACATTTTTTCTTCCAGGATAATAATAATTACGTAATAATTTGTTACATTTATATAGCGCTTTTCTGGGTCCTCAAAGTGCTTTACATGAAAGAAGGGAATCTCCTCAACCACCACATGTGCAGCACCACCTGGATGATGCGACGGCAGCCATATTGCTCCAGAACGCTCACCACACACCAGCTGATTGGTGGAGAGGAGACAGAGTGATGAAGCCAATCAGGATAAGGGGATGATTAGGAGGCCATGGACAGAGGCCAATGGGCAAATTTGGCCAGGATGCCAGGGTTGCACCCCTACTCTTTTTCCGAAGGACAACCCAGGATTTTTAATGACTAGAGAGAGTTAGGACCTCGGTTTAACGTTTCATTTGAAGGACGGTGCTTGTTAAAGTACAGAGTCCCCATCACTATACTGGGGCTTTAGGACCCACACAGACCACAGGGTGAGCGCCCCCTGCTGGTCTCACCAACACCGCTACAAGCAGCAACCTAGTTTTCCCAGGAGGTCTCCCATCAACGGGCTCAACCCTACTCAGCTTCAGTGGGAAACCAGTCTTGGGCTACAGGGTGAAATGGATGCTGGCTAACCTTGTACGTGGCTTGAGTCATGCGACCTTCATAAAGACAATGTTTTTACTTGGAATTTGGAAGAATTGTTGTCAGTAGTTCATAGAATAAAAATAAAAATGGTATATATATATATATATATATATATATATATATATATATATATATATATATATATATATATATATATATATATATATATATATATATATACACTGTATACACTGAATACACTATATACAATGATCAGACATAAAAGTATGACCACCTTCCTAATATTGTGTTGGTCACCGTCCGTCAAGGCATGAACTTGTGCCCACTGTTGGCGCTTTTGGAGTTGGACAGGCCCTGACTGGTCTGCAGCTATGCAGCCCCATTTAAAACTGCGATGCACTATGATATTCTGACACTTTTCTATCAGAACCAGGCCAGCCTTCGCTCCCACGTGCATCAGTGAGCCTTGGCCACCCCATGACCGTCGCCGGTTCACCGCTGTTCCTTCCTTGGACCGCTTTTGATAGATACTGAAACTGCAGACCGGGAACATCCCACAAGAGCTGCAGTTTTGGAAATGTTCTGACCCAGTCGTCAAGCCATAACAGTTTGGCCCTTGTCAAACTCGCTCAAATCCTTACACTTGGCCATTTTTCCTGCTTCTAACACATCAACTTTGATGACACCATTTTCACTTACAGGTGCCATGATGAAGAGAGATCAGTGTTACTACTTTCATCTGTCAGTGGTCATAATATTATGCCTGGTCGGTGTATATAAAATAGTATTTCCAGCTGTTTCACAACCCATCCCACAGAAGCAATACCACAAGCTTTCTCTTTCAATCAAAGTCCCATCTTTTGGAGAGGAACATCAAATCAAGTCTTGGGTAGGAAAGAGGATTAATGTAGGTTGTTAAAACTGCTTTGGGGATTTACCATGATGCCAAAGTCAGAGAGCAGCAATCATCACAGTACTGTTCTCTATGTAACTACAGCAGGCTTTATCTCAATATCACACAGAGGGCAGCTAGTGATCAAATCTCTCAAATCTCATTTTAGTGATTATGATGATGGTTTAATATTAAATGAGGAATTTATTATTGTTTGTTTACTTATAAGATGGCTCATCAAAGCCCATCAAAAGTTCTTATGTAAAGGAAAGGTCAAACCATCACACACAGAACAATGGACTTTGAGAGACCAATCTTTGTTAATGATTTCATCCCAATTTGTAGAAAGTTTTAACCCTTAGTTTGAGTTCTGGAACATAATAACTATATCAATGACAATGCTGATCATTTCTATAAATATGTAGGCTATATTACATATGTGCAGATACAACAACCGCTAGAATACTTTTAGATGTCGCAAAAATGAATAGAAGATGGTCTATTTGAGACATGCAATACAAAAAAAAAAAACAAACAAAAAAAAACACTTTCATGTCAATTAAGCATATGTCGTGACAAAAGAGACACGATGCCGAACACTGGAAGTTTATAAATTAACAAGTAATTGCCGGTGACAACAACACTGAACAAGACATGATAGAAAATCACTTACCGATTCGTATGACCTGCTGGTCACTAAGGTAAAACTTTGCCATCGAGTAAAGAAGGAAAAATAACAGTCTTTTGCGCATATCCATGGCTTTGTAATCAAGATATGTAAAAATAAAAAAACTTCATGTCATAAAACTGGATTTAGGGTACCACAGCGCACGCTCATCAACCATTCACCTCCCATCGCGCGCAATGGAAGCAGCTCCTCGAAAAAGCAAGTTATTGCCTCAAAAACAACACAATATCATCCTTTACCGGAAAAATCCACGAGGTATTGGAGACTTCAAGATATTTCAGGTAAGATTTTGAGCGGATATCCCCAGTTCATCGCTTCAAATACTTGTAGCACACCGCACGCGCTCTGCGAGGATAGTAAAGAGCGCGTGCCACTGACCGACACATGATCCAGACGCAGGAGGATTAAAGCAAAATCTGCTCAGCCTTCCAATAGACACAGTGTTATCTTCATTTTTCAAGTCCGTACAGACTTTTTTCCAGGGTCTTAAATTATTTCCCCCCCAAACTAGCCACATTGAGACAGTCCTTTTGAGGTAAAATTAGCTGAATGCCGCCATGAGAAGTTAGATAGTTGCTTACATTCACTTCATGTTAAAAAAATATGCATGAATAAGAGTCCTCAGAATTATGGTGACGATGTCTTGTTCGTCAAACTATCAAACATAGGCATACTCATCAAATATTAAACGTAAAATAGCCTACATCTGGAATCACTTCTAAGTGATGACTTGAATTTGGTCTCTCTCTTTTTTGGGGTCTACAAACCGATTCGGTAAATTGAATCGCAGTTACCAACGCCACAGTGAATTGCCAAATGGTGGAACACAACGCCACCTGCTGAGCAAATCTTATAACAGCCCCTATGGCAAAGGAAGAAGCAACAGAAAGAAAACTAAGATGTTAAACAAGAAAGGCTTCAGTTGAGGACTTGTGGCACACATTAACCACATGAAAATTAGCCCATGATTTATTCATGGGCTAATTTCTTCCTTTAAGTCATCCAAGGTGTATATGACATTCGTTTTTCAGACAAATACAATCTGAGTCATACAAAAAAAATTCCTGGCTCTTCCATAATATGGCAGTGAATGGCTGTTTTTGTTTTGAAGTCCATTAAAGTGCATCTATCCATCATAAAAGTATTCCACAAGGCTCCTGGGGTTAATAAATGCCTTCTGAAGTGAAGCGATGCATTTGTGTAAGAAAAATATCCATATTTAAAACTTTACAAACTGTAATCTCTAACTTCCGCTAACTGCGTTCACTGGCGTTAGAGGCCAAGTCTAAGACTGGCGTTCCAGCGTATGAGGAAGGACGTAGCCGTAGCGTATGTTCCAGTGACAAACGTGGAAATGCAGAGGTTTGAGGGAAACAAAACTAGCATTTTCACACCGAAGCAACCTATATGATACGCTGAAACGCCAGTCTCTCGTGAACGTGCATACGACAGAGTTAGAGATTTAAATTTAGAATAAATAAATATTTTTCTTACGCAAATGCATCGCTTTAATTCAGAAAGCTTGTTTAACCCACTGGAGCCGTGTGGATTACTTTTATGATGGATACATGCACTTTTATGAATTTCAAAAACAGAACAACATTCACTGCCATCAAGCTTGGAAGAGCCAGGCCATTTTTAATATAACTCTGATTGTGTTCGTATGAAAGACGGTGGGACTATCCCTTTAAAGTATACTTTCAGTTCCTTATTTATAATTTAATTAAAAAAGACATTGTCTAATTATAAAAGACTGTCACCAAGTCAACCATTGTTGAAGTTCACTAAGGCATGTATTTGCCTTTGTAGTCTTGGCTGGCTGAGCTAAACAGTGTCCAAACTAATGTTGCTGTGGCTGGAGGACTCAGAGATGGTTTCTTGTCCTGCCCTGTTGAGGGGGCCAGAACAGCACTGCAACAACCCAGCCGTGCATAGCAAACACGAGGCCAGCCAGCCTACAAACAGAACCTTCCCCTGCGGAACTGAATGGAGCTCAGACCATGATCGGCATGAAAGATGCTGAGTGCCGTCCAGGACAGGATGAGAGTAGTGAGTGATGCGAGCAGGTGCAAACAGGCTGCTCCAACCAGGCAGCACCTGGCACTGGCAGGACGGGTGCACCGAATGCTCACGAGTGAAGTGATCCATAACATGCCGCCACAGAACCAAAGACAGAGTGTTAAAGTAACGAGCTGACCACAGGGCTGGATCTAAATAGGCTTTTCATGTTAATGAACTGGCGCCATGGCTAAAAGGACATTTAGTCCACAGTCCTTCATATTCCGCACATGATCCAGAGCGTACAGTCAGTCTCCACCTCTGTAGTCCTGTGATCATGGCTACACAGAGAAAGCACAAATCAAAGCTACTATATCAACACAGAGGATTCTTCCTCGCCTCAGTCGGATGAATGTTTCATCTGTGTGATCCAACGACTCATCCATGATTTCTTCATATTGATGGTTAGCAGTGGCTGTTAGGAGAGAAGTGAAGTAGAATGTCAATTTCAGTCCTGGAGCATTTCAAATAATGCATGGTCGCATCTTCATCTGAGTGCATTTATTGACAGATTTATGATTTATTATTCATTATAATTGACTAGTCAGCAGGCAACAGTGTGTGGAAAGAATAGAAATGCATTCAAGATTTTATTTATTTACCTTTTTTTTTACAATCGCTATAGGACACATTTCTCAATGCTTAGGCCACTTTTTCAAAGCTCTTCACTCAGTTATCCTAACCAACATTTCTCAACTGTAACTTTTACTTCTTCTTGTGAACTTATGGGTAATTAATTTGAAGGGCTGTGTAAGTTTTCAGCTACATCTAATAGTTTTGATAGTATTTCATTTTTTAGATTCAGAATATATTCAAATGTTCCAAATTGCCGCCTTATTCAATTTTGTATAATGAGATGAGTATATAAACGGTATATATATATATATATATATATATATATATATATATATATATATATATATATATATATATATATGCTATATATATATATATATGCTATATGCTGCATTTATTTAATTAAAAATGCAGTAAAAAACGTAATACAGTGAAATATTATTCTGATGTAAAGCAGCTGTTCTCTATGTGAATGTATAGTAAAGTGTCATTTATTCCTGTGATCAAAGCTGAATTTATCATCATTACTCCAGTCTTCAATGTCACATGATCCTCATTCTCATATGAGGATTTGATGCTCAACAAACCTTTATGATTATTATCAGTGTTGAAAACAATTTTGCTGCTCATGGTGCTGCTTCCTTTTTGTGGAAACCACCATACCATTCAAACATTTGTGGTAAAATTAAAAAAAAAGAGATAAATTAATCCTTTTGTTGACCAGACATGCATTAAATTGATCACAAGTGATATTTTTAATATTACAAAAGATAATTTATTTAATAAATGCTGTCCATTGAACTTTCTATTCATCGAAGAATCCTAAAAAATAAAATGTATCATGGTTTCCATAACATTTTTAAGCAGCACAACTGTTTAGCTAATAATCATAATTCTTTCTTGATTATGAAATCCTCATATGATTAGTGAAGGATCATTCAGCTTTGATCACAGGAATAAAATTACACTACTATAGCCTGTATTCAAATAGAAAAAAAGCTGTTTTAATTTGTAAGGATATTTCACAATATTACTGTTTTAACTGTATTTTTGTTTAAATGCAGCCTATATGCAGCATATATATATATATATATATATATATATATATATATATATATATATATATATATATATATATATATATATATATATATATATATATATATAAAACCAATCTAATCTATAAACCAGATTAGTCACAATGAATCATTTTGCAACCCATGCATTGATCAGAAAGTCCAAGTAGCTGGTCAAAACCGTACATTTCCAGCACATGTAGTAGCTTGCTAAGCAGTATTTAAAACTCATTGTACTTGTACTTGACGGCGGATAACATTTCTCCAAGACACTGTGTGGAATCAGAGCTGGACTGTGAAGGGCAATGGGAAGATTAGAAAAGTTGGTTTATCTAAATTTCCAACATTTACATCATGTGGAACAACTGTCCCTGAGATTGTAGTTGTGGTAACATTCTTCTTCCCTCAGGCCCTCATGGCCAGACAGCTTCCTGAAATAGAAATGTAATGTGCTATATATCAAATGGCACGTCTTGTTTATTTTTCCTTTGATGGATCTCATGGTAAACTGGTCATATGAGTGTTTTATTGACAGTTGTTCAACACTTGTAAATGGTGCTCCGTTATCTAAATAAAACCGTTTTCTCTACAGCAGAGCAGAAAATGATTTCCCAACATTATGGTGCATTTGATGTTCATACTGCTGCCCAGATGAATATGATCAACATCTGTAGTAAAGGTCTATAAAGTGGAGAAAACTATTTTACCCCATTTACACTGATCAGGCATAACATTATCACAGATAAAGTGAATAACACTGATTATCTCTTCATCACGGCACCTGTTAGTGGTTGGGTTATATTAGACAGGAAGTGAACATTTTGTCCTCAAAGTTGATGTGTTAGAAGCAGGAAAAATGGCCAAGTGTAAGGATTTGAGTGAGTTTGACCAGGGCCAAATTGTGATGGCTAGACGACTGGGTCAGAGCATCTCCAAAACTGCAGCTCTTGTGGGGTGTTCCCGGTCTGCAGTGGTCAGTATCTATCAAAAGTGCTCCAAGGAAGGAACAGCGGTGAACCGGCGACAGGGTCATGGGCGGCCAAGGCTCATTGATGCAAGTGGGGAGCGAAGGCTGGCCCGTGTGGTCTGATCAAACAGACGAGCTACTGTAGCTCAAACTGCTCAAAAAGTTAATGCTGGTTCTGATAGAAAGGTGTCAATGGTGTTAGTGTTAGGCCATGTTCTGCTGGGAAACCTTGGGTCCTGCCATCCATGTGGATGTTACTTTGAAACGTACAACCTACCTAAGCAGCATTGTTGCAGACCGTGTACACCCTTTCATGGAACGGTATTCCCTGGTGGCTGTGGTCTCTTTCAGCAGGATAATGTGCCCTGCCACAAAGCAAAAATGGCTTAGGAATGGTTTGAGGAGCACAACTACGAGTTTGAGGTGTTGACTTGGCCTCTAATTTCCCCAGATCTCAATCCAGTCGAGCATCTGTGGGATGTGCTGAACAAACAAGTCTGATCCATGGAGGCCCTACATCACAACTTACAGACTTTAAAGGATCTGCTGCTAACATCTTGGTGCCAGATACCACAGCACACCTTCAGGGGTCTAATGGAGCCCATGTCTCGACGGGTCAGGGCTGTTTTGGCAGCAAGGGACCAACACAATATTAGGTCATAATGTTATGCCTGATCGGTGTATATTAGGTGTTTTTTACTATGCGTCAAAAAATTGTTAGGCACACTACACACAAAACTTTATGCACTACACAGGCTAATTTGGTCATTTACATATTATTTTCAAAACTTAAACTTGTTCAAAACCTAGCACAACACTAAAATGATACAATATTGATATTCTGAAAAAATAAAATAAAATACTATCAAAGCAATTAGAGGTAACTGAACCAAGTGTTAGCTTTTAATAATTTCCTTACCATCTATACAAAAGGGGATGTTAGGAATAATTTTGTACTGTAATGTTACCATTGACCATGCAACATACTGAAGTGAATTAAAAACGGGACATTTTACAAATTAAAACACTGTTGCTACCTGTGTTAGTGTTTTAGGTCTGTGTTTGTATAGGAGAAAACATTTGCTAGTGTTATGGCAGAATGACCTCATTTGAGACATGAATTAAATGTTTTGGGTAGTTTTAGTTTATTTTGAATGCGAAATGAACTGCTGTGCCAAGCTGAAAGTTGTTTGAGAGAACTGTGTAGAGTTTTGAATATATTTTTTTTTTTAATAATGACCTAAATATTGAGAAATGTGTCCTAGCATTTGTAAAAATAAAAAAAAACTTTAACGTTTTTTTCTGGTGTGTAAACATTAGCGAGTACCTAATGTTTACACACCAGACTACAAAAAAACGTGGAAAACTTAACATCACGCAAAAAATGTGTATATATGCATATGCAAGTTAATCAAGCGCGGGAACAAAGTGGCTGTGCTTGAACACAGTTGCCTTATCAAAAATAACCCGCAGAAGAAATAAGGAAATGCTGGCCCTGGCTCAGTGCCCATTAAATATGACTCATCTGTTCCCCTTCTGCGGGTGGAAACAGGCATACAATATTTTGTATAATTTTTTGTGTGTGTGTTCGGTAAAGCCATTTCGTTGGCGTTAGCATAGGGCTTCACTGCCACCTTCTGGTGGTTATGTGTCCCCTGCTTCTCCCTATGAGGGTTAGAATAAGGATTAGAGATGGGGACCAATCAGGTAGCAGCTTCTCCACTGAATGAACCAATCAGAAGCAGAAATTTTCACAGGAACGTAAGATTTCAGTACAACACTTGCCATTGTGTAAAGCCTGAAGCCTTTTCAGTTAGTTTGTATGAAGTCATAACCTGCAAACATCTATTTACATTTTCTTTAACATGACAAGCCACTGTGTTTAAAAATCACACCAAACTTTATTTCAAACACAGCAAATAGGTGCCGTGTTGACAAAGAACAGACCACATACAAAGTTATTTGGATAAAACTGCAAATATAAATTAGGAAAATTTATTTTAGGTTAATTATTTCCACAGTATGAACATACACAGTCTTAAGAAGGCAGAGGGTAAAAGCAGGGAGTTTTTACACTTTTGTCCTAAATAGTCGATTTCATTAAAAGGGTGCATGATTGCGTTTCACATGGACATCTCATGTTTAAAATACACTTGCAGGGTGTAACATGTCCATCTTTATCATTCTACAAAATACCATAAAAGACTTAAACTCTTTAAAATATCATTCTCAACAAGTATGAACAGGACAAATCTGCTACATTTACCACATTGTAGGGGTGCTTCGAATTATAATGCCTATCTAAATGTCTGGCGGTCGAATTTACAAGCACACCAAAGTCCACAGAGAGAGGACTATAGGTAGTTTAATTTCAAAACCGAAAAACATTACATTATTGCAGTTCTTACTTCATTATTCAAATAGAAGAACATTTCTCTGCGTGTTTGGTGAACAGTGATCCTTAATACTGGGTTGCTGGTGACCTATAAATAAAAGGGAACAAAGATAGCAAGCGAGGAACTGTTGGGTTTGTAACAGGAATGGCATTCAACAGCTAGTCAAAACTGTTGTGACACTTCCAGGGTTTGTTGCCACGCTCGATAAAATAGCCATTGCAAAGAACTAGCGAGGTTATACGAAGCGTTAAGTCACAAATCCCTGAATTAAAAAAAGGAGGATATGAAGCACAACTGAACAGATCGACCACGGTCTTGTGTTTGAAACCAAACAACAACAAAAATGCAACAAAATCAACTTAAAGAACATGTAGCTGCCTGTTGTCTGTCAATATGAAGCCTCTAAAAATACACTGGCTATACACTTGGCGTCTTTGAATGTTCCTTGTGATGTTTGGACCCAAAAGGCAGGATAAGGCCTGCATTAATAAGGGTGGAGTGGTTTGAAGCATCTCAAGAAGTTTTTATGGTGCAAGTTCTTCAGTTCTGGCTTTCAGTAGGATTGTCAGTGCATCATGTCCGTGAAGGCATTCACAGCTCGCATGTTCTCTCTCCGCTCAGAAGATGTCGCTGTTGCAGCTGTTTTTAAAATCTTCCCTCCGAACCCAAATAACCTCACAGTCCCTCTCGGAAGCGACGCCCTCCACTGCACACTGCTTTCTCAGGAGCGTCAACTTTGGGGGGGCTTGGGATTTTGGAGATTTGTCCTCCGAGAGTCCGTTAAGGTCCTTGACTTCATCTCCTTCCACCATAAGGGCTTCGAAGGATTCCTCCAGGCTCGGCTCAGAGGAAGGGCCCCGGACGGACTGGCAGTACTCATCGTCGTCGCTGAGAATGTCCGTCTCCTTCACGTCGTCCTGGTTTTCGTAGTGCTGGAGGTCAAACTGATCCTCCACCCAGCGATCTGTGTCCTGGATGGGCTCCTGAGGTTTCTGGAGCGAAGACGACAGCGGTGACTCTGTCGGGGTGACGGGTGACAGCTCCTGGGACGAGCCATCATCGAAAATCACACCTGTGTCTATGGTGAAACGATTACGGATCAGCTTCCGGCGGCCGAGGGTTCGAGATGGGTCTGAAACTGCAGATAAACAGAAAGAGTTAGTGTCAGAGCTAGCTATACTTTAGTTTTTTTTATTGAGTAAACTATTTTTTTCCAATTAGGAAAGAAAAACGGCAATATCATCTGGTGGACATTTAAATTGGTTATAATAAGCTCACCCTAAAGCCTGAGACCAAAACTTCTGCTTTAATCATGTTAGTGAGAGAAAGATGGAGTGCGATAGGGTAGGAGAGTTAGCAGGGATATAGAAAGAGCAGCAGAGATAAGGAAAGTGTTGCAGAGAAAAGTAATCAATGTTCAGTTTGTGTCAGACATGATCCCAAACCTACCCGCTCTGTCCATGGTGGGTCGTGAACCCTTTAGCGCGCAAAGCCGTTTCCCTCCAAATGGAATATACTGCTGATTTGGAGGTAAACTCTCTGTCTTCATTAACTGACGTCGTTGTTTGTCCCTCAGGATGGAATGAACGGTCTTTAGGAAGTCTTTTTTACTCTCAGGAGAGCTAAACAAACACCAATAAAACACATTGAGATCTTCTACTGAGGAAAAGAATGAAATATAGTTTTTCAGTGATCCCAAAAGTAAAACTAACAGTTAAATATCTAACAGTTAATTAAGTAAAATTAACAGTTTACCCAAAAATGAAAATGTAGTCACTTTCTCACCTTCAGCTCCTTTCAAACCAGTATAAGTTTTTCTTCTGCTGAACACAAAAAATGATTTTTTGAATAATGTCTGTAACCAAACAGTTGATGGGCCCCATTGACTTCCATTGTGTTTTATTCTATACTATGGTCAATGGGGTTCATCGACTGTTTGGTTATAAACATTTTTCAAAATATCTTCTTTTGTGTTCAGCAGAAAAAACTCATACAGGTTTGGAACAACTTGAGAGTAAATGACAGATTCTATAAAAAAATGTCAAGTGGCGTTTATTTTTATTTAAAGAAAGATAGCACAAACATTTTTCAAATTAAACATTTCACAAAAAAAGAAAAAAGTTTAGGATACTTGCTTCTTTCTTTAAATAGAATGTGTCAGAAAGGCTGCTGTTAACAGATGCCACGTGGTTTGATATTTTTTGACTAATCAATGCTGTGATAATCAAACATTTTTAAGAGTGGCCAAATATTTTTGGGGTCATTATAGTTAAAGGGTCAGTTCACCCAAAAATTCCGTCATTAATTACAAACCCGTAAGACCTTCATTCATCTTCAGAACACAAATGAAGATGTCTATGACCCCACATGAACAGCAATTTAATTATCACTTTCAGGGCCCAGAAAGGTAGTAAAGACATTGTTAAAATAGTCACTCCAGTGGTTCAACCTTTATTTTATGATGCTGTTGACATGTACAGTGCAGAACTTTCGAAACGCTACATCAAACGGCGGTTTACCATTGGCCGACAATGTTCACGTGAGCACCATGATGCACGCGTGTGAAGCCAATGGAGGGCCACTGTTCTGCCTTAGAACTCAGAAGTGTTGAACTGTATTTATTACGCCAACAGCATAGGAGACTGGCACAGATGAGAAGAAATATATTTTTTTGTGTGCAAAAAAGTTATTCCCATCGCTTCATAAAATTATGGTTGAACCTCTGAAGTCACATGGACTATTTGAACAATGTCTTTACTACCGTTCTGGACCTTGAAAGTGGTAATTAAATTGCTATCTATGGAGGGGCCTGAGAGCTCTCGGATTTCATCAAAAATGAACAGATTGTGTCCATTTACTACAAGCTTGAATTTAGAGGAAATATGATCTTTCTCTATACGTCAGTTTTCCGAGCTTAGGTGTCCATTAGCGTTCTGGACCATATCTAACCTGCAGCAGATGTGGAAGGTCCTCTCAGGTCTGCCTTCAGATTCTGACCGCATGTGAACAACCTCACACAATGCAGAACCCTCTGAATCTGAGAGAAAAGAAAAGAAACATCAGGTTAACTTTATGCTGGTATGACTGTGGGAAAGTGTTAGTACATTAAAAACCCATGAGATCAGGACAGGGTTAATAAACCTCATGGAAGACCCTGGGACAATGAGCAAGAGTGCAGACCCCAAGTTCCTGTAGGATGACCTTTGAACCCCTCCACCATCAATAGGGAATAGCAACATTATGGCCTGAGCCCATACATATTTCCACTGAGCCAAAAGCAGACCTAACTAAGCTCATCAGGGTTCAAGGGATGTAAAATACATTTCTCACATTGTGAAAGTGAATCCACAGCTTGAAGCTAGTATACCACACAATTCTCAATAGGTTCGTGGGAAAAGAATAAGACTAGTAGTAGACCAATACTTACTAGGGAGGTTTCGAACTTGGAGAGCATCTGTAGAGATCATGTGTCTAAAACGAAATGGGTCCCTCTCATCAAGGACTGACGCTCTGTGAGATCCACCCTGAGACAAACACCAAAAAATGTCATCAGGACTTAGATACACGTTTATGTTGTCAACTACATGACACAGAAAACAAGAGGTTAGGGAAGTGATATATTCTCCAAGACACATTATAGTTTTATATCACAAATAAGTGAAAGGTCTCTGAAAGTCCATGGTACTAGAGTTTGTTGACCAATAAGAGGCAGCAGAAATCAATCAAAAGTACAAAATAAAAGCATCCCTGTTTCACACTCAATGTGCACTTCAATAAAAAATCTACACCTCTTAAAAGTGCTAGTATGCGAGCACTTAAACTAGCTCTGTAAGCCTATGTCACATCTCTAATAATGAATAATAAAGAGAGGGAAAAAGCACTTACGATTTTTTTCTTGTGCTTGGAGCAGTCTTTATACACAAAAACAACTGCCGTTTTGAAAACTGAAGGAGAAAAAAAATGAAATAAAACATTAATACAAGACACACAAAACCATACAACTCTAAACATTCACAATAGAGATGCTTGGGGCTCTTTTCAGAATAGAGGAAAACGTGACCCGGTAATACACTGCTAACTTCAATGGCAAACTGACCCATTTTTCTTCTTCTAAAATGTCTCAGCCACAGGAAAAAAGTCTTTGAATGCGTATGAATGCAACTTTAATGTCTTAAGAGCCACAGGACAAGGTGGTTCCTCTAATGCCATTGTGCCCAAAGACACAGCTGGCCTTAACTGCTGTAGGAATCCATTACTGTAGGGAACAGACTAATGAATAAGAGAACAGGGTTCTATTTCGGGAAGAAGCACTCACCGAACGCAGCCAGCTCTGGGTCTCGCTTCCCCTTCATGAGAGAAGATGGCGGGTTGATCCAGACCACAGTGTCATGCAGCAAGAGATCGCCCATTGACAGATCAGCAACCTAATAGGGATTTAGATGACGTCAATGCGAATATCATGACATTTGGTGGTGGCATTAAAGTATTTGTTAATGCTTCTTGCGCAAATATTTGAGTCTGAGACCTAAGGGAGACTAGTGGAATTGTACCTCTTTCTTCTCAGAGCTCTGCTCGCTGATGAGTTGGTCAAACACGGCTCCGTACTCCTCATGAATCTTCTGCATCTCGTTTATGTGACTGGCCACTTTGTTCATGGCTTTCATAGCAACTACAAAAAGATAAGAGACTCAGTAAACTGCAACTCAAGTCAATTATAGATAGAGAGAGCTACAAGCTACAAACCCCAGTTTTGCCATATTTGACATTTCTGTTGGTAAAGGATCTGGACCATTTTCAATTTAGAATTACACTGGCTTTTTTGTTACTGTAGCTTTAAGAATAAGTTCAAATGACCTTTATTCAGATACAGGGCTACAGATTTTATGATTTTTCTGATAAAACAAAACAACACAAAAACTCAATTCAAGTTGAAACAATATAAAATGCACTTTTAAATGTGATTTAGAAAAAAAAAAAAAACTATACTGCTTTGCTTGTTTGGTCAAAATGTATATGTCTAAACTTTATGTGTTATATGTATATCATATTTTATATACAAAGCCATAACATTGCATATTGTTGAGGAGAGACCCCTGACATGAGTGTGAAGCGCTTTGGGTGTACAGTTGTACATTTGAAAGCGCTATATAAATGCCTCATTCATTCATTCATTCATTCATTCATATGTTATATGCAAGAACTGCCTGGCAAAAGTAAAGTACAGTAATAATTATTGTAGTAATATAAGATTAAGAAATATAACTATTCTAACATTTCACTATAATAACAATTTTATAGCACAACTCTAAAATTACAATACTAATAATTATAGGGACTCCTCAAAACTTCCCTTTTTATGAGCGCTTATTACATATGTTATGCTTTTATTGTAATTAATCTTACAGCCAATTAATCTCTGCTTGGCCAATATTTTACCCGTATAAGCTAGTATAGTTTACACTGACTAGGCATTTATAAACCGTCTAAATGAACTGGGAAGAACAAGCCCATTTCTGTTTTTCATAATGTGTTTTAAGTCTTCAAACCTGCTCATCTTGCTCAGAATATGAGCTGCTTGCTACTGTGGCCTAACATTATGCACAGTTAGTATCTGAATCTCCATATTTACCATCCAGGTGGTAGTGTTCCTCGCTGTCGGGGTCGGTGAGAGAGTAAAGCTCTTTCAGGAGTAGTGGGTATTTTAGGACTCTCTGAATAGGTTTGATCAGGTAGGACTCCAGTGTGGAGGAATGCTGCTGCCTGGGGTTCCTCTCAGCCAGGAACGCCTTGAACTCCGGGTCTGTTTTAGCTGCACCAAAAGAGTGGAGAAATTATGAGGCGGCACAAGAATTACATATCAGTTGTATCATTCTAACTTGTCTGGCTATCACCAGACCAAGCTCAATTTAAGATTGAACATTGGTCTGGAGAATCTGCTGTGTATTTTCTAGAGGCGTGATCAACGGGCAACGACGACCCATTGCTTTTCTCTCTCTCTCTCTGTCATCATGTTAAACCCGCCAATAGTGCACCAGGTGGATAAGCCAGTCTGTGATTGGTTCCCGCAAAAGTGTAACAGAAGCAGCGGAAATGAATGTACAGGTTTCCAGACTGAGTTGCTGGCCGAAATCAAATCGCCGGCAGACCAGGCTCGGTTTATCCAGTCTATCCTCAGTGGCGAATGCCAAGTCAACCAGCAGCTCTGAATTCAGAGTTTAAAGCAAAACTCAATTGCTGTATTTATTTGCAAGGACCTTTGCCCATATTATTGTTGAAAATGAAGGCTAGGTTTCAATAAGAGGTTGGTACATTTTTAAATGTACCAGGCTTATACAAAACAAGTTGATACACAGTTAAACGTGTCAGTTGACACACAAAGAAAAGTTTAAGCTTTTAAAAAGTATAAGCATGATGTTTAATTGACTTTAAATGCTAAATTTTATTTACAGACTGAAAAACCATTGTGCAGTTTTCTAACAGTTTGGACTTGAATAAAGAGAGAAGCTGCACTTAGACATTTTGTTTTTAAGAGTTATCGGTTACATCAGATATTGTGATGTATCATTATAGGATTTTCTAAAAATATATTGATTAGCACAGATTTGCTGTATCGTGATATTATCGGTATTGTGAGCCGTGTGTCGTATCGTGAGGTACCCTGGGATTCCCACCACTAATCTCAATATACTCAACCAATGGTGTTTAAGACCTACACATTCAAGTAATTCAACTTCTTAGCTGTCTCAACTGCCAGAATGTTAGCCTCAGATTTTATACTCCAACAAATTTAACCATACAAATATTAGTTAGTCTCTTATTGTCATTCAAACTTAGTCCACTTTTTTAAATGACACATTCATATAAATAAGTGAAAAGCTTTGGTCCCTTGGGAAATGGCTTTTTTTTAAAACAGTGGACCAGTAAAAGGGGTCATCATTCTTCAACAAAAATGCTTTAGGGGAACATATTTTCCATGTGAGAGAGTAAAAAACACCCTCTAGCTTTGAATACATTCTGAAAACTGGCCTTTGGCAGGTGGTAGGGGTTCGGAACAAGTAGCAATCTTAGAAAGCACTTCAACTATCCAGTCATTGTACATGATGCTGAGATGACAAGAAACCTTAAGGATCGGAAGGCTTTCTTGTCCTTTAAATCAGTGCTAATGCTAGTAAACCAGTCTCTGAGAATGTAGTGGTGTTACCTTTGGTAAGGACCTTAGGGACCTTTGTGTGGCTGGCACAAAATGCACTGTAGATCTTAAACCGGTCCGCATAATACAGGAAGGATCCGCCAAGAGAAAACAGAACTTTCTGGAAGTTAGGAGAGAATTCATTAGAAAACAAAAAAAAAGAATCATCATAAAATGTGCAATTAGTAGATAGTGACCTTGTTCTAGTGCTCTACTCAAGACTAGCATCAAATTTGACTAATAAATGTACCTTAAACTGATCCACTTTCTCCAGTTTATCTAAATCTGGAACTAATCTAGTTCCATCTTCCAGAGTTTTCAGAAACTCCACTTGGAATTCCACCATCTCCGCCAAGTTTCCAAAAAGCACATCCAGCTAGGAATGTAGAGAGAATATGAGTCTTAAAGCCAATTTACCAATAATATGTTTAGAAGTTAAATATTATTCATCATTATATTTAAATAAATATGAATTATAATAAAGGGGCAACCTCTCTTCCTCATGAGGAAATTTTGTCTCACCTCATCCTGTGAAAGGAAGCTCTCCTTCTGCAGCGGGTTCAGGTAGCGCTCTATCAAAATGTTCAGGTCCTGTAGCAAGACAGACCAATCAGGAATGATTTTCATGCAGCAGTTACGTTAAACATTTGATCATGATCGAATATAACATTAAAATAGATAGACGCCATGCTTTGAAGATACAGACCTTAACATAGGTCCTCTCGGTGTCCACCAGCTCACTGATGACTTTACGGAGTTTATACGCATCGGAGAGCTGGCGGGGGGTGAAGAGAACAGGCGTGGGTGAGATGGGGCTGGGCACACATGATGAAGAGGAGGAAGAGGAAGACGAGGAACAGGAAACGGGACCCTCGGTGGAATTCATATCATGAAGGTTACGGCAGAAAGCGGTCACCTGCTCCGTACTCTGTGGAGGGAAACCATTTAAATTTAAACACCAGAAACAATGTGTGAGAACAAAAAAAGCACGTAACAAAAGTCCAAAGTCCATAATGCAGGAGCGGCAAATCGTCATATCTACAAATCCTGTTCACATTTCAGTTCCCTGTCCTCAACTTCTTGCCTATTCAAATGTAAACATCTATTTAAAGGTAAAGCCAATAGCAGACAGAATCAATAAAAACTGACGCAAATGAGGATTATATGGAAGCTTGTGTCCACCACAGAATAAAAAATGTAATCACGAGTTTATATCCCACAGTTCTGACTTTATACCTCGCAATTGCGAGTTATGAAGTCCGAATTACGAGATATAAGCTTGCAATTTGGACCCCAACCTCCCACCCCCAATTCTGACTTTATAAAATCCAATTGCAAAAATAGTATTTTTTTCCGCCTCTGAAACTGGACTTTATTATCTGCCACTGCAAGTTTATATCTCACAATTCTGACTTTTTAATCACCCAATTCTGAGGGGGAAAAAAAGTCAATACATAAGTTATTTTTTATTAAAAATATATAAATAAATACATAAATTATATACAAATACAAATATTGTAATATAATTATAATATTTAGCACAAAACATAGGCTATATAATCCCATAAACAATACCAAAAAATGCTACAATGACAAGTAACAAACTCTTTAAATTGAAAAAGTCTTGATCATAAAAAAAAAAAAAAAAGCCTCTAAAAGGTTCACCAGCGGGACACAGGCACACACGCACACAGGTATTCAGGGTCCGAAAGACACATTTCCAGCTCTAAACACACGCATTCAGCGAGTTTCTGGCTTGACTCCAAAGACAAGGCGCATCATGCCTTATGAATGCTTGGGTAAAGTGTAATTAGAAGTGTCTGTGCAGTAAATAACTTCAAGAGGCTCTAGGTCAGATCTCTGAAAGGAACCCGTTGTAATTTAGTACTGAACAGTTCGTCTCCTTGGGAAATCTGGCACTGGATGGATTTTCCATTGAAGAACATGTCAACAAATAGTAGGCTATGTACTGCCCTCAGCCAAGATTATATCGGCTTCCCACCATCCAAAGCACCCTTGTTCACACACACAGCATTCACAGACAAACATTACACAATGGATATTCATACACATCATCAAGCTTCCAAATACCTGAAAGAAAATGATTAACATCCACCTAAACGACACAAACCTGTCCGAACTACAGATTTCCATCCAAAAGATCTTCAACCAGTGTCACATCTCGTATGTCACAGGATGAAGTTTAAAGCCAGCACTACTGCAAGAGCTCAGGGTGATGCTCAGGAAGAGGTGGAACAGATTCACAAAGACAGGAGGAACAGAGGACAGATGGGGCTTCCAGCAGAATGAATTCCTCTCTGATAAACACATAGTGACGGACTGACAAAAAGCCCGCACAACCCAGCATGCCTTAACCAGCCTGGACAGCCTGGAGAGAGGTGGAGCGATGTAGAGAGATATGAGTAAGGAGTTCTATCGTCGTTTCGGGTTAAATAAAACTTAAGCTTGATTCACAACATCTGTGTCGTATGCTGTTGATTAACATAGAAAAGTCTTTCCTTGTTCTATGAAGAAGAAAAACATGTACAGTAACAGTCATCATTTTTCCTAGGCACTAACAATTTTATTTTTTTATTTTTTTAAAGCAACATGAGTTGTACAATAATCCAAATCAATCTTTTAAGGAGCAACTACTTTTCCAGGCGGAAGATATTCGGGTTGTATGCTACCAATCACACTAGCGAAATTTCTGTGAAAAGATCCATTGTCAATAGTGTAGTAATACATGAAGCTCCGCTCACATTGAATCTTATTTTTAAGCAGATTTCTGTTGCTGCAAATTTTAATGACTAGCATATCCCCATTGCGAAATCTGGCAAGGAACTTTTTCCAGTAAATGTGACCTCGCCTTAATACATGGAATAATAGAAGTCTATGGGGTGTTCCAGCCAACATGTTAGGCCTGGTTTCATAGACAGCATTAGTTCAATTAGGGCATCTAAGGAGCTTTTATGCACATGACTTAAAAAACATGAATGTGTATATCTTGAGGCAAAACAATGGATCAGACATGTTTTAAGATCTGTCAGTGCAAGTTAAAACCGCTCAAACATGAATTCTAGACTAGGACTAGGTTTAAGTCTTATCTGAAACCAGGGGTACATCTCATATTTTTCCTAAAGGACTCATTAGTTTTTAGTAAAAATGCATGTTATGTGAGCTGTAAAATGATCAAAATCTGTCTTTTAAAGAGGGACTACTTTTCTATGTGGATGAATTTGTGTAATGTAATTCCTATGCTTAGAATCTACTCTATGTAAACAGTAATTTATGGATGGTTACCTCATGTCTTTTCACACAAAAATCAAGTGAAAGCAATCAGGAATACCTTTTCAGTTGGTCATGACATTATTTGAAATATTAGATATAACTTTGCAAAGACTGGCTTGGTAAAAAAAATAAAAATAATACAACTTCACTCAAGCTACAGTTATACTATCAAAACACTGATCGTTCTTAGTGCTGCAACAAATGACAAAATGTTCATTATTGTAGATAATGGGCTGCCTTATAGAAAAGTTGTATCTAACCCAGAACATCCCAATTAAACACTCAAACTGCCCTGTGCAACCCTATACATCTCCACGTAACATACTAAGCCGCTAAATCAGACATAATACACACAGAGTGTGTTAGAAAATGTAGCCCATGAACTGTTATGTAATGCCGATTAAGTATCACACACAAACACCGAAGCAAACACACTCACGCTCACCAATTGCAGCATGTCATAGATGGACTCTGAGGAGCGCTTGGAGCTTCTGTATCTCCACAGGACAGACATTCTGCCCCTCAAAGGTCACATATGTCACCGTAATAAACACACAGGAAGCGCCTCCACCTCCAGCTTATCTTTGCGTGCAAAACTACAAGACCGTGAGAGCGAGAATGGAGTTTCTCCAACCAGAAACGTATACGCCGAATGAGTCTTCTTCACTACCAACTCAACAATCCACGACGGATTCCCTTATCCAACACAGCCACCTCCCTCCTTTCCTAGAATTTCTCCCTACGTCTCTGCTTGTCTGAGCTGGTTTCTAGCCGGATGGATGGAATGGGGATCTGACAGCTGTGGTGGTACAGTAAACACACAGAGAGAGGGAGAGAATGAGAGAGAGAGAGAGAGAGAGAGAGAGAGAGAGAGAGAGAGAGAGAGAGAGAGAGAGAGAGAGAGAGAGAGAGAGAGAGAGAGAGAGAAAATAATAATAATCTTGTCGGCAACAGGATGAAGAAGACAGAAGGGGAGGGGAACACTGGGACACAAGCATCACATCATAACACAGCTGGGAAAAGCACGGCTTTCTCAGGTGAAAATGACAACATGCCGAGTACAAAGTGGACAGGTGTGGCACAATGTTTGTCTTTATGAGGAAAGTATAGAAAAGAACAATCACAGGTATTTAGTGAACAGGTTCTTGATATGTTGATCTCAGGTGCTCTTACACGTGATACAGGTTTGAGTCTGGGTTGAAACATGTTTCACTCTAAAATTCTCCCTCTTTTTCCTTAGTTTCCTTAATCTACACTCACCTAAATGATTATTAGGAACACCTGTTTGATTTCAATTGTTTGCATTTAGGGGTGTGGTCCTGGTCAAGACAATCTCCTGAACTCCAAACTGAAAGTCAGAATGGGAAAGAAAGGTGATTTAAGCAATTTTGAGCGTGGCATGGTTGTTGGTGCCAGACGGGCCGGTCTGAGTTTTTCACAGTCTGTCAGTTACTGGGATTTTCACGCACAACCATTTCTAGGGTTTACAAAGAATGGTGTGAAAAGGGAAAAACATCCTTTATGCAGCATACCTGTGGGCGAAAATGCCTTGTTGATGCTAGAGGTCAGAGGAGAATGGACCGATTGATTCAAGGTAATAGAAGAGCAACTTTAACTGAAATAACCACTCGTTACAACCGAGGTATGCAGCAAAGCATTTGTGAAGCCACAGCATACACAACCTTGAGGCGGATGGGCTACAACAGCAGAAGACCCCGCCGGGTACCACTCATCTCCAGTACAAATAGGAAAAAGAGGCTACAATTTGCACAAGCTCACCAAAATTGGACAGTTGAAGACTGGAAAAACGTTGCCTGGTCTGATGAGTCTCGATTTCTGTTTAGACCATCAGATGGTAGAGTCAGAATTTGGCGTAAACAGAATGAGACATGGATCCATCGTGCCTTGTCCACTGTGCAGGCTAGAGGTGGTGGTGTAATGGTGTGGAGGGATGTTTTCTTGGCACACTTTAGGCCCCTTATTGCCAGTTGGGCATAATTTAAATGCCACGGCCTGAGCATTGTTTCTGACCATGTCCATCCCTATATGATCACCATGTACCCATCCTCTGATGGCTACTTCCAACAGGATAATGCACCATGTCACAAAGCTCAAATCATTTCAAATTGGTTTCTTGAACATGACAATGAGTTCACTGTACTAAAATGGCCCCCACAGTCAACAGGTCTCAACCCAATAGAGCATCTTGGGGATGTGGTGGAACGGGAGCTTCGTTCCCTGGATGTGCATCCCACAAATCTCCATCAACTGCAAGATGCTATCCTATCAATATGGGCCAACATTTCTAAAGAATGCTTTCAGCACCTTGTTGAATCAATGCCATGTAGAATTAAGGCAGTTCTGAAGGCGAAAGGGGGCCAAACACAGTATTAGTGCGGTGCTCCTAATAATCCTTTAAGTGAGTGCATGTGTGTGTGTGTGTGTGTGTGTGTATATATATATCCTATGTATAGGAAAATGGCACAAAAAGTTACAATGCAACAACAAAACTTGAATAATGGCAATCAACCTCCACCCATTCAGCCAGCACTTCATCACGAGTTCCAACCTGTTTGCATTAGAGGAGCTAATGTCTATCTTTCAGAGAAAGTTAGAAGACCCACGGTCTCACACATACTTGTCGTTAACTCATCTTATCAATGCGTAGACTTACAGAAGACAGGAAGAGGAACATTTCCTTCTCTGGAAAGCAGAGATGCCCTTATCAGGCTCTGAAACTGCTCAACTGCACAAATGAAACTTGAAGGAGTTTTCACTTTTCAAAACTGTGTGAAATCGTAGTTATCTAAACATCACTGCCTTTTAATTTTAACCTTTAAACATAAAAGCAAATATTTCAGACAAGTTTAGCATGTATGCTACAAAGCTCATGGGCTCAAAAATGAAGGGACGGCGATGCTTTCATGGAAGAAACGGCATTGGTTTGCATGCCCAAGTCAAGAAACTCCTTCGCTTATCCAATTTCACTCTCTTTCTCTCACAACTCACCTTACACACAAGCTTAACGGCTTTGCAGCGCCTCTGAGCATTTGCGTCTGGAAAAAAACATGCAAATCCATAAATTTCACAGAAGATTTCATGGGGTGCAGGTTGTAACAAGCATAAAGCTCCACATCATGTGCATCCTCAAACCAATCACGATTAAAAGAATCTGGGTGTACAAACCATCTCTGTGCACGCACCCACCCACGCATGCACACACACACACACACACACACACACACACACACACACACACACACACACACACACACACACACACACACACACACACACACACACACACACACACACACACACACACACACACACACACACCTAAGCCAGAGTGATGAGAAAAGTCAATATTTAGACAGTTAACAGTCCAAATCCATGCACATGCATTCATATTGCTCTCCAGAGTGATAACTCGAGGGCAGAAATGCTCAGCTGGCTGAACTCGCATTTTAGATAAGTCTAGAGACCGGCAGGGGAAGAACTTTTGGGGTTTAGCAGGATGTTTCACCACCCTCTGCCAGATACATGCAGTCATTATCAAGCTTGGAAAAATAATGAAGTCCTCCTGTCCTTTGTCTTCTAGGTTGTCTGTTTCCTCCGGCGGGTTTCTCCATAATTTATCAGCGTTAAGCGATTCGAATCGATGTGCATAATCAAGCAATTAGAATGCAGAGCTAATTAAAGGAGATGTCCCCCTCTCTTTCTCCCTCGCCTCAAAGCGAGAAAAGAAAACATAAGTGACGTGAGATAATAACGATAACAGCCGTGTGATTAATATGGGAAGAGAGAGAATGAAAGAAAATGAAGCTCATAAATTATGCCCAGCTGAATCAGCTTCTTCCTGCCTGTCTTTTCTGTCAAAACTACACACAAATACACATTTCTGACAGAACAATAGACAGTACAGTGCAAGAGAAAGCTCTCAGTTGTGCTTTTAAGGACTCAACTGAATCAACAAATGTGTAAACTTGGTAAAATGAAGCCTAATTGTCTGAATAAAAAGCAAGAAAAGAAATGAATTGTTTTTTTCTTTGATCCCCTTAGTTGTTTTAAGGAACACACACACACACAAACACACGTTGGTATACCTACAATATTATTATTAGGACATATTTTCCATTTGAATTAAAAGGACATGCAATTTCCTCATCATGTAGTGGGAGTGGCCTGAAACCTGAACACACATTACAATATAAGTACACAGTGTCCTCATAATGTACTTCAAAACAGAACACACACAATTTTTTTTACATATGATGCATGTTCAGTAGATACATTTAGTACGACTCCTGCAAAAGATGTGTATACACAGCCTTTTAAATTACTTTTTAGAGGTGGCATAAATTATTTCCAATAATATCTGTGATAAAACAATGTGGATCAGCCTAACTAAACTGATTAGTTCAATCTCAAAAGTTGTAATCTGTATTTGCTTGATTCACTGAAAGATCCTTCAGGAGTCAAACTATACTGGATGCGCTTTATGCTTTTGATTTAAAAAAAAAAAAAATATGATTCATAAAAGTCATTTGTTCAGGATTCTCACTATACTAGTTGCAGAGTATCTGGTTGATAGAGAATCAACAGTAGCTTGTTCGGGAATCAGGCTACACTGGTTGCACTGTCTTTTTGATTCATTTTAAAGAACCGGTTCATTAGAGTCATTTGTTTGGGAATCAGGACCACACTGGTTATGCAGTGTACATTGTGAAAAGCACACTGTGTAACAAAATCCAAAAATTGTTCTTACAAAACTTTTTGGTTAACTTTACTCAATGCAGCTCCGGGGGGTTAATAAAAGCCTTCTGAAGCGATATAAATATCTCATTTAAGCCAAAACACCTTACGTGTTCAACTTATGAAGAAATTGTAACGCCTCTCGCAGTTCAAAAAGCGTACACTACACGTCCTACATCATACATCACGTGAGTTACACTTTTTTCCTAAGTTGAATATGGAAGAAGGACTGGTGGAGATAGATATTTAAATAATTTGTTACATTTATAAAGTGCTTTTCTAGGCACTCAAAGCGCCATACATCACATGTGCAGCACCACCTGGATGATGCGACGGCAGCCATATTGCTCCAGAACACTCACCACACACCAGCTGATTGGTGGAGAGGAGAGAGAGTGATGAAGCCAATCAGGATAAGGGGATGATTAGGAGGCCATGATGGACAGAGGCTAATGAGCAAATTTGGCAAGGATGCCGGGGTTACACCCCTACTCTTTTTCCGAAGGACAAACACAGAGAGTTAGGACCTCGGTTTAACGTTTCATTTGAAGGACGGTGCTTGTTACAGTACAGAGTCCCCATTACTATACTGGGGCTTTAGGACCCACACAGACCACAGGGTGAGCGCCCCCTGCTGGTCTCACCAACACCGCTACAAGCAGCAACCTAGTTTTCCCAGGAGGTCTCCCATCAACGGGCTCAACCCTGCTCAGCTTCAGTGGGAAACCAGTCTTGGGCTACAGGGTGAAATGGATGCTGGCCATATTTTACTTTATTACGTGAAATATGGATATTTTTCTTAAACAAACCCATCGCTTCACTTCAGAAGGCCTTTATTAACTTCTCGGAGCTGTGGAGTACTTTTATGATGGATAGATGCACTTTTTTGATGCAAACTTGTGAGTCCTGTTCACTGCCATTATAAAGCTTGGATATTTAGGATATTTATTAATATAACTCCGATTGTGTTCATCAGAAATAAGAAAGTTATATAAACCTAGAATGTCTTGAGGGTGAGTAAATCATGGGGTAACTTTCATTTTAAAGTGAACTACTTCTTTAAGATTAATCGATTGGTCTGAGTGTTATTTTGCCAAGCAAAAAAAAAAATTTTTAATCTTTTTTTTGAGACGGGTCATTTCTTTATACACATTTCACTAATTTCCTTCACATCTGCAGTTTTTTTTCTCTATTTGCATTCTTTCATTTACCATCTTTAATGTTGAATTGGGAATACAACAGAAAAATTTGAGAGAACATCACATAAGCTGACTTAGTCCTTAGTCCATAGTTAACAAAAACTATGACTTCAGCATGGTCTTCTCTTCTATTGTTTGTTTTCAATCCTCAAATAAAGATTCAAACAGTCATGAATCAGCGCATTGATCGCGTGTCAAACTGCCAAACTGATGAAATCACGTGACGTTGGCGATCCGAATCATGAATCAATCCGCTGAGGTTTAAAAACAAACACGGAAGAAGACAATGCTGAATAAAGTCGTAGTTTTTGTTATTTTTGGACCAAAATGTATTTTCGATGCTTCAAGAGATTCTAACTAACTAACTGATGTCACATTATTCACTTTCTGGACATGGACAGTATAGTGTGCATACACTTCCATAAGCTCTCGGACTAAATATAAAATATCTTAAACTGTGTTCTGAAGATGAACAGAGGTCTTACGGGTATGGAACGTCATTCGGGTGAGTCCTTTAATAAATTTATGTTTTTTTCTAAAATGTATTAGCCTGACAAGCCAAACCCACATCAAGATGTTTGGTCTGGAAACTCACCATTGGCAGGGCTCAAATCGAGGGGGCGGGATAAACGGTTATCTTTCAAACTCCCTCTGCACGCGATAGGATAGCGCTACAACCAACCAGAGTAACGGGAAGCGGAGCTAGTTGACAGATTAAACTTTCGCCGTATCCGGTCGGCAAAACTCAGATTATATCTTCCCTTCTTAAAAATGACTTCAGTGCCGTTCTTTGTTCTTTTCTCAAAGAAAAGCTTAACTCCTAGTCTTCCAGAGTCGCGGTCAAAGCTGATTCGAAAGACCGCCGTTCGCCAGCTTCTCAACTATAACGCAACGCAACTCTGCCTCAACGCAACTCTGCCGTCATTATGTTAAGCCCACCAACAGACTCTATATACAATGTGATTGGCCTGACCAGAGTTTGGTTTTTCCAGCTCGCAAGCCAACAAGAAGAGTTGCTATACTACCCTGGCTGCAAATTAGATTTGCTGCCGCTAGTGTGCGCCTAGATTTCTAGGCTAAAAATGTATAATTGGCAAATTAAATAAAGTAATAAAAAAAACGAAGCAAATGAATAATTTATGCTGCAATGCATTCTGGGAGTCAGTAAGGCTGTGTGTCCACCAAAGCATTTTTTCACGCTGCTGGCTGGCGTTTTCAATTGTTTTCAATGAGAGCGCTGTGTTTTTGGAACGTCTGGAGCGCAACGAGGCGTTGAGCGAGTATTTCACGCTCAAGCGCTGAGCGCTCAGTGTTTTTAACTGGTCGCCAAGAGTTGAAGAATGTTTAACTTTGAGTAAAACGCAGCGCTCATCACTGTCACAAACACAACACAGACCAACTGCCACATTTTGGGTGCCGTCATCAGATGAAAACAAGCAATAATAACGGAACACAATGATTTAAAACAAAAGCCAGAGCAAATACTTTACATTGGATCTGCAGTTTTATACCGAATCAATACAGAAACAAACTGCCTTGCCTATTTTCCGTATCATAACAAGCAAAGAGTCTCAACTGAAGAAAAAAAAACGCTGCCTGCCAAAACGCTCTCAAGCGCTCACAGCGAGGCGTTTTCAGCAGAGCGCCTAGCGTTTTCAGCTGGCTAAAAACGCTTTGTTGGACACACGGCCTAATAGCTATAGCAGGAGTAGCTAAACTAACTCACGAGTAAATCTAAAAGTAAATGATCAAGTACTCTCTACAGTTCTTTTTTAGTTACTAGAACTCACACAAGTGAACTATACTAAGCATTTGTCAGTACAACACACCATTTACTATATACTATTTTACAGTGTACATTCAGGAGCGGTGTTGCACTCCTGCTAAATAATACTGCAGTAAACCAGAATTAGACTTCCTGCCCCGGTTTGACAATGCCCAGAAAGAGCATTCATGACAGTCTATGTGGTTTGGTCATGTGACTTCATGTGTCAAACATCAGTTACCAGCACAAAACTCACATCCTAATAACTCATCCAACAACACAACACTTGTGTGGGACAGAGGGGAACGGGACAAGACAAACACACACGCTCTGACAGAACTTGGTGTTGCTGTGGGTGAATTATTAGGGCTAAATCTGTTTCTGCAACAGATGGTGTGCTGGAGAACCGGCCAGAGAGACTTTGGCCGGCTGGCAGTGTCGGTGTGACAGACAAGGACACAGAGAGAAAAAGAGAGAGAGAGAGAGAGAAAAAAAAAACGCATACAAAGAGAAACAAAAGAGGACCAAAAAAAGGCCAGACATCAGGTCAGCAAACAGAGAAAAACAATCACACTGACCTACAAAGTGAACACAGAAGGGAAAAGAAGAAAGTTTGCACCGTCATGAGAGAGATGAATCAATCCTGAGACCAACTTTATAGTGTGACGAGGAAGTTGCATAGTGTGTGTTTTTGTATACAGCTGAGTCCAAACCTTTGAGACCACATTGAAAACCTGGGACTCAAAATCGAATTTAACCCTGGAAATGAAAAAGCTCATTAAGCCAATGTGTGACTTTGATCATGTGACTCTTCGTACAAACGGTCATGTATTCATCCATTGAAGAACAAGATGCTCTTTGGGTCATTTCCAGATCATGCTTGATCACATGATCATCAGGTTTTACACAAACTTGAGGAGTTTATGCAGGTCCAGTGCTTCAGTTCAGTTCAATTTTTCACTCATATTCAAAAATAAAATTATTTGTAATTATGTTATATAAAATCAATTGGACATGGCCAAATTGTCCCCCCCCCCAATGTTATTTCACTCAGTATTATTCACCGCTCTGTTTGTTGTTGAGAAAAAGTTACATTTTTAGACTGCTCTTCCTAAAATCAATGTCAAAACGATGGCCAATCAGATCAAAGAAGGCGGGCTCAATATTCCCTGAAGATGAGTGTGAATTCCAACACAACATTTTTAGTTTTTACAGTGAAAGAGTGTGTGCGTGATAAGAAAAGTAGCCGAACATTTATTATTTGACAACTGTTTTAGAATGAATGTTTAACAACCCACAGTTACATACAGTGATGCAAACTACTCAGCTTTTTAGATGTCATTTTGCCATTTTGAATTGAAAATATGCTATCATTTATATCATGATCATTCATTCGTCCGATCACATTCAGTTAAAAAACGTGTTTTATATTTTTGACCTTTTAAGACACAGGAGTGAATGAGTGCATATTTTTTAAATAAAATTATATTTTCAAAGAGTTCAAATGGAATACTTAACAACTATATATAGGCTATAATTAGACCTAGAACTTGTTTAGAAATTAACATACTTATTCTTCTTTATTCCCTTAAATCCTTTATTTAACGTCTTAAATTGTAGAAATGCGGCATTACAGTCTGTAAAAAGGGTCCATAGGAGCACATTCACTAATGGTCTGACTTTTGGATCTTTAAGTGTGAGTGTGTGCTGACAAGTTTAATCCATCCATGTATAAGTGGTTACACCGACATTTCTGATCTTGACCTCCATCAAGCAGAATATGTCATCACTAACACTGTGTGAGAGTATGAGTGTGTGTACGTGCGAAGATCCGCAAGGCAAGACAACCTGTCTTCCCATCTGCTGCAGTTTCTGAAATCAAAGGTCACTTAGATCACATGACACAAAGCTCTTAACCAGCCATCTGATTTCAGTCAGCTTCTGACCCCAGATGACACTCCTCATATCAGAAAATAGAGTCCATATTTACCCACCCGTAATAACAGCAGAGGCCACAGAACGTAAATGCACGATGACCCGACACAAAAGAAACTGGGGTGAAATGCTCTGTGAACCACAACCCAAACTAGTACAATTCTGCCAGCCAGACGGTTGGTGGTTTGAGAAGAGATTTTTTTGATGAATGGCAGGTGGTTTCTAACCTTGTGTGCTGAGTCTATTTCATCCTCCAGGCTGTCGGCGGGGCTCTCAGCCATTAGGTTCACCCTGTCCTCCACTGTGTCATCAGGGCTGTGAAGAATCAGGCCAAGACCTTCATCTAGGATGTCCTCTAGGGGGAGCAATGGAGACAAACAGGGACTGGGTAAGCAACAAGACCTGGCCTGGGCTCTCCAATCCACTTACTGCAGGTCCACTTTTAAATGGTAACATATCTCTAATAGTACTCTAATAGTCTAATAGTACTGTTGATGTACAGTCAAATTCTAGTGCTGATTTTTATGATTGCAGAATGACAAACTAGAAATAAATGACAAAAGCAGAATAATGTCTCATCTAGTGCTTCCAAATGTAACCGATATATGTAAATATATGAAGAAAAATAAGACAGTGGTGATGAAGTTTACCCTGACTCTGGGAAAAGATGTCAGTGCAGAGGTCCTGCGCTCCGTCCGATCGGCGGGGAGGCAGCAGGCACAGCTGGTGTGGATCGGTAGCGGGCAGCGTGCTGACAGTCAGGGTGAGAGAGGGCAGAGAAAACGCAGCCTGCATGTCTGCCAGCTCCAAAGCGCTCGCCGGCTTACTGTTCAGTTTCAGGATCTCATCCCCTGCTCGCAGACCTGAACACACACAGCGTCGTACATCAAATTAAATCACGTTTGTAACCCCTCAAGATTTTATTACATCACTCAAACAACAAAAAATATTCATAAATTCCTCTTAAAACATTTAAACATACAGATGTACAAAACTCTATGCTGTCAGAGGTTAATAATTAATGCAAAAAGTTAATTATTCATATAACCTTGTTAAAAAAATAAGTACATCCTTACTATTCAAATGATTCAAAGTAGATTTGCAGTGTACAAAGGGGGAAAACAATGTCTGCTCCTCCCCCTTTCTTGATTATCAATTACCAACAAATCAGCTGCTCAATTAGCCTCCAATAGCTCAGTTAACACACTTTTTAGGCAGGACAGCCACTTTAATGATCACTGACGTCCACGCCCAGCCTCCAACTCTTGCAAGAGCTGAGTTTTCCCCTCTGATCCTGAGCTTTTATGAATGCTGTATGGATTTACACACATGCACGCATGCATGCGCACACTGCCTGAAGTGTGACCCAGTTTTACATGAAGCAAAATGTCAGCTGTAATAAAGATTTTCATTGGATGGCTCGGCTCTGCCCCAGGCGATAGAGTGATGATGAATGTTGGGGTGATGTCATCAACAAGTGCCCCCAGTGTCGTGCGTCCAAACCGTCCTGGTTTTGAGTATTACCTCCAGCAAATTTGTCTGTGCGTATTTCACACACACATGCACACACTTCATTCAGTTTGGAACTTAATGCACATGGTCCTAATGAGCCAATGCTTTGTTGGGGCATATTCTTCCAAAAATAAAAGGGAAAGGAAAAAAGGAAGAAAAAAAGGGAATTGCTTCCCACTCTAGACATTGTCCACTTCGGTTTGCATCCATCTGCCTTACCATTCCTCCAGACAAGCATTTTCTTGTACACTGCCAATTTTGCAAGGCCTACTGGGTAGAATTACTGACGTTACTGAACCAAAACCCTGCTCCTTTTTTTTTTAAACCAGCCTTACCTGGTTTGCTAGTCTAAAGCCCTATTCGGACAGTAATTGTTTGTCATGTGGATGTTTGGGAAAATAATTTTGCACCTCAGTGATAATTTTTGTGCGTTCAGATGACGATTTATTCACGGTGGAGGATAAAATTTTGTGATCCTAATAACCTTTATTAATAAGAAAATAATAGGAATAGTAAAATGTTTTTAACCTCTCTTACTGTACGACATGCGACCACCGATTAGGAGCCACGATTGCTATGATTGTTTCACAATGGCAATCTTTCATCTGGAACGGCCGAAAATCGTGCAGTGTGTCCCGGGCCTTAACATGCTAAGACCAGCATTAGGCTGGTTTAAATGGGTTTTTGTAGCAGGGAAAGTTAATGCAGGTTGTATACTGAGCATTCAGGTTTAATACTTGGGGGTTTAGCACAAATCCCTGACCCTTAGTATGAGCAATAATAATAGCGATGCTTATCTTCGCAAGCGGCATTAATTAAAATACTCTTCCGCTCGATAACTGGACTTACTGGAACAGAGAGTATCTGAATCCGTTCTGAAGGTTGCTCTTAATGAACACACTCGCTTGGCACAGATATCACTGGCAGTGCGTAATGGTTTTAATTTGCTCCTCTTGGTAATCCTGTGCTCATGTGAAAGCGTTTTAAATGATTTTCCTCCAGCCCAGTGGAGATTTGGGTCAGTCCTCCATATTCCCCTGCTAATTTCTCAGCAGTTTTACAAACTATTGCAGGTGAGGCATGTGCAGTGTGGAGGACGGCATAAGGTTTTGATTTGGACCTGGAACAGCTGCCAAATACAGGAAGTAAGATAATCTAGAAACTTTTTTTTATGATTAAGCATCCCATAAACAAAAGAGAAATCCATTGCCTGACTAGACTCTAATTTCTTTGAAGTAAATTCTTATTTTTAGCAATCACACGATGTGTTTCATTCTGTTGCATAATGACTGTTGTGGAAAGTTGTGAGGTGAAACTATTTTATACAATAATTATTATACAATTTAAAATATTGTATGTAACATATTATAATTATGTCAAGCTACAGTTTCAGAGTATCTTCCCTAACACTGTAAGTCTACAGTCTAATACTGTGTTGGTCCCTCTTTTTCTGCCAAAACAGCTCTGACGTGTCGAGGCATGGACTCCACTAGACCCCTGAAGGTGTGCTGTGGTATCTGGTGCCAAGATGATAGCAGCAGATCCTTTAAGTCCTGTAAATTGTGAGGTGAGCCATCCATGGATTGGACTTGTTTGTTCAGCACATCCCACAGATGCTCGACTGGTTTGAGATCTGGAGAATTTGGAGGCCAAGTTAACCCCTCAAACTCATTGTTGTGCTTCTCAAACCATTCCTGAACCATTTTAGCTTTGTGGCAGGGCACATTATCCTGCTGGAAGAGGCCACAGCCACCAGGGAGTACATGAAAGGGTGTACATGGTCTGCAACAATGCTTAGGTAGGTGGTGTGTCAAAGTAACATCCACATGGATGGTATGCCCCAAGTTTTTCCAGCAGAACATTGCTCAAAGCATCACACTGCCTCCGCCTGCTTGTCTTCTTCCCATAGTGCATCCTGGTGCCATGTGTTCCCCAGGTAAACGACACACACGCACCCGGCCATCCACGTGATGTAAAAGAAAACGTGATTCATCAGACCAGGCAACCTTCTTTCCTTGCTCTGTGGTCCAGTTTTGATGTTCACGTGCCACTGTTGATGCTTTCGGCTGTGGACAGGGGTCAGCATGGACACCCTGACTGGTCTGCAGATATGCAGCTTCGTACACAACAAACTGTGATGCACTGTGTATTCTGACACCTTTCTATCAAAACTAGTATTAACTTAAACAATTTGAGCTAAAGTAGCTTGTCTGTTTGATCAGACCACACAGGCCAGTCTTCGCTCCCCACGTTCATCAATGAGCCTTGGCCACCCATTACCCTTTCGCCGTATCATCGCTGTTCCTTCCTCTGATCACTTTTGATAGATACTGACCACTGCAGACCGGGAACATCCCACAAGAGCTGCAGTTTTGAAGATGCTCTGACCCAGTCGTCTAGCCATCACAATTTGGCCCTTGTCAAACTCACTCAAATCCTTACGCTTGCCCATTTTTCCTCCTTCTAACACATCAACTTCGAGGACAAAATGTTCACTTGTTGCCTAATATATCCCACCCACTAACAGGTGCCATGATGAAGAGATAATGAGTGTTATTCACTTCACCAGTCATAATGCTATGCCTGATGATTTGTGTATATGACTTGATATCTGATGAGTTACATCACACACCTTTGGCGAATGCCAGACCCCCGGCTTTCACATCAGTGATATGAAGCTGCTGGCCTCCATCCTCCTCTACTACCGCCACTGAGAAACCTGGAGTAGATGGAACGCAAAATAAATAACTGAAAGGGGAACAAACAACAGGAATAAAAACAGAAATAAACTATAAAAGAATGGTTACCGTATCCTATGGCACATGACTCATCTCTGTCAAACTGGATGACTTTGGTTGTCTTGGCACAAATTTCAATTTCTTTGTACAGCTGAACAAAGGGAAAAGAGTCATATTGATCATCCTGCACTCTTAGGATGTACAGTTCATTTACAGTATGACTGCAGAAAGAGCTCTACATCATGGAAAATGGCTTAGTCTGCTGAAATTCATGGCGTATTCACTAAATAAAACTCAGCCTATTCTCAAGAGAGCCTGAGACAAAACTGAGTCTTTGATCATTTCAGGGAGAATAAAAGTAGAAAGTCAAGTCTCCACAGAGATAAAGTGAAAAGATGAGAAGAGGCATGGAAAACACAAAGATTCTCTGTCATCTTAGAAGAACAACCATGAAAAAAAGAGCAAAGTAAATTAGCTTTTGAAGTTGTATAGTCATAGAAGAGGTGGTTTTCCCTAGACTCCACAAACACACACACACACAGCTACGGGGATAGAAGAACTATTCAGAGTGCATTATGCAGTACATGCATCTTCTACATAATTCATAACATATGCAGCAGCCTCTTCTCAGCGCTGCCAGAAAGTTTAGTCTCACTTTAACCTACATCACAGTCAGAACTTTAAAACTTTATAATATCTGCAGCACATTGCAGAGCCCGTCACAAGTTTAATAAATTCACCCCACGCTGTGTCTGTGACCGCTAAGCGTTCTTAACTGTCCAGGACACGCTGTGACTGCTGACAGGCTCTTTTCGTGGGACTCACCAGGTCACAGAGGTCCTCCTCGGGCTTGGGCACATACGATTGCAACCGATTGTCGACGAGGAACTTCAACCGTATATAGTGCTTGGAAAGATCCAGTCTGTGAACCTGTGAAGTGAAAAAAGTAAACTTGTTAGTTTAAGTAGTTGCATTCCGTTAGAAATTATGCATTGTGTTTATGGAGCAGTGGCTGCACGGATTGCGCATTAATGATCCCTTATATGGCGGCTCACTGTGGGCTGTATGATCACTCAGCAGGAAAGATGGGGGATGGATAACATGGCTCAAGCCCTCAAGAGACATCTGAGGTTATGAGCCTCATTCAGACCCCTGTGCCCTTCATATAGAAGTACTGAACTCAATAACCTCATCAAAAAAAGATCTCTTTGTCTCAATGGTCCAGACAGGACATACATTTGCAGTTGTTTATCAGTTCATAACATACTCTCATAGTCAAAGATTTAAGTTTGAGAAAAAACAGGAAATAATACATTTTATTTATAAAGCACTTTACATGTTAAAGAAAATCTGAAAGTGCTACAAAGGGAGAAAAAAATTGTTAGAGCAATTAAGAATTAAGTTAAAATCAACACAAAAATGTAAACACAAAGCATTTTTATAATATTATATTTAGTGCTGTCAAATCGCATTACCAAGAAAAGACTTTGTTTGCATAATATATGTGTGTGTACTGTGCATAATTATTATGCATATATATATATATATATATATATATATATATATATATATATATATATATATATATATATATATATATATATATATATATATATATATATATATAAATATATACAGTATATATACACACAATACAATATACGTGCAAATGTTTCTTAAATATATACATAAATATGTGTGTATTTTTCTACATAACAATTATACACACTACACACACACACACACACATATGTTATGTAGACACAAACTTTTATTTTGGATGCAATTAATCTATTTGACAGCACTAATTCAATTATATTATATCATTATGCAAATATATTTGACTACAGAATGCTGCAATTGACCAATTAGAATAAAGTAATCCCGAGAGCTGCATAAAAAGAAAGATTAACAAATGAGGAAGTCTAAATAAATATTAAAAACCTATTTACATTCAGAAATAAAAGTCAGCATTTAATCTGTGATGTTACTTACGACCATCTTAAAATGCTTACAAAAAATTGTCCATGACAGAGGACGTTAACTTTATGTTCACCATTGTGAATTTATTCATATTTAATTTCAGGGCTTGACAGAAAACCATTTCTGGGATTTAGTGCAGCCACTTTCCTCCATCGCAGGATGATTTATTTATAATTCTTTATGTTTGCTACAGAATAGCTAAAGAGATGCCTGTAGATGACTAATAAATTTACTGGACAGAGTAACTGTAAAGTGATTGCTTCACTGGCATTCATGTTTGAGTGTTATCTACACAAATGCTTGAGGACATATTTATGAGAACTGTGGATAAGAGCATTCTAGAACACTCTGTGGTGGCAGGGGCTGAGAACGGACAAGTAAAAGAGGCAGAGAGCTACAACAGCAGGATGATAACAGGAAGATAACCGCAAGAAGAACTAATCCACTGACACTTCAGCAGTTTGCCTTGGGAAATGGAAAGTTCTAGCACTTTCTTAACAGCGCCAGCATCAAAGGAGGGTTGGCAAAGTTTTGTGTTTTCAGGAAACGTGTTACATGAGATGTTAGCCATGGATAAATCAAAAGATTACTCTGCTTTGATGATACTGAAATGTGTTTTATGTATTAAATGTCCTCTTCATTGTTGCAGATGGGCTGTAAGATGATAGCATGGTGAAACTGTGATCTTGTTTGTGAAAGAAACAAATGGCACATCTGACATGACTGCAGCTAACATGTGCTAACACCTCATGCAGGATGGCAAACAACCACCAGTCAATAGGCTCTCGGTTTTTTTTTTAGATCATAGATTAAACCTTCAATGACCTAAACTAACTTTGGGGAAAAAATATTTGAAGTGTAATTTTATTGTTTAGTTTGCCTCGCGTCAATTAGAAAACACGGATGTGCGGCTATACGATATACATATATATCCGAGACCATGATCGGGAGGTAATGTCCGATTCCGATCGAGTCTGAAATCGGATCGGGACATTCCTAGTTAAAATAGGTAAGATGAGGACATGGCATCCATTTACCTGCCTCTGGGAACTTCCGTTTGACAGGATTCAGGTTAATCTATTTGATTTGAAAAGTTTTGTTTGCGAGTACGATGACATTTACCCTGCACAGTGCCTCCAGGGCCTCCATGGCCGTCTCCCCCGGTTGTATGATAGCCAACACAGGTCGATCGTCAGGTAAAGACACCCAGGATGGCGTGAGGTAGTCGGGTACCCAAACTTCACTGTCTGACTTGTGTTGGGGGAGGCTTTTCACCGAACCCTCTTGGTCCTTCTGCTAAAACAAAAACAGAATGTATTTATTTCAGAGCAAAGAAATGTAGAGACAAACTTTTTTTATTATTGTTAATGTTTTTTTAATGCAAACCAAGCTGACTAGCTTGGCAAGCCAGACCCACATTAAGATGTAGGGTCTGAGAACACACCATTGGTAGGGCACAATCCGAGGGGTGGGATAAATGGTTGTCTTTCAAATTCCCTGCACGCAATAGGATAGCGCTACAACCGACCAGAGCGCTATGAGTGGTGAGACAACAATCACATGGATCCGAATCATGAATCAATACGCTGATTCATAACCGTTCAAAACATTGTTTTGAAATCGGCCCATCACTATATAAGTCGTTATTTTGTTTCTTTGCTCCCAAAAACTATTCTCATTGCTTCATAAAATGATTGTAGAGCTACTGTAGTGAGATGGGCTTTGTAACGACGTCTTTAGTGCCTTTATGGGTCTTGAGAGAGGAAATGACTTTGGTGTAAATGAAGGCCTGTCTGAGCCATCGGATTTCAACAAAAATATCTTCATTTGTGTTCCGAAGATGAACGGAGATCTTAAAGGGATACTTCACCGCTTTTTCATATTAAACTATGTTATTCCCTTAACTAAAACGAGTTGATACATACCTCTCTCTTCTCAGTGCGTGCACTTAATCTCTCTGACGGGCAGTGACGATCTGATAGCATTTAGCTTAGCCCACTAAGCCCAGTTCATTCACTATGGAACCAAACAGAGATCAAGTTAGAAGTACCAAACACCTCCACGTTTCCCCTATTTAAATACAGTTACACGAATAGTTAAACGATCAAGTATGGTGACAAAATAAAACGTGGTACTTCTCTAATCGGATTAAAAAGGAGAACTATAATGTATGGCGGATTAGCACTTCTGAGAGTACTTCGGCTCGGCGCAGTAAAAAGTCCCGGCCGAAACATCTTTCCTCACACCTCCCCCTCACTCTCTCATTTCTGTCAATAGGGAGATGTGAGGGAAGATGTTTCGGCCGGGACTTTTTACTGCGCCGAGCCGAAGTACTCTCAGAAGTGCTAATCCGCCATACATTATATTTCTCCTTTTTAATCCAATTAGAAACGCGCCACATTTTATTTTGTCACCATACTTGATCGTTCAACTATTTGTGTAACTGTATTTAAATAGGAGAAACGTGGAGGTGTTTGGTACTTCTAACTTGATCTCTGTTTGGTTCCATAGTGAATGAACTGGGCTTAGTGGGCTAAGCTAAATGCTATCAGATCGTCACTGCCCGTCAGAGAGATTAAGTGCACGCACTGAGAAGAGAGAGGTATGTATCAACTCGTTTTAGTTAAGGGAATAACATAGTTTAATATGAAAAAGCGGTGAAGTAACCCTTTAATGGTGACGAACGACATTAGGGTAAGTAATTAATGACAGAATATTCATTTTTGGGTGAACTAACCCTTTAAAGAACGCAACATACATGTCTCGCGGACATCCTGTAGAATTGAGATGACAGAGAAATCAGAGAACTCAGATGACGACTTTGAGACTCCTGAAGTGTTGTCAGAAAGTGTGCCATAAGCATCAGACATTCAGTCCATGGGCGTGACATCTGAGGTTACTTTCAAGGAAAAATCTGTGATGAGGATGGCTTTTTTCTTTCTACTGATAATTTGTGTTCAGTAACACCAGAAAGGTGCATTAGGAAAGTAAACAGGATCAATTTCATGTTGATAAATACTAAAATACATTAGAAAGGGGTTTTCTACAAGACGATACCACAAAACCTCTAAATGCAGATTTACCGATGTGTCTGTTTTCAGGTTACATTATTTGCACAAATCGACCTTATCACACTTAAGCAGGGCTGTCTGGATCGATGCAGCAGACAATGTGATGATATCTAATCTGATACTAATTAACTTGGCACCCAAGCACAGCAATGTGCAAGGCAAGCCCAGTGCAATACTCAGCGCCTCTGTCTGACAACGGCGCTGCTAGACGTCTGGTGGGTGATCGATGAACTGACATGTGCCGGCTGGGATGTGCATTGTGGGTCTTTTGGGGGCTCTTGGGTCTGTCAGTGGGTCTGGCCTGCTGTCAGTGACGGCATGCTGCCTGGCTCAGATAGCTTATCCCACACTATCGGGTGACAGACTAGCACCCTCCCCTTCCCCTCAACAATCTGCCCGCAGAGTAGCTGCGATGGTGGTCCCCCATCATGGAGAGACAGCAAGCCCACACATGGTGAAGGAGAGTGGGAAATGGGTCAGAGGGACTTAAACACACTCACATACTGGCAGACACATGCAGACAATACATTAAACACTCCAACATTCTGTCACTCATTCAACTCACACACACGCACTCCCCTCCCAAAGCACCCGCCATCTGCCTCCTCTCCTGGCTGTTAATGGACGTGCCGGGTGGGAGAGGAGTCTGGGCCTCCCGCCGCTTCTCTCCGAGGCCCTACAGCCCAGCTTGGGTGTCTTAACTCTCTCTAGCTCTTTCCAGTTCCCATTGGGAGACGCACACAGCATTAATATCTCTGCATTTGACAGCATTCTCTTTGACAGTTTTAATTATGTAAAGCATGCTGAGAATTTTTAGTGTCCTCCTCACCAATGTCTTCTTTCCAGTGTCCTCAAACATGTGCTCAAGATTCCTCTTAACCGACTCTTCTCCGTCTACGAACACCTTAGATTAAGACAAAACAACTAGTTTAGATTTCAATTTAGAGTATTTCCGGGCAAAATATCATATTTCCAGGGATGATGAGATCATGAACCTTCAGTTGGGTCTCATCATAAATGTGAGGTATTTTAATGCACTTATACCGCACTTATAAAAACGTACACTTGCAAATTGTAGGCTAAATAAACAGCGGTACGTTCTATTGAACACATGTAAAATGTGTCATAAACAGACTGCAGCAGATGTCTAGCAGATGTGAACCTGGTTAATGCTGGGTCTGCCTTTGGTTTTCTTTTTTGAGGTAGTGTCCAGACCCCATAGAGAGGAGAAACGGCTCTTTCGTTTACTGGAGGAACGAGACAGTGCTTGGGTACGTCTCCGAATTCCCCCATCCGTCCTCGCTGCCACCTGTGCAACACAAACACGCATACAGAAAGGCAATAAATATCCAAAAGAGTATCAAGCACATGTGATAGTGGTTTTAAAACCATTTGGCATTTGTTACTATGAAGGAAACCTTTAAAGGTGCAGTGTGTCAATTTTAGCGGCATCCAGTGGTGAGGTTGCAAATTTGCAATCAAACACCGCTCACCCCTCCCTTTCGGAGCACATAGAGAAGCTACGGTGGCCGACACAGGACAAAGGTATCGTTGTCTGATACATCAGAGAATAGCTAGTGCTCTAGAGAGCAGTTTGTCCGTTTAGGGCAGGCCTGCAGTACCCCTCTCAGAAACTGAAGCTTTTGCGCCTCGATCGCCCCCCGGTGACCGGTCCCAGTATAGTCGCCCCTCTGTGTTATCTAATGGACGCGAGGCAAACTAAACAATAAAATTACACCTCAAATATTTTTCTATGGTTTAGGGCTACTGTAGAAATGTGGCGGCGCAAAATGCCGATTTCACAGTAAGGGTATGTAGATAGAAATGGCTCATTCTAAGGTAATAAACATAATGGTTCATCATTTAAGGTCGTTATACACCACTGAAAACATAGATATGTATATAATATTGCATTTTTGTCAATATATCCTCATTAATATTACACACTGCACCTTTAAAGGGGTAGATCACCCCCTTTTTTTGTTTTCGTGACTAGTACTTTAAATGTTTCACCAATCCCATGATTAGTGAGATCTAGAATTAGTATCAAACATTTAAGAAACACATACAAGATAATAATATCTCTTAAGGGCCATTCACACCAGGAATAATAACTATAAGTATGAAGTTTTAATAATCAGTCTAATTCTACAAGAATAACAGAGTAAACAACACAATTATGACACAGAGGACAATATTGGTGGAATCACCTTCAGAATGTTTTTTTCCCCCTCAGAGTCAGAATTCACCCGACATTACAGAGCTTGAGTATTTAAAGCCCCAAACAACATAACCGCCATGCTTATAATAAACAGAACATTAACGTCTGTTAGTGTGGATGCTAATATGGTTAACGCTATAGTAATTGTTCTTGGTGTGAACAGGCCTTTAATCTGCCTAGAGGTTTTAGTATTCATTGGTTACAAACAGCCTCAGTGACACTGTGAGAAAATATCAGGAAAGAGAGGGGGGGAAGCATCACTTTGCCTTTAGGTTTCAAATAAAGATCAGTGATGGGAATAAATCTGACACCATGACTCATTTCAGAAGTAGTACACACATAAACTGCCATGGTGTAGAGATGTCCTGTAGGGCTGCAACGATTCATCGAGTAACTCGAGTTAATCGAATCAAAAAAATCCTCGAGGCAAAATCATCTGCCTCGATGCTTCGCTTAGTCCATTTAACTACACACAGATATTGCAGAAAGACATTTTTTGTGTAAGGACTCGGAGTATGAGCGGATTGCGGTTATATCCGCGGTTCAGGTGCATAAACATCCCAAACATTGCAGGTGGATGAGAGAAATCGTTAATATGTTGATTTTAATAAAGACGCGGAACTCTCATATCACGCTAAAACGCAATGAATGCGTGTCGTTCTTTAGCTTTCGTTTTCAGCTCATGTCGAGATCAAAGACCGCAATGCGAGAGAGAGAGAGAGAGCGGGCATCAGCACTGGTAATATCATTTAATATCGCTGTTTTTAAATGAAGACAACTGTGTGTTGAGCTTCAGGATGCGACGCTGAACATTTAAGTTTCATTTGCGGCAGTTCACGCGTCAGCTGAGGAGATATGAGCGACTCCAAACACATGAACTCGATGGAGTTTGCAGCTTTGCACATGGATCACCGTCATTGTGATGTGTGTGAAATCTTTAATGAGACTTTATATATCCTACTTGATAATATCTAAAAATGCACCATTAGATGTTCTCAATACTAGGCGCATTAAACATCAGAAGCTGCACGCACGTGTGTGTGTGTGTGTGTGTGTGTGTGTGATGAGCACTAGCGCTCGTGCTTTCAGAGCTCAGAGCTGCGTGCTTTCATTGATTTGTGTAATTTAAATATCACACTTTAATCATATTTATAGCTACTAACTTAAAACAAGCTGTGTTACAATGATGAATGATTAGCTCAAAAGATCAGCATGTGTGATGTACTTTAACTGAATTAAACATATCTCGCGTTTGATCACGTTCTAGCGGTTATTCCTCCGTGTGATGTATAGGTTGTCGACCCTGGTTTATGTAAATGTAATTTTGCCAAATAAGTTTTTTTGTTTTGTTAAGCAGCCTACTTCAGTGTAGCTAATATGTGACGATAGCATCGCGCTTAACACGGAGGATTTGAAGTTGTGACCCCCGGGTGCTGGTGGATGGTTTGTTTCTAACAGCTGATTCGGTGACGGTAGAGCTGATCCGCACATCTCTTCTTCCAAGTTAACCTGTCCAATATGTTTTGCTTCAGTAAAGGAGTAAATAAGACAGTACATGCTTATGTCATGCCTGAGCTGAAGCTGATACATGAAAGTTAAGTTGCACAACATAAATACAATGTTTAGTTATTTATATTATTCATAGAATATTTATAGAATATTAGAATATTTATATTATATAGAATGTATAGAATATTTATATTATTTATATTGGCATTATTGTTATTTATATTACTACTATTTAGATTTATTGGTTGTAGGTTTAGTTTTAGATTGAACCATGTTTACCTTTTTAAAGTAATTTGAAATAGATTTGTATTTAATATAATATGGCAATTGTATGCATTAAAATTGTTTAGTTTCACAGTTATTAATGTATGCAATTTCAGCAATAAAACTAAATTTTTCTAAAAAGAAAACAAATTAGATGTTAATTTTAAGATACCAGTCTTATTGTCTCTTATTGCTCTTTAATAAAGAAAAAGTAATTATTATCCGATTAATCGATTAATCGATCGATTAAGTGGTAGATTAATCGATTACAAAAAGAATCGATAGCTGCAGCCCTAATGTCCTGTTCACACACCCATACACGAAACCACACTGACATTTCTAGGATAATAAAAGTAAGTGCTGCAGCAGCCATAAATGATTTCCTCAGTAATCAGACCATATGGAGGATTTCCCATAAACCTAAAACCTTGGTAGTTTAGGTGACATCTGCAGTACAGTGTCTAAAGACAAAACCCTATGGCTTGTTCTGTTTTAGAAGAGAGAAGAAACAAGAAAGGAAATTGTATAAAGGCATTTAAGGTTACGGCAGTGGTTAGAGATGATGCTTTTAATAGGGAAAATTGAGTGCCAATGATAAAAACTTTTCTGTGAAATTTGGTTTCATTTTCTAGGAAGTTACGCAATTAAATGGGAGTTGCTTTTCTTCGCCACATTGTGACTCTTGTGAGGTGAGGCGGTCGCCCAGCCGCATGTTACGCCATTCTGTGCGTTCTCTGCTGAACCACAGGAATGACAAAAACATGATGATGACAGCATGTTTTGTTAAGCAGTTTCTGTTAGAACTTAGGCCAAGAACAGGCTGGCAGGCAGCTCGGAGCTCACTGGGCTCTTGCGGAGTGGATTAAAATGAAGTGGATGTTAACTAAACATGTGTGAATGAGAAGAGGATGTGTGAGAAACAGAGAGAATAATGCAACTGATACCGAGTGTGTTTTGGTGTTTTGAGTGTGGAAGTTTATATACACTGTATATGTGTGTGTATTTCATACCAGGGCATGAAAGGATGATACTGAAAAAATGCCAAGACGACCCATGGACAGTTTGGTGGGGCGGGAAGCAACAGCAAGTAGGCGTTTTGGATTTGGAAGCTCGCCGCCCTGCAGGCTGGACAGGTAACAGCGATACCGAAACAAGTCCATATGAAACTGCTCCAAATTCTGCTCCCAGAGGAATATCTGAAGAAAAGGAAAGAAAGATTTAAGTTTTTCTACTTTGATAGTACTTCAAAATGCTCTGCACTTTCTATTTTCTGCATTCGCACACTGATGAGTGCCCTTAAGCTGCTGACTATTAGAGTGTGGGCAGTGTTTGTAATAGGGTTTTGTTTACTGGGGGAGGATGCTGGGATAAAACATTAGTCAGCAGGCCTCCTCTAAGCCAGCATGACCTGAGTCTATTCACAGACCACGGAGGAGTATGCCCACCTCCAAACCAACAGACAAGAACATCACACACACAATCAAGTGAATAGATACGCAGTTACACACTCATGTTTTATGTAAGTACAGTCAAATCACATGTCAGTCCAAGATCCACATAAAAAACACACATGCTTGCACAAATATACAGTAGCATCACAAAAACAGCACATTTTTGTGGGCTAGCTGTAAAAGTAAACCAAAATTGAAGCATAACTTCAGTAGAGTGTGTGAGTAGGTGAAGGTTATTAGGTTATTGCCTGGTTTTACGTAAAATGCATGTTTGAGCTGTTTTAACTGCTCATCTAAAAATGTACACCAGTCATTTATTTTTTAAGGCACTTTTAAAAAAGCTACTTAAATGTCCTTATTTAACTACGACATACTTAGGGCTCCGGACTAACATTTGAGAGCAGTGGCGCCAATAAACAATCATTTTATTGTTAAATTAAATGTATGATAAATTTTCCTCCAGTGCCACCAAATCAGGTGCTGACGTCACCATCTGTTAGAACTTAGTCTACGCAAGAGGAAAATGTATCATACATTTAATACAAAAATGACCATTGTTTTGCTAATTTTTTGTTGATAAGTGCAGTTCCTAATAATATTACCTGGTTGTTTATTGGAAATTTAACAGTGAATCACTGAGCTTATGCAGATAAAATTAACTTTTATTAACAACCCAAATCAAAATTGTTATCCATGATCCATAATTGACTTCTTACTTTTTTCCCTATATATTAGGAAAGGGTAGTGGAAATGGCTAATAAGTCAAATAAATGCTCCTTTACTGCCAACTACTGGTTATAGTGGTAATATCATCTTTTTTTAAATGAAAATCTTGTTTCCTACAAAGTGTTAGTTTTCCTACACCTTTAAACTTCTACAAATCCTCACATTAAAAATAAATCACATTAAAATCGGATAATTCTTAGAGCTTTAGTAATGGAAAAAGTGTGAAGCACTTGAAAGCCATTGCAAAGTGCTTAAATTTCACTCTCAAAAGGTCGTACTGAGATAAATAATGTAAAAAAAAAAAATAATAATAATTTTTTGTCTACTTCTGCCACAATACCATGTGGTGTTACTATATTAAATCCATGGTGAATGTTGGTGATTTGTGTACTGAAACCCCTGAACTTTGTTCAACGAGTAGCGCGGTTCCGTTCTGCCGTTGATTTGCCGCTTGATGTTCCTCATATGTAACAGAAATGGCAGCTTTAACAGTTGGGTGCGACCTCTAACAAAATGTAGTCGCACCAACAGGAAAAAAGGTTGCAGTCTGGAGCCCTGCTACGTCTGGCTTTATCCAAGCCTTGTCTGTGGAACCAGGGGTAACTTTCTTAAAGGGTTACTTCAGCAATTAACATATGGCTTTGTTTCAGAAGAAACGCTCGAGTATATTCGAATGATTGTGCCTTCAACCCGCATATGTGTTTGAAAATATCTCTTTGTCCAACCTCTGGCAACTGGTACTCAACAGTCCCAAAACCTAATCCTAGAGATGCCACTAACTCTCCGATGACACACAGTTGTAAAAGCATCAGAAAAGAAGAAATGCGTGTATGTGGCCTGAGCATACCTGCTCCAGGATAGTCTTCCTCTTCTTCCCATCGGTGACAGCAGAGAGCTGCATTTCACCCATCTTCTTCATTTTCTCATCCATGTCGATCTTCTGTTCAAGCTTCTTGATCTCAGAGCGCAGCAATCGTACCGTGTCCTCGCGGTGGTGCTGACGGGCGACGACCGCAGCACAGGCTGAGTGGATGGCGGTTATCCAGTTTTCCAGCTCTGTTTGACCTGATGTCTAAAATGAAGTAGATCAGATCATTACATCCTCACTATAGGATGCCCACTGGCATACTGGCAACAATAGGACAAAACTTAAGGTACAGCATCTAAAAATTGACAGTATCTAAAACTATCGACATAATACCTTTTTATCTCCATAGCAACGCCAAGATACTTTCAGCACTTAAAAAATTATAAATTATAAACCAAATGACATTCACATAGATTTGACTGTCAAGCCTGACTACATAACCTGGTATGTCACCTGGAATGTCACCTGGTAAGCAGGATGCTGTCACAGAATAAAATGCCACTGAGACACACAGAAATGTAAAAATGTCATTCAGCAGTTTTGAATTAAACAGTGGACCATGAGTATTGAAGTGGGACAATTCTATATCAACTGGACACAGGTTGTCATAAATGTATGGACCTCACCAAGGGCTTCAAATGCTGCCCTGAATAATTCAAGATTTTAAGAGTAACTGGAATCACATTAATGAAATGAATTAATAATGCTTCTTACCTGGAAGAGAAAGGCGTCTCCCAGTCCATTGCTCAGACAAAACACAAAATCTTTCTTGGGATGTTCTGGTACAGCCTGGACAATGCTGTTCTCCACCCAGACTGCATGTTTGTGAATGCTGTTGTGGTCAATCCCTGAACGGCCATCCGTTTCGTAGAAAAACAAAGTGCATCCTGGGAGAATAAGGTGAGAAGGAAGATCAGAAAATATGTAACTGATAATTTAATACAAGTTTCAGGATTTGATTAATCTACAACAATAAACAAATTCATATTTTTCATGAAGCACAACTGGAGTAATTATTAGCGCACCACAATTTCATAAGAAGATGAACAGCTGTCTAAAGGATAATTATATTTGAAGCATATGGGACGAGCTGCATTATATTTAAAGAGGTGGTTGCATGCAATTTCACTTTTTTAACTTTAGTTAGTGTGTAATGTTGCTGCTTGAGCATAAGCAGTATCTGCAAAGTTACAGCGCTGAAAGATCAATGCAAACGGAGATATTGTCTTTTAAAGTTATGGCAGTTTAATGGCCGGTTTGGACAACAACAAGCTTCTTTCCGGGTTGGTGACGTCATTTACCCTTGCTATTAACATAAACACTGCCCCAGATAAGACTTCTGCCCGTAATGGTAAGGGGCGTTGTGTTTCCGGCAACCTGTGCTTGGCACTTCAGCCAATAAAAATACATGAAACTACATTTGGCCATCTAACTAATCTAAGATCATTGCGTTTTTCGGAGAAAAAGGCTTCATAGAAGCAGGAAGCAAACGAGCCGTTTTAAGGACAGTGGAGACAGCGGTGTGGAATAAAGGTCAAATATAAAAAAAATACGGCAGTTAAAAAAAAAAGAAGAAGTATTAAGACATGTTATACTGCGTACCATAAACACAACCAAGCCTAGAATAAAAACATTGAATCATCCCCTTAGGTGGCAGAAGGTTTGTAGAAAAACAAAAAAAGGTTCTGACCTGTAACGTCTCTTGACTCAATTCCACCGAGCGGTACGGTTTAGTAAAGTTCAGTATAGTACACAATTTTGCCATTTCCATTGTCAGAAGTTGTGAATGGTACCCTAATTCCGAACCATACAGAACCACTTTTTTTGGCACCCTTTCATTGGGGTACCTAGCGCGGTAGTCTGGTACTAAAGGGTGGAAGCTAGACATACTGCAGAACGTTGATTGGTTGACAGAGAATCGTTACTTGTGCATGCTTTTTTGGCTGTGTTTTTCCTTGCAGTCTGTAGCCTTGGCTCAAACAAACATTGTCTTCTTGTGACAACAGCGACATGCAGAGAAGCAAGAACAAGATCTGCTGTATGTCGTCAATTGTTGTTTACTTTGTCGCTTTCTTCTTTGCATGAGAACTTTGCCTATCATAAGGGTTCTGTTGGCAGGGGGAAACGCAAGCCGAATCAGGGTTTACGGTCCCGAATTGTACTGTACTGTACTGAACCGTACCGCATCGCTCTGTGGAAACGGGCCAGTAGATACTATTTTATCTTCCTTTCAGATTAAATGTTGCTGAACGAAATGGCCCTGAGCATGAAATTAGATTGTAAATAAATAGTCATGGCAAAGGTACAAACATCAAACGCCAGAATCAAAAGCTCAGAGTTAGAAATTAAAAGTAGTTGGTGTAATAAGCCTGATGTGAAATATGAATGATTAACATTGTGCGACAGAAACCCAGTGAAATGCGCTCTGTCTGTATATTGCACATTTGATCAAATGTAGGAGGACATCCAGGTATACAATGCACAGCATACACACAATATACTGCAGAAATAAGAGAAATATGCTCTTCCAAGCATAGCTTGTATCTCACCTTTGAGTGAAACCCAGTACTGCTTCCACTTCCTTTTTGCTGCTGGCTCCACCCTCTTATTCTTTTTGTGCACCAGGAAGTTCTTTACAGCCAGTATGCCGGCTTTCCGCACAGTGCCCTGCACCGTGCTAAGCAGAATGTCAGAGGGGTAAACGGAGCTCAGCGTTCCACTGCTCCTTTCATCGCTGGCAGCTGAACTGGCCTCCTCAAGGCATTCCCGCGTCTGTTTGGAGTTCAAGTCCAGCTCGTGACGGAAGTTCTCGTACACGCCTTGATCTCCACCCGGTTGACGTTCACGGTCTCCTCCACCTCCGCTGCTACTGCCACTGTCGCTTCCCGCGAAGATGCTTCCGCTAGCAGTGGAGTAGACGGAGAAGGACGCAGACATGGCCTTGCAACGCCGCGAGGAGTGCTCGACTTCAGCTGCACCACCGTCAATACCACTGTCTCCATACTCACTGCCGTCACCAGCAGAAATATCCTTCACACAAACACAACAGGTAATTGCAGATAAAATATGACACTCCCTCTACAGTGACAGCACTTCATATGGGACATCATACAAACAAGAAATCCTTCTCATAATCTCACCCCAAATAATAGTTTGACATTTCAAAAAACTAACTTCCATAGAGCTGCTAAACAGCTCTTCTTTCTTTCCTCTTTTGACAGACACAAAAGAAGAGACTAATCTGTTCTTGTTCTCAACTTGTTTACCTGTGCATGAAAGAGGAACAGAAAGAGGAAGACATTCTAAGGTGCAGCTTCCCTTTGCCAACACAGAAACTTAGATTATGGGAAATATCATGTTTAAAAAACACTAGTGTCCAAAGTAGCTGACAAAAGCTGGAACATGTCTCAGATAAAGTTGTGTTTGAAGTATCCCCTGAGACCTTTCAAAACGGGAAGCTCTTTGACAAGCAAAGACAGTTCAGATCACATCAAATATGCACAAACATGAAAGTCAAAATCAGAATTTGGTTTAAAAGATCCTGGGGTGTTTTTATCTTTCATATTTTAGTAGACCTAATAGTTCAGCTAAAGGCCCACTGAAGTGCCTTGAAACACGCCGCGTTATTCAATGTGTTGACGTAATTTCCCCTGAACCAGCTCCAGCTGTTAGCAGCCCCTCCCCTTTTATGAAACAGCCAATAGCGTTACGTTAATATACAGTTTGAGTAGAGCCTTTCTGATTGGTAAAGCCAGTGTTTCTAACTGTTTATGATCATAATCTTGTTAACCCCTAACAGTTTTCAAACTATGATATGATCCGGGCTACACTCTCGTGTCTGTAGACCAGAGCCGTTGGTGTGTGTGTGTGTGTGTGTGTGTGTGTGTGTGTGTGCGCTGCTGCAGTGCATGAAACTACCGTGAAAACACCTAATTCGCCTCAACTGAAAGCATATTTACTCTGAATCGTTTCCTATCACATATATAGTGTGCTATGTGCCTTTCACCATGCAGAAATGAGTAAATATGTGAACAACTGACCGATTTCAGCTGCAGCTTCAGCAGTGTAGGGGTCGGGCTTTACATTCTAGAGAGCATTTTGATTGGACAGAAGATTTGATGAGAAGATGATGTCATCAAAATCTTTAATTCGTTTTAACGGAAGTGAGACTGTAAAGGGGGTCGCACACCGGACGCGGAGCTCGGCGGCGCGCCGCGCAGCGTCTCAGGTATCGCACACCGGACACGCACATTTTAAAAGGATTTTAAAAGGCTACGTTTATTATACATTTCCCCAAAATATGTTTAGACTTTATTCAAGCTGTTGAACTCAGAATGTAAAACAAATGTGTCTTGTAGCAAAGGGTGAAATCAGTATACCATAATGATAATATGCTTTTAATATAAAGCCTTGAAATGGCGCTCTGTGGCGCGGCAGGATTCAGAACAACTTCCTGAGTCGCCGCGGACAGGCGCCGAATGCCGCCACCGGTGTGCGTACACTCATTGAAAACAATGTGTTCGAATTTTAAAGACGTGGCGCGCCGCCGAGCTCCGCGTCCGGTGTGCGACCCCCTTTAGGTTTGAATGCTTATATCTCCTAAATGCAAATTTTGTCATTGTTTTGGAACACGGCTTATTCATAAAGGCTAACATAGGCATACTAAAAGCTAAAAAACTTACATTTTGACTTCAGTGGGGCCTTTAAAAGAGAATTCCATAAGCTCTTTATCCAGCTGTTGGGTCACGCACTTTAGCAACTAGTTTCTAAATAAATGTTCACCGTTATTTGGCAGGCTTGAAAGTAGGCAAAGTGCACATGATTCATAACAATCTTTATTTTGGGAGGATGTGAAAACCATTTGTCAGAGGGATAACTTACATGTGTTGTTTGTGCACGCCGTCCCTGCATACGTGAACAGATGGTAGCCTGATGATTGGACCGTCCTTCCGACAGGCAGTGTGAACGACGACAAGGAAGAGTGTATGCTCCATAACCGTTCCCTTCCTCCTCCAAGATTTCGCCATTCATTCCGCCTCCCTCAGTCCTCTCGGGATTGTGACCATTATAGAGATGGTGGGAGCCATGAGGTAGCCTCTGTGTGCAAAGTTCATCTAAAGAGTTGGCTCTCTCTCCTGAGTGAGACTCGAGAGTCCGCGGGCTGGAGGTGCGACGCCGCCCTCCACAGTTGGCAAAGCCTTTGTCCTCATCCTCATTTGTCCCTATAATCTCCTCTGTGCTTGTCAGATGCTCTTGGCTTAGATCTGACAGGGAGAACTCCATGGAGTCCTCTCTCCACATGTCTGCAGATTTGGAGCGCTTCTTCTTGAAGCTGCCACCTTCCCGAGGACCATCTCTGGTCCTCTGAAGGTATGTGTCCTCACCTGCGAAGAGTCCATCATCACAACCGTCTGCCACCACCGTGTCCATCTCAACTCCGTCTTCAGAGCCAGGCGTGATGGTGGGATCCGCCATGTTGTCGTGGAAGGACATCGGCCGCAAGTTCATGGCCATCCGATCCACCCAAATGGTTCCCCCATAGCCCTCCAAAGCATCTGTTTCATTGAAGGGTTCCAGGCCATTTTCACTTACAGACTGGGGGATGGAAGGGGTGCTGCTAGATTTTGTGCTGGTCTCAGAGTTGCGGTGTTCAGCCTTGCTGGATGAGGCGTGACGTGATCGGCGAGACTGCTTGTTGGAGATGCGAAGTGATCGGGTCATGTGCTTTCGTGAGAGGTGGCCCTGCCTCTCGCTGTAGTAGGTGTGGCCTCCATTTTGGCTCTCCACATTTCCCATGGTTTAATGTCTGAGAAAGACACAACACGGGTTATATATAAGACATGTCGCTACCAACTAATGAAGTGAAGACCCATCACACATTAGCAAGATGTCTGTATATGGATGTGTGACATTTCAAAGATAGATATGCAGGTTTGTGTGGCTCTACCACTGACAACTGACTAGCAAACACCACATTCTTCTTAAAATTCGATCTAGAGACCATAAAAGAGTCACCAAAGCAGCACAGATCCAACTCTTATGTAAGGCGGTAAGTACTGTGCAGAAAGAGAAAGCAACAGAATGAAAAAGGTTGTACCTACAGAACAGAAATTCAGCCTCAACATCTCTAAAAGTGAGAGCCGAATAGCATGTGATCAGAGCCTAAAACCAGAAATATCTCTGACGCACACAAGCAAGAGAGTGAGCGAAGGAGTGGGATGTGAAACCTCTCAACCCCCTGTGTTGGGATTTTTACAATGACCTCCATTAGAGAGTTCACGCTATGTGTTTCTCAGTTATAACCTCTTGAAATTGTTGGAACGGTTCAGAGTAAGATTTCCTATAAATTAGTCCATTATATGCTATTTAAGGATTTTTTATGGAATCACTTTGGTAAGTGAAAAAAAATAGCAGGAGGAGAATAATCATGAGAGATATTTCAAAAACTTATAGAAGCAGCATTTTTAAGACCTCATAGACACACACCCATCATGAAGGCTATCCCAGAAGGTGAGTTAATTACGCTGCCTCATAATGGCTTGTGATGCCTAGTTTGCACAAGCAATTATAGCCAATCCCATAATGTTCCCACTCCAAATCCCGTTGTGACAAGCTTTGGGAAACCTAAATTGAAGACGCTGGGCTAGGAGAAAGAAATGTTGATTATAAACTTAAATGTTTGATTATTTTATTCAATTTATACAACTCAAAGTAAATAAAAAGGATGTTTTTTTTTTAAATGGATGTGTTTTTATGCAATTTACATTCAATTTTGTTAAACATAATTGCTGCAATTGGCAGCTTAACAGATTTTGAGTTGCCTAAAAATTACACATTGTGTTAGCACATAAATATATAAGATAAAAAAAATATAAGATCAGCAACAGTACCTGAGGCAGAAACAGTGGATCAGATGCATTTCCAGACGGCAATGCTCTTATTTATTGACCTCATGGTCCTGATCAGCCCTACAGCAGTTTTCCCTGAAAAAGAAATATAACACACATTTAAACAATGGAACGGAGAAAGATTAAGTTCAGACACAAGGATAGTTTGGATAGCATAAACAAGACGTTCAGATGTTTTTGAGTTTGGATGGATTTCAAGACACATGACAGCACACCTGTTCGAAGGTGCGGTCACAAAAACACACAAAAACACACACACACACACACACATACATACATACACACACACACACACGCAACAATACTTCACACACCCTCCCTTCTGTAGAAGAGGAAGAATTTTCTGAGATTTGTCTCAGTTCCTTAAGAAGCCAACAATACAGTAATTATAGCAGAAGATCAAGGCTACCCAGCAGTAGTCTTAAAGCTGAACCCAGTTATATGTTCTTCAATGCCAATCTGACCTAATTTCTACTAATCCAGAGAGAAGAGCAGAGAGAAAGCCTCATCTCCATACTGCAGCAGGTATAAATATGAGAAGATTCGATATGAGAAGGTTCAGACTACACGCTGCATTTTGTGGATTAGCTTCAGAAAGACACGGTCACTGCTCCAGTAACCAGGAGACAGAAATAGAGGAAGAGGATAAAGAAAAAGTGTCAAATTTACATAATAGATCCATTTAAAATTATATAGAAGGAGGTAGTCGAGCCAGAACCAGAAACCAGAAATTCATTGAGACTTGGGATGGGCTCTTTTGACTTGGAGCAAAAAATGAATTAACCACCTAGCCACCCCTCAGACCACCTTAGCAGCCACCCAAAACATTGTGCTGGCGAGTTTACATAAGAACCACACAAATCTAGATTTATTGTAAAAAAGTTGTGTCCTGTGTTGTTACTTGCTGCCAGAGGGTTTGTGATACAAACAGCGTGAGTAACAGAAGCGTGTGTGTGCATGTGTTTGTTTGGGTCAGTGTGTATTTCTCTGGATCATGTCCAGCCTCGGCGATAAGGTTCAACAAGACCTGAAGGGCAATAAAGTGAGAGACAGAGACCCATCTGATGCTCTCTATCCTCAGGACGACAGTCGGCGTTGTGTTCATGTAAATAAGAGAAGTGATAGAAAAACCCTGCACTGCAGTAATTCAACCTTGCTGTAGACTTATATAAACTAGGGTTGACCCCATTTTTCGATGCATTTCACTTGTTTTTGTAGCTCTGCCTCCTCTCTCTATATATCTCAGCTCATCCTTTCTGTCCACGTTTCCTCCTTCAAGCTAGTAACATTATATTCATCCTCCAAGACATTTAAGCATACCTGTTAGAAGGTGCGGTCACATAAACACACACCGAAGGTATGTAGGTGCTTTAAATAGAATTGTTATATATTCTATTGCAATTGTACAATACTAACAACTTAGCTAGTTTTATTGTTAAATTAGTAATTTTGTACTTTTCAACATATTTTTACTATTCAACATGTATTTAGGCTACCATCATAGGCTTAGAGTGCAAGGTGGGGGTGGGATAACCTACCCCATCTAAGGGTTGTGGTAAGTAGTAAACCAATGCAAACGGGGCAACAACAAAAAAGTGCTTTAATTTTAGAAACATTTCGAGTCCCCCCCTCGCTTGCCTCATAATGCTTTGGTCAGTTGCCTACTTCACATTGTTGCCAAGTCTGTGGTTTTTCTGCGGAAATCAGCTACTTTTATACTCTTGCCGTGGGTTGTTTTTCAAGTTGTTTTTCACGGATAAGTTGTTTTTTCAAGGGTGTTTTTCACACATAAATTAGTCATGACAAAAAAATTATGATAAAAAATGTTTTTTTTATCCGCTATGTTAGTGAGTATAATGTTACCTAGCTTCTTTGGTAGCTTGTTGGACAGTAACCCACTAAACTAGCATGGCGATAAGCCTATGTATGAACTAATATTAAAGGGTTAGTTCACCCAAAAATGAAAATTCTGTCATTATTTACTCTCCCCAAACCTGCATGAATTTCTTTCTTCTGGTGAACACAAAGGAAGATATTTGGAAGAATGTTTGTATACAAGCAGATTTTGAGTCCCTTTGACTACTATAGGTATTTTTTCCCCTACTATGGTAGTCAATGGGGCTCAAAATCTACTTGAGGGAGAGTAAATGATGACAGAATTTTCATTTTTGCGTGAACTAATATTAACCTTTAAGCTAATATTGTAGAGATCTGCCGTTGTGTTGTGTTGGGTTTTGCTCAATACGATGTTAAATGGCAGATCAGTGGGCTTGCTGCAGTTGAATATCTAAGTGAGAGACGTCCTCTGTCCCAGACGATGCCTAAAATACTATGTGGAGGACGCAAGATAATCTAATAATTATAATCTGACCTATGAACCTAACTTATATTTAAACAACTATCACTTTTTGTTGTTGGCCACTGTACACTTATTCTTACAAGTACAACTTTGCCTGTATTATTTGTGTCCACTTCAAAAATTGCTCTTGAGAAATGTTATGCCGGCCATGGCTACCATCAACTATAGATGCATCCATTGTGTTTGCCATATTTCTGCCCAACTCAGAAACTCTGGGCTCAAAGAAAGCTTTCCGACTTGTAATTAGGACGTTCATGTGTGTTCAACTCATAAATACAATCTTTCTGACATGAATGCACTATTAGCTAACTTTTTTGTAGATTGCAGTTTTGCAAGAAAATAAGCTGTGCTTAAATGACTGGAAATAGCTGCCCAAGAAGGCCACCAACGTGCCTTAAAGGACTTTCCACTGTCTATCTCCCTTCTTAATGTGGCTGTGATGGTATATAAGCATATGTGCGCTAATCAAACACAGATCTGTCACCATCTGATCCGATCCCATTAAATATCAAATCTTCTGCTTCGAAAACATTCTCCAGATGGAATATCTCAGCGGGGATCTACAGTTAAAATGTCATTGCAGTCATAACCAAAAGGTTAGTGAAAATCGATGAGAGAAACTGTGATCCCGATGAGCGGAGCGGCAAACGTGAGTCAGCGAATGAACCGAGTGACCTTCTGCCCACACTCTCATTCCCTCCTACTCCTCACCTACATGATACTGGGATTCAGCAATAATAATGTGATAAATCTCAGCATGACGACGACAAGCTAACACAAACGCAAAATGTTTGCTATATTGAGTTATGGCACTATGTATGGCAAACATATATATATATGTTGTTTGTGAATGTGTTTTGTCATCTTGGAGCCGGACGTCTCCTGCAGGGTAGAAGCAGGTGGAGATGGTAAAGGAAGGGTGTGTGGTGGTGGAATAGCCTGCTGGGCCTTGTACAGTCTCACTGTGAATGTTTAATCACAGGCACTTAGGAGGACACCTCCTCCACTTCACTTCCCTCACTGTGAAGGATGTGCTAGCCTGAGCTCCGTTATTAAACCACACACAAATCCAGCGCACACACGCACACGCACACGCACACACACATGCACAGACACAGCTTATCTCAGCTTCCACACCACTTAGTTTTTTAGTCTGTCTGTCTGTCTGTCTGTCTGTCTGTCTGTCTGTCTGTCTGTCTGTCTGTCTGTCTGTCTGTCTGTCTGTCTGTCTATCTATCTATCTATCTATCTATCTGTGTCTGTCTGTCGGTCTGTTTATCGTCCGTCCGTCCGTCCGTCCGTCCGTCCGTCCGTCCGTCCGTCCGTCCGTCCGTCCGTCCGTCCGTCCGTCCATCCATCCATCCATCCATCCATCCATCCATCCATCCATCCATCCATCCATCCATCCATCCATCTATCTATCTATCTATCTATCTATCTATCTATCTATCTATCTATCTATCTATCTATCTATCTATCTATCTATCTATCTATCTATCTATCTACCTGTTAATATTTTTAACATCTCATTTTGTCTTTCATCTTTTCATGTCACATTTCTTCCTGTCATCCTCTTTTTTCTTTCTCTTCCGCCCCCCATCTCTGATGAATGTTTTCTCCCCCCATCCCAGCTGCAGAATAAAGCTAATGTTTGGCCGTGAGGAGGGTGTGCATTATAATGGAATAATGAAACGGACTGGCTATTCTGAACATCCCGCTCCCTCTCTCAGATACTCTTTTGTTTGAGCAAAAAGAGCGTCTGTGGAACAGATCACCAGCAGTCGAGACGAGTCGAAAAGGATGCTTTCTTTAGCTTCCTCCAGCTAGTTCACATTAATACACCCCTACAGGTGGCAGAAAATACTCGCAATCTTTTAGAACGAATATAGAGATAAGAATGGATAGTACAACTCTTTAGTGCTCAGAAACTTCACTTTACTTCCTTAAGCTCTCTCAAAACAAACAGATATAAGGGGGTGTGAAATTAATATTGCTCTTCGATACTTAATTCAAAAGTGGAGCAACGAGTCACAAACATATCCTTACTGAAGATAATCATCTGAAATGTCTCTATTTATCACAATATAAAGCACAGGCAGGCCTGCTTGAGAAGAAATACTGCAAAATTGCACCCGCAAATAGACTGATAAGTCTGCAAATGTAATTCAGTCAGATATTATAATATAAATATAAAAGAGCACTGGGAGGTTCATATTAGTCATTTATGATGGAAGAGAAGACAGATATTCACTAGACAAAGAAAAGCAATGAGTGATGACTGCTGTAAGTGAGGGGGAAGCAAACACAAATGCATTATTCTCGTTCCCTAAACCTGCTCCCATTAGTCCAATACAGAGTCTTTTTGTTTCTGCTGCTTGTCTTTAAGGCCTGGGGCAAAGAGCAAGGTTTAAAATCTCCCCAAAGCCCAGCACTGCTGCACTGAGTTGAGGAAGACTACGGGGCTTTTAACTGCACACCCAGACAGATAGACAGATAGACAGAGAGAGAGAGAGAGAGAGAGTGAGCACAGGAGAGACTGGATTAGAAATGCTCCATTGTTCCCTCAGATGGAATCTATAATTTTGCATGTGCACAATCTACTCCTGTTAGTATAATTGAGAGTGCAGACAAAGACACAAGAATAATCACTGCCCACACGGTCTGTCTCTGCTGACTGACTACGCCACAGATACCAGTGATGGGCCATAGTATTAAATGTTTACAATATATTATATCCTTTTGTATTAATGATATTAAAACATATTTTTTTCTTAATATTGCAACATTTTTTTTATGCTGTAACATTATTTGGACATATAAGATCATGCAATGATCCATATATTTTTTTAACAACATCTTAGGAGGAAAATATGCTGATATTTGGTTTTGAAAGTTTGATTCATTACTACAAATCAGTTCTTTTGAATGATGTGCTTTAAAGGATTTGTGCAGTTTAAAATAAAAATGACCCCATCATTTACTCACCCTCAAGCCATCCTATCAGTATCTTCTTTCTGATGAACACATTCATAGTTATATTAATACATACCCTGATGCTTCCAAGCTTTATAATGGCAGTGAATGGGTTCATTGAGTTTGTAGCATCCATCCATCATAAACATACTCCACTCGGCTCCGATGATTAATAAAGGCCTTCCAAAGCAAATCAATCGAGTTTCCATATTTAAAACATTATAAAGTAAAATATCCAGCTTCCACCAGATCTCCTTCCGTATTCAACTTAAGCAGAAAGTGTAACGCCTCTCGCAGTTCAAAACGCGTACGCTACGTCCGTTGTCATACGTCGCGCCAGTTTTCGTGCGTTGAATACGGAAGACGGTCTTGCAGAAGCTAGATATTTTATTTTATAAAGTTTTAAATATGGATATGTTTACAATATCCCCATCGTTTCGCTTCAGAAGGCCTTTATTAAACCCCTGGAGTCGTGTGGATTATGTTTATGATGGATGGATGCACTCTTTTTAAATTCAAACTCAATGGACCCGCCACTGCCGTTATAAAGTGTGCATAAGAAAGAAGAAATTCATATACACCTTAGGATGGCTTGATGGTGAGTAAATCAAGTAAATTCATTTTAAAGTGAACAACTCCTTTAAAGAATCAGATCAAAAGTTAGTTTGCTTGAGTTAGCACTCAAGAATGTGCACTGAACACTCTGCGCCCCATTTTGCATATTATGCATATAATATGGGTTTTAATTCTGTTTTTTTGAAAACTTCGGGTTTTACATTTTTTGTGACACTGAAGATGTCTATATAAAAATAAATGGTGTTTTTAATCCTCACAAAAAATAATAAGCAGCACAGCTGTTTTCAACATGATGATAATAAGAAATGTTTCTTCAGCATATTAGAATGATTTCTGAAGAATTATGTGACACTGAAGAAGAGTGAAGTAATGTTTTCTTTGTTTCACCCAGTCGTAGCTATTACAACAGTATGAGATTATCAGAAAATGATGACTAACTGTTTTAATTCTGCAGAAAATCTGGAAAGGTAGAAAACATATTCTGTGTAAATGTTGTCATGGAATCATGAGTAGAGTCAATAAAAAAATAGTTACGGGTTAATAGGTTCCTGTTTACATTTAACGTCTGTTCAGGCCAACTTGCAGTAGAAAACAACTAGTTTGTTCCTGACATCAACGGCCACCAAATATTTTACACTTTTAACACAGTCCCCACCCAGACACACTTCCTTCCAACACCCAAACCCACACACACACACACACACACACACACACACACACACACACACACACACACACACACACACACACACACACACACACACACACACACACACACACACACACACACACACACACACACACACACACACACACACACACACACTCGCACCCACACACACACACACACCCACATAAACACAAAAAACTTCTCAGGTATCAAACAATAATGGCTCCCACCCTCAAGTCCTCGCTCTCTGTCCTGACATCTGTTTTCTTTTTCTTTGGTTCAGTGTGATCTATATGCTCTCTTCTTTTATTCTTTCTCTTTTATTCATCAACCTCCTTGTTTGAAGGGAAAACATTCTCTCTCTCTTCCCCTCTGCTCTGTTTTCTCCTAACAAGTGTATTTCTGCTTAGACAACACACACAAAAGTGCTGAAACACAGCAGGTCATTTTCCAAACAGTACTAAAATCTCATAGAGTGTGTCACAGGAGCTCCATAAATCCATTCCCACTGTAACAGTGCTGACCTTTATCTTTGTGCCTTTGAAACCAATTTAAGATCCCTATAATCGTCCATCTACATTCACTGCTAATTGGTGCATGTCCCTTTAAACAATACCCTAAGCCCCGAACTCCCTGAAACCCACCCTGCCCACAGGCGACTCTCCCCATTTCTCGCATTCTTCCATGGATTCCCGACAGGGAATGACCAACTTAGCCCGAGATGAGAGGGACTTGAAAGCTGTAATGAAACGCCCTTGGGAATAATGGAAAAAAGAAGAGGGAGTGACAGAGACCCAGAGAGAGACGACAGTGAGAGGGGTTAAGAAGAGTTTAAAGAGGAGGCTTCATAAGAAGCTTATCACCACAGGTACTGAAGTATTCACATGTTTTTGTTACTCGTATGACGGATCACTGCATGAAAACGTTATGCACACCAGGATGGGAAGATTAACATCATCCTTTCCAAGGAAGTGCAGAGAAAGGTTCACATCAATGGGAATACTGACAAGGGTCTATTACATCGACATGAACAAAATATTGATTAACATGTATTTGATCAAAGTTTTACTGTATATACATTTTTTTTTTGTACCACTTTAGTCACGTTCTCATGAAATGCATATATATATATATATATATATATATATATATATATATATATATATATATATATATATATAATTTTTTTTTTTTAATTTTGGCATATAAATTGCATAATAGATACAATTTGTGCTATATATATATATACTGTATACAGTATATATAGCACAAATTGTATTTATTGTGCAATTTATATGCCAAAATTTGTTTTGAAATGCATATGATACGCATTGTCACCCCACTGGGTAGGTTTAGTGGTGCGGGGTTCATATAACACGCTATAAAGTGAATATCATATGCACTTAAAAACTCATTTTTGACATATATATCGCACAATAAATACAATTCATGCTATAGCTACGCATGTTCATGAGATCAGGCTGCAGTAATTAGGAGTAATTAAGAGTTTATTGAGGCAAAAGTCATCGTAAATAGTGAGCTAGTGAGGAATAATATTACAAAATTGAAAAATGACTGAACAACGATAATAATATAAAAATAAGTCATTTTCATCATTCTGATCTGTAATTGTGTGCCTTAGTAAAATGAAATAAAAATCACACACAAAGCTCAATTGCTGAGATATTCAACTCTATATTTATCTATTCTCATCTTTATTTTATTTTAGTTTGGCTATATAATATAATATAATATAATATAATATATACACTGAATAAACAATAAAAATAATGAAATTCTGAAAGTGTGTCTAATGGGCGGCCCGGGTTCAGCATGGGTCATTTCCCAAACCCCCCTCTACCCTTATTCTTTCCCGTCACCTCTGTCCTATCCACAACAGTGTCACAAAGCCCATCCAAAATAAAGCTTTTTTTTCTCATTTTAAACATCCACCTCATATTTAAACTACAATAGCCCAATCACTCATGTCAAACTACAAAAACTCAGTTCAATGTTTTTCCAGTGAGAGACAAAAGCAAGTCCTATCATATACACGGCATGACAGCATGGGTGACCATTTCCGTAAGACTGGTTCTGAAGATCTTCAAAGGGCAGGAGATATTAACTGTCCATTAATCCAAATGAAGTGACAGGACTCCTCCCTCATGTCTCCGGGCTCCTGACCGTGTCTGTGCTCGGCAGAGCTCAATGAGCCGGTAATGAGACGATGATGCTTTAAACCCAGACCAACGGTGAGTCTGACCCCCCACCAACCCGAGCCCATCTTGGTTTCTAATGTGGCGTTTATCTTCGTATTCTGTAGCTTCTTTTATTAGAGCACATGAACAAACATGGCCAAACTAAAAGTGTGACTCATTTTTCACACTTAACATCCTGTGTAGTGCTAGTGCTTAAAATACTTGATATACATCTATAATGTGACTTTATAAGCAGTCTGTTTGCCACCGGTCAAAATGGAGGAGGATTGTGGCTACTTCCTCTGGGACCACCAGACCGGTTTCCTCTTTTTTGTTCAATAACGCACCATGACCTGGAATGCTGTGCTATCTAAGCCTTTGCAGACGTGTTAATGATAGAGTGATGACGACAGAACAAAGAGGAGAGATTGATAACGCACCAGGGTGACATCCCATGGTGATCTGCTTGATAAATTAAGAAGCAAAAATGAAGGGCGGTTTTACACTAGAATTTATCACATCAGAGAGGTGTGTAAAAAAGTTCCCAGATTTCATGGTTTTTGATGTTTGACATCAAAGTGCGCATGAAAAAATGGTTCAGGGATCGAACACAACTTGACGTTGCGCTCTAATCCGATCACGCCATGCATAATGTAAACCACAGGTTGACATCAAGTAATAGTAGATTTGTGTTCTTTTTCTCAAAATCCTTGGGGGGACCATTCAAATCTCTCTCTCTCAGAAGGCTGCTGACCTGAGGATGATGTTGGATCAGGACTAGTCCTACGGAGAGCCTAACATGTCTCAAATGAACCCCTCTATGGAGTACAGTGGCCATACTGTATGCTCCTCAAAAGCTTTTCTAACTCCAACACAGAGCTTAGCATATCTCATCTGCTGCACTCTTTTAACCCAGATAAACCTCTCGAAGGGACAGACCAAACCTGCCGTTCCATAATTACGCCAGTAAAGCTAACTGTGCCTGGCTGTGGGGAGCACATAGACTCCCAGGAGACCAAAAACACTTTCTGTCAATGTCTGAAATCATTTCCTTTGTATAAAAAAAAAAAAAAAAAAGTAATGTGCAAAACTTTGAGATATTCATGACAAACATTTTTTATTTACTATTATTTTAAATTAATATTCTATTCTATTGAGTGCTGTCAATATGTTAAAGCATGCATTCAATTTTTTCAGTTTAACCCGTTAAAAATATTTAACGCATTACAATAGCAACAGCTACATCGATACAGCAGCTTGTCATTAGGCCGGTACCCTTAAAATGACATATTTGTACATTTTTTACAGCAAAAAGGTTCATAGTAGTAACTTAAGTTATGTATTTGTACTCTAAGGTATACTAATACGCATCTTTTAGGAATAAAATAGGTACAAACTGCCGCAGTGACAAGCTGTTGTACCCCCAAATGTTCTATTCTATTCTATTCTATTCTATTCTATTCTATTCTATTCTATTCTATTCTATTCTATTCTATTCTATTCTATTCTATTCCATTCCGTCCACAATTCTGATCTCTACTTTTGCATTAGTAAAGTTACCATTTTATCTCTTTTATCTCTTTTAGTTTATTTGTATTCTATTCTATAACTCTACTTTATTTTATATTATGGGAACATAATGACTTTACTTAATTCTGATTGGATGACCCACGTTTGCCATATTTAAATACAAGTTGCTATGTTGATGGTTACAATAAATGTAACTATGCGGGGAACATCTGTGTTTTTTAATCATTTTGCAATTGCTGCCATTTCATACAAAGCAATAAGCCCTTGAGACCATGTGTTACAGTGATTTTACCTCTATACTTCACATCAAGCTTAAGACCACCTCTTACCCATGGAGAAATCACTGTAATGCAAGGCCACTCATAGCTTATTGCTTTATTTTTTCAGGTGTGTTCATCAGATTCATCACCATGGCCAGACTCACGTATATATCCTGATGTTACACACCCACACACAATTCATCGCCATCATCCTAATTCATCTAGATGCACCAGTCATTATCAGGTTAGAGGCAGTGAAGTTAGGGGAAATGGAGTGTAAATGGGGCTAATTTGTGTCCTCTGTCTGGGGAAAATGGAGTGATGACATGCAGGAAGAGAAGAGGAGGGGGAGGAGGGCTGCAGATGGGTCCTCTTACTGATCAGAGGGGAGAAATGTTTGGCTGAGGGGCTCACGATTTACACACTTCCAATGACACGCTTGAACAAAGAGTGCCAGTCTGGGGGAAAGAGAGAGAGAGAGGGGGAAATGGGGAGGGCAAGAGACAAAAGGATGAATGAGGACGAGTATGTCTGGATGCTGGTGTTTTTTCATCTTGCGTACAAAGCTAAAATAACAAAATAGACAACTTTAAAAACTCATGTTGTTAGCCAAATCTGATCATGGGACATATGGGACAACATAAATACCCAAGGCATTTTATACATCCATCCATTCATGTGCTGTGCCAGTCAATTATTATAAGGGAAAAGAGGGAGTGAAAATAGTAGATTTAGACAGCTGTAGACACTTATGTGTGATGTTTTACACACATACACACACACACACACACACACCATGTCCTGATTGACCAAAAGAAACTACTTGAGATCTGATCATTCAGACTGAAGCACATTTCTCAAATGTTTGTTCATTGCAACATACTAAAAAACAAAACAATCTATCATTTATTTTACAAAATAAAAGTCAAAAATTCAAAATAATACAATTATAAAATAATAATGTTTCATTGCAACAATAAAAAATCCAGTTCATTTTGCAATGAGACATTTAAATCAAAGAAAAAAAATAGTATTGTTATATTGATTCACTGTATATATATAAAAAAAAAAAAAACGTTTTAAATAGATTTCAAACCAGATCCAAATAGAATGTTTTTTTTTTTTTACTACAAACCCCTAAATTAATCTGAGAATTGTGACAAAAAAAGTGTTTGTCCGAATAAAGAGAGAGGGATGTTGTGGGCCAGATTCAAACCTACGTTTTCCATATGACCACCACAGTACAACATGCTGTGGTTCAACACCACAATACAACATGCCAAGACATTTGGTGACTGTCCAAGACACCAAAGTCATATTTCCAAGAGAAAAGAGTTGTAAAGTTCGCCGTTTTTCTTATTTCTGGCCCGTAGCACTGCAGTACGCTCAAGCTGAACAAACTCTCAGTGCACACATGGGAAGCTTGAGTCAAGTGTTTTATGAGAAAATGGCCACTAATGCTGACAGTACACACATCCAGAACGTGCACACGCACTCATAGCTCTGGGATTCCTGCTGCTGACAGTGAATGAGAGGTAGGATCAGGCTTTGGCTCGGAGCCCACGGCTCTTTTCGTCTGGCGGGAAGCCCCAATGGAAAGGAAAAGAAGGGGTGGAGGAGGGCCCGAAAGCCACACCGGTGCTACAGCCCTTCCTCAGCACACCTGAGACCAACGGAAACTTCTACAGCTGATGAGAGCAACCAACAAGCCCTGACAGGTCTAGAGAGAGAGGAAATGAGTGTGTTCACAAGGCCTCAAGCCATCTTTAAAGGCCATAAGAGACTTCATTTGAGAAGGAGGGGTAATCACGAGTGCCTGGATTCCGTCATTCTCTCATTCTTCGCCTCTCTTATTCTCTTGCTTCTTTTTTGCACCTGCGCCAACAAGCAGAACCTCACAAACAAAGTGCTCCTTTAAGAAACGAAAGAAGTGAAAAAAAAGGGCAGGGAGTTGAAAGACTTGGGCCCTGAAAGGGCAGGAATGTCACACGCAAACAGCAAAGAGACAGACACGCTACAAAAGCAAAGAGACAGAACGGTCTTGAGAAGAATAGCTTTCAGAATATTCATTCTTTTCTCTTTTTTTAATTATGAAAGCTTTGTGCATCTCTTTAGATAAATCAAAAGGCAGAGGCTAATGCTGGATAAAGACTAGAATAAAAAAAATATTCTAGGTTAAATAAAAATTAGTAATGAGTGATCAAATAAAAATAAATAAATAAATAAAACAGCATACATATTGGTTCACTGCACTGCAGCACAATAAAAATGTATAAAAATAAAATATTTGTTCATTGAAACATATGTGACCATGATGGACCACAAAACCCATCATGATTTATACATTATCTGGAAGCTGAATAAATAATAAATAAGCTTTTCATTGATGTATGATTTGTACAATATGACAATATTTAGTTGTGAATATTTGAAAATCTGGAATCAGAGGGTGTAATTTATTTTGTAAGTATTGCGAAAATCGCCTTTAAAGTTGTCCAAATGAAGTCCTTAGCAACACATATTACTACTAATAATAAATATTTCATATATTTACGGTAGGACATTTTCAAAATATCATGGAACATGATCTTTACTTAATATCCTAATGATTTTTGGCGTTTTAAAAAAATCTAACCCGTATTGTTGGCTATTGCCACAAATATACCCGTGCGACTTATGACTGGCTTTGTGGTCCAGGTAAAAATAAAAATACTGCAATATAAAAAAAAATAAGGTTTATTTTGCAACATTGTGCTATTGTCTTATTTTAACTTTACAAGAAGTGAAACTAACTTTACAAGAAGTGTCCATGCCTTCCATGGTTTGTGGTTATGGGTGAAGCGACACTAGATTTAGCTCAGTGCTGGGTGGTTTCTTTACGGTGTGGAAGGCAATGAATCTTATCTCTTTATCATGGTATTGTGTGTGTGTGTGTGTGCGCGTGTGCTAATGACACTCAGCCTTTTACCAGAGAGACACAATAGAGCTGTTTCTAAAGCGCACACACACGCCATCGGCCAAACCACTACAAATCAATACCCCATTACCACATCAGTACCAGACAGTATTTAGGCTCAATTCAGAGTGAGACTTACTGCTGACCATCCTGTCTTTAAAAAACCACCTCTATCTCACACACATACCGCCAATGCGCAGCCAAAAAACACACACTCACATACCCGACCATATACACTGTATTTCTCACCTTCTCCCCCTCAGCAGGCTGTCATGTCCCACAGAAGGTGTCTCATCAAAGTGCGTCAGCAGTGAACACAGTTAACAGACTGCTAATGAGAAGACTGCTCATTCTGCCAAAATCCTGCAATTCACGATTAGCATTAGTAGTTAAGAATTTCCTATACAACAGAAGTACTTATTGTTTAAACCTCAAAGTTCCCTTCCCACGCAACACACACCATTTGTGAAAACGAATCTACAAAATTGAGATGCCATAGTATTGATGTCACGCTTATGAACACATTATCACTGCCCCCACAAACACCCATTCAAGAAGGCATAAACTGAAACACCTTAGATAGCCACCCAACTTGATTTTAAGGCAGTCAAACAGTGATGGTAAGACTTGTTTATTGCAGGAGCTAGAGCTAAGTATTAACATAACAATGTTTCTAAACAACAGATTCCCTCAAAGGAACATATATATAAAGGAAACAAAAAAGGCCCAGAACAGAGCCTTGGGGTACCCCACAGGTGATGAGCCACAACCTACTATTTTTAGATTGTACAGCACTTTAGCAAACATTTGTGACCCGTGCTGGCAAAATGAGTCAGAATGCACACAGGATCATTTCGAGCTACATGCAAAACAAGTGAAAAATGACGATTTTGAGATTTTCACAAAAATGAGCTAATTGTGTTCTCGTCTAGGGACCCCAATGATCTAAATAGCAATTAAATATATAAAAGTATCTTAATTTGTACATTTTCTGAGAGAAGTACCATTCCCTTGTCGATCTTACTCGCGCTGACTGATCTGAAGAGAGCGCACAAAGTCGTCTCAGACAGCGCACAATCCCGACATACACAGAATTACAGTACTTCATAATACCTGTCTTGGTGAGTATTCATGCAAACATTATCTGTTATGTTTTATGTCAACGTTTGCTTAACTGTCAGGAAAAAAAAAACATCTCATTATTTTAGATCTGTGAAGTAGGTCTTAACAGGGCCGTAACCACCTTAAACACTAAGGGGGACAAGTCCCCTCCAAAAATTAGAAATGGCAAAATTGTCCCCCAAATATTTGCAATTCTCACACTGCTGCACCTCATTACACAGCACTCTGTATGTTGTTGTTAGGATGACAAAATGTTTTAAAAGTCACATTTTTAGTCTGGTCTGCCTCAGTGGTCTAACAGTGCTTGTCAATGTCAAAATGATTGAGAATTCCTGCGTGAAGCATCGGTTTAACATTGAAAAAAAGTCATGTAAGCTAAACATTTAATACATGTAAACTGTTCTGCAGTAGAAATGTTAAATGGCAGACAGTAACATCCAGTGATGCAAACTACTTACTTTTTTCTCAAATATGGTCGTTTTGAATTGAAAATATCCATTTATGTGATTCATGTCATTCAAGTGTGAAAAGACAAGAAACGTTTCACATTTTCGACAAATAAAAGTGGTACATGATATGTGCATTTTAATGCAATTAGTTCAAAATGATTATTTCCCAACTAGAATTAGACCTAGAATTTCCTTGTTCAAGACATGGTTACAGCCTTGGGTCTTAATATCTAGGCTGTCTGTTTCATTAATGTTAATCAAACAAATGTGGTATCATGGGGAAAAAAGTTAAATATATATTTTTCATATAGATATTTGGTTTTGACTTGGTGTGGTTTTGATGTGGTGTGTTAATGCCAGGGTTTGGTTGCTAGGTGATTTTGTTTTGGAACATTCAAGAAAACGAACTCGATTTTTCTCAAAATTGACTTGCTGACTCTGTCGACTTTAAGCATGAGCTCAACAGTGAGTTTTTTTTTTTTAACGATTCAGACAAATCATACATAATTTGTTTTTTTTAAAATAGAGATTGTGTAAATAACAATAACTCATTTTTGAAATTTTGCCCATTGCGACTCATTTTGCAGGCATGGATCATTTTTGTTGTTCTTAAATTTGCTATAGAAATAGCTGTAACTTGACTTTTGGTCAACAACCTTGACTTACATTATAAGTGAACTGCACAGGGAAAACAAATTAAAACAGAATAAGGCTATTATAAAAACAAATTAAAAAATGTCCATCTGATACATGAGTACCATAGCACTTAATGCCACATATTATGCACATATTATGTTAAATATTAATACTAAAGCCAGGATTCCAAGATGACATCTGTGATATTTTTAATGTTACCCTGTCTGGAGGTCTTTCACCAGCAAAGGAAAGCGTGCATCTCACTATAATGTTTTTCAAATGGGACCACGATGCCCCCAGGCCCCAAGTTTATGTGACTTTATATTACTGCAATCCTCTGACCCTGCTTTATGTAAGAACCTTCACGGCCTGTGCATGTGTGCTGGAACCACAGGAAAAGCTTTTGTTGAAAGCAAGAGGCTGCTTTTATCCACACCACCTCTCCTCTGGGCCAAACAAGCAGAAGAAGCTCAACAAAACCTGAATCCACACGCCACAAGGCAAGAATGAAGACACTCAAGTCTCTACTTAAAAAAGCTAATTTGGAAAGTAAAGCCGACCAGCATGCAGTCGCTCCTTTCAGCCCGAGATCAGATCTTTTTCAGGTCAGTATGTGTATTGAGGGAGCCGATCTTTTCTACCCCGATGACCCGTGCTAAAGAGGAGTCTCTTTTGTGCTTGGACTGAAAGGATGTTAGTTACAGATAGAGACTGGAACAAGTTGGATCAAGTCGCATTATAGGAGTAGTTCACCTAAAAAATATAAATCCTGTCATCATTTACATGGAACACAAATGCATTTTTTTTTTTTTATAATTCCAGTCATTCTTTTTAATACAGTAAAAGTCAAGGAAGACTGAGGCTGTCAAGCTAAAAAATGACAACAACAAAAAAAACTATGAAAGTATCCTAAAAGTGGTCTGTTGAAGCCACACAAAAGCTTAGGGAGACTGTTATTGTTATATAGCTCAACACAGTTAGTCTTACTGTTTAAATCTTATTTTCTTGATTTACCGCAAGCTCCATGTTTTGACATGGCTAATATTGACCTAGCTTACTGCAGTTCGCCGAGCGAATGCACAGGGTAGCATTATAACAACTTTCAACAAACTCAAATGTATATAATATGAAAAAAACACTGTTACCACACATAACACATGAGCAAAAAAAGCTGAAGCGCTCTTTTGTGGCATAATAAAAACTCTCAAGCCGTGTCGTGTTTGTCTCTCATTATCAATCGCTCCAGCGCCCGAATCTGCTCCAGCGGCTTTCAGCCCCACCCTGCTTCATACTACAGTAACGTTAATAAATCTTTAATACATTAGCTGATCCATGAATATGATTTCTGTCAAAGTCTCGGATTCTTTTTAAGGGTGAAGACAACAACTCCCATGACCCCGTGAAATCAAGGCATCATCAAGCTATGCCTTTGTTTTGAATAACCTCTAGTGGAGAAAATTGCATATTGTGCCTTTAAAGGGTTAGTTCACCCAAAAATGTAAAAAATTCTGTCATTAATTACTCGTTCGACACCCGTAAAACCTCCATTCATCTTCGGAACACAAATTAAGTAGCCTGACAAGCCAGACCCACATCAAGATGTTTGGTCTGGAAACTCACCATAGACAGGGCTCAATCCGAGGGGCGGGATAAACGGTTGTCTTTCAAACTCCCTCTGCACGCGATAGGATAGCGCTACAACCAACCAGAGCAACGAAGGTAAAACAGAGATCCTTGATAGATTAAACATTCGCCGTATCCGGTCAGCTAAACTCCGAACACATCTTCCCTTTTTAAGAATGACTTCAGTGCCGTTCTTTTTTCTTTTCTCAGAGAAAAGCTTAACTCCAAGTCTTCCAGAATCGCGGTCAAAGCTGATTCGAAAGACCGCCGCTGTTCGCCAGTTTTTGTGTTTACTAGAAGCACGCAAACGCAACTCGGCCATCGTCATTATGGCCCCGCCCACCGACTCTATACACGATGTGATTGGTCCGGCAAGAGTAAGGGGAATACAGCTCAGAAGCGTATTGAGAGTTGCTAGACGACACTTGCGGGCATAATTAAATTTGCTGCCGCTAGGGTGCGTCTAGATTTCTAGGCTAAAAATTAAGATATTTTTGTGGAAATTTTGTTGAAATCCGAAGGCAGGCCTTCACTGACACCAATGTCATTTCCTCTCTCAAGACCCATAAAGGCACTAAAGACGTCGTTACAAAGCCCATCTCACTACAGCGGCTCTACAATCATTTTATAATTTTTTATTTAATTATTATGACGAGAATAGTTTTTGTGCACAAAAAAACTAAATTACGACTTGATTGATTTATGATTCAGATCGCATGTCAAACCACCAAACTGCTGAAATTACTTGACATTGGCAATCCGATTCATGAATCGATACACTAAATCAGAACGTTTCAAAACTTTTTTGACATCGACCAATCACTATATAAGTCGGTATTTTGATTTTTTTTGCGCACAAAAACTATTCTCGTCGCTTCATAAAATGATTGTAGAGCCGCTGTAGTGAGATGGGCTTTGTAACACCGTCTTTAGTGCCTTTATGGGTCTTGAGAGAGGAAATGACTTTGGTGTAAATGAAGGCCTGTCTGAGCCATCGGATTTCAACAAAAATATCTTCATTTGTGTGCCAATAAGTAAAGATGGGGTAAGTAATTATTGACAGAATTTTCATTTTTGGGTGAACTAACCCTTTAAGACCATACGTAAGTAAAAAATAAATAAAATAATAATAATAATAATAATATTAAACATAATACAAAATTAAACTCACTTAGTTAAATATACAGGATATTATGGTTATGCACATTTTTCAAAAGATCTGCTTTGTGCTCTGCAAAAAGAAAGAAAGTCACACAGGTTTGGAGCAATATCAGGGTGAGTTGATGATACCTTTAAGGACTGAATGTCTCTTTTCTTTGAGACTCTCAGTCTCGCACAAATTTAGCATAATAGTAAGGTTCACGTGTTTAATTCCCAACAACTCCCCCTCTCTCTTTGCTAAGCTTACTCTCATTCTTTCTTCAACATTATTCTTGTCAATCGTCTCGTTAAAGTCGTTAAGTGAATGAGCAAGTAATCTGTGGTTTGCCTGCAGCTGTGTGGCCCGTCTCAACAGGCTTGTGGTCTGAAGATCTTTAAAGATTAAAGTGATCCGAAATGTGTCAGATCAAGGCCTTTGCAGCGAAAACGGTTGTGGATTTTACTTGATAAATGGCGAGGCTAAAATTGTTTGCCTCTTAAGATGATTGATCTAGATGTTAACAGTCCATTCACAACTTTCTGCACCCCTCTCACACACAGATCACCTTACTGGTGTTTAAATACACACATGCTCATACTTCCTATATCCACATGTGCACCACCACTTTGTTTGTCTTTTGGCTTTGCAGGAATCTCTTCCTCATGGAAAGGGAATTTTGAGTGCAGTGTGCGTGTGTCTTCCTGCCTTGGTGTTAGAAATGTCATTTTTCTGGTTCTACAGGATTACAAAAAGATGCCTGTTGTGTTGCATCTATTACGAATGAACATGACACGTAAATGTCAAAGAGACACATTCCCACACACACCCTTACTGTAGGCATATTCTTACAAACAAAAGTACAGTACATGGAGAAACTCTCCTGCCTTAAATAGAGGTTAAAGAGGAAAAGTCAGACATTGTGACATCAGAGGAAAGATGGTAACACCATAAATGTTCAACCCCACACGAATAGCAAAAGCTACACACACAAACACAGAACAAAATGTTTTTTTTCTTCCACTACCCCCTCCTCATTTCCTCATGGGGGTCTACGCTTAAACAACCACTGTCAATTGCTAATATTGAAAGAGGAGGACACGCTGAATGAATGGCGGACACGCTGCATTAAGAAACACACATTAGCAGGAGACAATGGGGAATATCTGTCAGGTCTCGCACATACACATCTAACATGAGGATTATAATACCTCACACAACCCAGAATGCTCCTGACGGGTTTACTGAGGCCACAACGTCACAGATAATCCATAAGGGTTTTATGCATTTTTTTCAGCCATTCTGTCATCGGGCTTCTAGGTTCTAAGTATTCATAAGCTGTCAGTGAAATCAATGACTGCGTGTGTGTTTTGTCGCAGCTTAAAAACAGCATGAAACTATTTTAGAATCTGTTCCAAGCTTTGAGATACATAAGAGATAACTACCTTGGAAAAACTCCCAAAACAACTCACTAGCTCATTGTACAGGAATACTGCTTGTTTTCTATTTTAATATATTTTAAAATAAAATTAGGGGTTCAAACGTATGTTATTGTTATTTTCCATCGATCAGAATTCGCCTATAAACTGATCGGGAAGAGCAAACCGTAAGTCGTAGAGACTTGAAACTTTGTGGGCTGGTAGTACTCTCACTGCCTACACCGTCACCAAGGCGCACCCTGACCGGCCTGACGGGGGCGCTTCAGTGGTCAAAAGAGCAAAATGGCTCATCACCTAAACTGTTAGGCCTAGACTCAAAATGTCTTAAATGCATGATTTTTTCCCTTCAAACCTGGAGCCAATTCTAAACATTTCATTGGCCATGTCAATCACAATAACGATTGCCTACACCCAACCCTGATCCTTTAACCTACCAGACATTTTAACCTCAGCCAATGAAATTGGTTACAGGGCAGGATTTCAGCTGAACTGGTTTGAAAAATGACGCGTCTTCTATCATTGGAATCTTTGGCGAAATTTTTGGGTTGTAGTTTTGCGAACTAGTCATAGGTTTTTGGCCCCATCGGAACCAAGCAAAATTCTCTGGAGTCTGATTGTCAATAGTAATTTACAAAAAAGTTACAATTTTGGTACACGGTCCCTTAGACTCCGAAATCCTTGCCCGAGTCCAACGATACCAAACATGCCAGGTTTCGCTATATGGTTTGTGCAACGGTGTAATTTAGCGCTTAAAAAACTTTTGCGAATATCTTTAAAACCATAAATCCGATCGAGACAAAACCACCACAGGAAATTCGAAAACATAGGTCGATAGCTAAACAATAATGACCAAATGTCAATTTTTTTTAAATCCAATCAATTTCGCACATAGGTAATTTTTATGCTCTCATATGTATGGGCAGACTCTGAGGACACCTCAAAAAAAGTGGTGGAGATCGTGTAATTTAGTAATTTGCCTGTACTGGCAGTAAATGGTCTTTAGCTTCTATGACTTAAGTGATTACATGCTTGCTAAATAAAACTGAATATATTGTTATGCATATGTACTTAAAGGTCTAAAGCTTAGTTCAGACTGCACGATTTTCAAACTTGTCGGGTCACTGCTCTATTCACACTGCATGGCTATCTGGGGTATCATTCAGTCACTGCTGTGTTCACACTGCACGATGGTTTGACGACAGAGGAGTTCACACTGCATGACTGAACAAGAGGAAGAATCGCCGACAACTCTCTCTCTCTCCGGTGCGCAAACTACGTTTCCCAACTACACGTGCGATGTGCCGAGTAGACAATGCGAGATCACACGTGCGTCAGACCGGAGTTCTCGCGCGAGACTTTGAATTGTTATTTAAAATGATAAACTGCACAACGTTTGCTTCAAACTGTATGTGCGCTGATTTGTGGAGAAAAAGAAAAAAGATTATGGCAGAAGAAATTGTTGGAGAGACAGAGGGAGCCAGGATTGTGTTCTGCAAAGACAGTTTGAGGTAAATAAACAATTTTGTAATCTGCTGCTGCTGTGGCTGGATGTGCAAATGTTTGGCCTTTGTTTCTGTTTGATAGAATTGTAAATATATCTATTAAAATACTGATATTCTGCTCTATAACTCCTCTCTGAACGTCCTGCTGCCCTGTATCTCACTCTTTCATTGGATGTCGGTCATCGCCGATGTAATTTTCAGTCAGAACGCTGTTCACACAGCAGGAGTTTGAATCGCCGACAGGTCCAGATATTTAGCATGCCAAATATCTCACCGGCGTCGGCGACTCGTCGGCGATTCTCTCTGATCGCGTCTTTGATTATTCACACTGCGTGATTGTCACTCGCATGCACGAGCACCGATTTGCCTGTGATCTCGGGCATTTGTCGGCGATTTCGGAAAACCTGTCGGCGACTCAAAATCGGGGCAAAAATCGGGCAGTGTGAACTAGGCTTTAAAGTGCTTGAACCCCAATAAATACTGCTTATTGCTGTATTGATAAAGCTGAATTTTCAGCAGCTTTACTCCAGTCACGTGATCTTTCAGAAATCAGAATTGGTGATAAAAACATTTCTTTAAATTATCAACAATGTTGAAAACAGCTGTGGTGCATAATCTATTGATGCGTTTTTCAGAAAGAAAAACGGTATTTCTTCAAAATAACGTTGTTCAAAAGAACGGTATTTTAAAAAAAAGAAAGAATTTTTTTATAAAAATAATTACTGTAAATTTTACTTTACTAATCTTACTCCTAGACCTTTAAAAATTAGCATATATATCCTGCTCAAACTAATTTATTGAACACAAAACCTTGCCTTTCACTCTTTATCCCCTCATCTCTTTTTATTAGCTTCGTTAATGTGTACTTTAAACATGCTGTGGTGGTGCTGTGACCCATTTAAGCTATATCCCCCCACACACACACACACAACTTCTCTACCCCCCACGTTTCACCCTGATGCCCTCTGTTCGAGTGGGGCAGAAGAAGGAAGAAATGCCCTGAGGGCCAGAGAAGCCATTCTGTTACTTAGTTCCACTTAACACACTTAACAGAGCAAAGCAAAACAACGTGATTGCCTTATTAAGCCTTCAAATATACACACAAACACACTTCTATAAAAATATGGTATATTATCAGAAGAAAAAGCATTTAAAGTACAAGCACAAGCATACAGACACACACTCATGCTTGAACACACATGCCCCATTTCACTTGAATAACCAGCAACTACCGCAAGGTCTGCAATTCCCAAAGAATCTCCCGTATTTTACATGTTAATGCACTGTTTTTACATTTCACAGTCTTGATTTATATGCTCAGTTATTGACCTAAAGCACAAAGCTACTGCGCTTGGAAATCAATCTGACTGTGTGATAGCATCCCGTTTTAAAGCAAGGAGTGTGTTTATTACGTCTAATCCATAGATTAAACAGCATATGACAGGAGCAAGACAAATGCAGATGATAAAGTCCAGATATGAGCTCTTAAAGGAGACAGGTAGTCTCTGTCCAGCCTGTTCCTGAGGGGGAAGCCAGTGATACGGTGGTGTAGGAAGAGTGTGGTTCATTGTTTGCTATGTTTGCTCCTAGAGTGAAGTATGCAGGACTCTTTGTTTGGCCCGTCTGAGTTCCTCCACAGCGCACTCTGAGTTAATTCATTCATAAAGACACTAGACCGCTGGGAGACCTCAGGCGACCGAGGAATCTGGCACCCCGTGTGCCATCTCCGTCTGACTGCAAACAGCTGAGATCCGCAACAGTGACCCCATGAGCCCAGACAGCCCGGTGTATTTAATGTTAGTGGTTCAATGTTTCTAGGTCTTTCTTTCAGGTCTGATGGTCTCTATATCTCCAACACATTTACGTTATCTATATATGATCTTTTCTCTCGTTTTTATTTCTCTTTTCTCTTATATCTTTCCTCAGAATCTCAGCTCAGCTGCTTTTTCAGTCATCCCATCACAATGAATCACATTCCACAGAACTGTAGACCACACATACATACACAGAAACACACACTATCCTAGAGCTGATCTTGTGGTTTACAGTAAAACTTTTAAATGTGGCATATTATTCATTAGGTAACACAGGAGAACTTAAACAGGCTGCAAAACATTTCCGAGAGACTCTTACACACAGAATCTCTGACAGATCTGTACAATACAATCTGTACTCGCTCAAGCTGATGTTAATGCTAAAGACAATTTGTGACAGAACAGCAAAAATAGAGAGCAAACTAAGGAGATTTACTCCGTCCAGTGAGAAAAGTCACACGCACACACAAAGGCAGCGCGTGAGAGCGAGAACATACACTAAAGGATCCTCCTCCTTGGCTTCCAAACATTTCTGTCTAGATGAGGGGTTTTACAACCACAGAACCATTTGATTTAGAGACCTCTCAAAGCAAACCCCACAAACACACTTAAAGACACAGCTTATTGATTGTCCAACAAAGGCACACAAGTCAGAATTTCAAAGCTTCTATGGTGAGTAAACCATATTAACCTAGCTGTGTGGCATTTATCACTGTCAGCCGTCCACTCGAGCATAGGCACATGGGACCCTAGAAAGTCTAACAGACAGACAACAATGTCCAATTGCAAAGACATCTCTAAAAAAGACAGTAAAACAGCATAGAAATGCAGCTGGTAGTGTGGCATACCTCACAGGTAAATCCTAGGTCCGTATTTGTTACTCAGTAAAGTATCCTAATAACAGAGATTTGAATGTCTCCTAGCTCAGTTCATACAGGTAATGTGTCCTCCAAGTACTGGACGTAATCCTGCGTGTTTCTCATCTGTTAGAACTCCACAACACACTCACTCCAACCATGTGAGGATGAGTCTGTCCACTGAGAGCGCAGAAAGGGGTGTGTGTGCGCTCTCTCTCTCTCTCTCTCTCTCTCTCTCTCTCTCTCTCTCTCTCTCTCTCTCTCTCTCTCTCTCTCTCTCTCTCTCTCTCTCTCTCTCTCTCTCTCTCTCTCTCTCTCTCTCTCTCTCTCTCTCTCTCTCTCTCTCACCCATTTGCTCAACCCTCCCCGTTCCTCCATTTGCTTCTCCTCCCCCTCTCCTTCTCACCTCCCCCCCTCTTTCTCATTTCACCTCCTCTGGATCAACAGTATCTGCCAGCACGCAGCCTGGGTCTTTGCCCCTAAGCTTTGAGACACCCCGTTTCCTTTTAAATTGCTTGCTTGTGAGCCCCTAAGATAACACACTTGTGTACACAAGACCCACACAAGCAGATACACACATAATACCGTATTATATGTGTATGATACATTTAAATTATTTTACTATTAGTTTTTTTTTTTTTGAATGCAATTAGTATTAAACAATAACAAAGGTTTACACTATAGTAAAAAAAATACATAAAAAAATATTATATACATGCATTATATTGTGGCATTATGTGAGTAAAATGAAATATAAAATAAAATTGACATGCATTATGTTTTGGTATTATGGGAGTAAAAATAAAAAATACAATAAAATTTTATTTAAAAAAAATGCATTTTTTACATGCATTATGCTGTGGTGTTATGCGAGTAAAATGAAATGAAATAATAAAATGTAATTTAAATATACAAAAAAACTAATGGATTATGTTGTGGTATTACTTGAGTAAAATATTAAATAAAATAACATTTTACAGACAGACACTGAAAACGAAACAATATACAAAAACACATTTTGTTAATAATTATGTCAGTAATAAAATAAAATGGTTTGTTTCCTAATAGTTCTTTTTTTCATTACAAGACATAATTAAGTAAGGTTATAGTTCAAACAAATTATAGTTTAAAAAATTTTCATTAAAAAAGTTTTATGTGTGTACTGATGCTTTGGGAAAACTGTATTTCAGATTTTGGATATTTTCAATGTTCCCTTGATTAAATTATCAATACCAAGATACAATCTATTGTACTTCTCCCTCACAACCCCATTGATTAAATGTGGTGTCTGGCCTGACCAAAGTCCATAACATACATTATATACCAGGCTTATATAAAGGCCTATAGAGAGAAACTTGTTTGTTTTCCTCTGGATTTATGGCTGAAAACAGAGATATTGTGCAATGCTGTGGGTCATATCCGCCTCTGGCTAGTATATCAGTGGGAGACGAGGGCGTGGGAAACTCCACACTGATCCTAGTTGTGGAGATCAGGGATTTAACCCACGGCAAGCTGCTGGGAGCCTCCACTGCACAAAGAATTAGTAGTATTATTTCAGAGACCCCACTGTAAATGGTGGTCAATGAGTAACTAGTGCTTACAAACCTACTGAATAGAAGCCCTAGGAGTATGTATGCATGTGCATTCCTGGAGCGTTTCATCTATAGTTTGCCACAGAACTAACCCTTCATGCTTGGAGAGTTGGGGATTATAGGACACTAATGATCAGATTACATCCTCAGCCTGGACAAGGGAAAAAAAGTTTTATAGCCTCTGTTTGGGTTTCAAACTAGTTTAGATATAGATTTACGCAATGCTTACATATTTATAGACATGCACAATCACAAGCAGATATGCATACATACACGCTCGCAGGCTTAGAGACAAGTAAACGGTGACAGACATAAGCATTAGGCTTAGGTAAAGTGTCTCTGGGTGTCTCTGAAATCTTCATTAAGAGATATTAAAGGGTTAGTTCACCCAAAAATGAAAATTCTGTCATTAATTACACACAGAAAAATAGGGTGTCAAAAATGTACCTTTAGCCTGCTCTGGGGCAGTACCCTTAAAAGGACATATTTGTACCTGTTTTACTCCTAAAAGGTGCATATTAGTACCTTTGAGTACAAATGCGTACCTTAAGGTACTACTATGAACCTTTTTGTGGTAAAAATGGTACAACGTTGGTTCTTTTAAAGGTACTGCCCCAGCGACAAGCTGTTGTACCCCTAAAGATACAATTTTGACACCCTATTTTTCTATGTGTACTTACCCTAGTTTCGTTCGACACCCCTAAGACCTTTCATCTTCGGAACACAAATTAAGATATCTTCTGAAAATCCGAAGACAGGCCTTCATTGACACCAATGTCATTTCCTTTCTCAAGACCCATAAAGGCACTAAAGACGTCGTTACAAAGCCCATCTCACTACAGCGGCTCAACAATCATTTTATGAAGCGAAAAGGAATAGTTTTTGTACACAAAGTTTCGAACCGTTCTGATTCAGTGTATCGATTCATGATTCGGATTGGTGGTTTGACACGCGATCCGAATCATGAATCTTTACACTGATTCATAACGGTTCGAAACTTTGTTTTGATATCGGCCCATCACTATATAAGCCGTTGTTTAGTTTTTTGCACACAAAAACTATTCTCGTCGCTTCATAAAATGATTGTAGAGCCACTGTAGTGAGATGGGCTTTGTAACGGTGTCTTTAGTGCCTTTATGGATCTTGAGAGAGGAAATGACTTTGGTGTCAATGAAGGCCTGTCTGAGCCATCAGATTTCAACAAAAATATCTTCATTTGTGTTCCTTAAGGGTGTCGAACGGCATTAGGGTAAGTAATTATTGATAGAATTTTCGTTTTTGGGTGAACTAACCCTTTAAAGGGACATGCATCATCGCACAACACCTGATGGTCTTCATCAAGTGCATTCTCCTGAAATGCATCTTCGAACTGGTTCACCGACCTTAAGAGTCAAACATGTCTGTGCACGGAGAAGGGTGTGGAGAAATAGATGTCCCGTACAGCTTTTCATCACCAACTAAACTTGCCCTTAGAAAAAGGCGGCACACCTTCACTCCTCGGGGTGTTGGTGACATTCACACAACAAACAGGCTCCAGGGAATCACAATGACGTTTGTATCTAGGATTTACGTTTGGTGATGATGATTTAAGTTCTTCACCACCGTATGAAGGCACACATCTATATGAGTAGAGTTCTGCTAATCCACTGGCTAAATATCAGTCACTGCTGACTGGCCGACTGCCACCTGAATGATTTGACTAAAGCAGCCATGAGCGTGTTTAGACAAGTGCACAGAATAACGAGTCAAGGTGTGAGATGTTCCACCTGTATTCTGCCCTCCAGTGTCTAGCACATTGTCAGTCAGATTTTAAATTACACATACGTAATTGTTATAACTTCCTGCAAGTACAAAGTTATTCTTGATCATGAAAATGCATGCTTTGCTCAATATAAATGGTCTAGTAATGGTGCATTAAAATGATCAAAAATGAGAGTAAAGACATTTATACTGTTATATACATTACAAATAGATACTTTTAATATTTCTATTTATTAAAAGAGCAACACAACACAAAAAAATGTATCACAAGAATATTAGGCAGCACTGTTTTCAATGTTGATAATATTAAGAAATATTTCTTGAGCAAATCAGCATATTTGAACTATATTTGAAGGATCATGTGACACTGAAGAATGGCATATGATGCTAAACACAGCATACATTTCACTTGAAACCAGAGATTTAAATTATAATATTCCACAATATTACTTTTTTTTATTTTTATTAAATAAATAGCCATGGCGAGCATAATCTATTAAATTGGGTGGGGGGGCGCATTTAAAAAAAAATGTTGTTCTACACTTTCTCTCCATATGACATTAAATATGAAATATTTGTGTGCTGGGTGTTCTCTAAATTTCCAAAGCAAGACCTGATAGCAAATCTCATTGTGTTTCTCAGAGAGGTAAGCCGAGGCTTCCCGTCAGATGGTTTTAATCAGAATTCACAACCAGAAAGAAAAGAAGCTTCTAAAGAAGAACGTCACACACAATAGAGCAGGTAAGACTGGCATTCTCTGATCTTCACTGACTCAAACTCTGATAAAAGAGCCTGAGAGAGGGAGCAGGTGGCTGAGGGGGATAGAGGAACTACAATAATAATCAGTTCAAGATGATGGGGAGAGATTGAGAGAGTTAAAGAGAAAAATGGTGAAAGGAAAGAGGGAATGAGAGAAGAACATCCAGACTCTTTGTCCCTTATTCTCTTTCACTGACTTTTGATTATTCATTTGGGCTGCAACCCTCTGGTGGTTTACAGTTGTATCAACACCAGGTCAAACACTCTACAGACAGAAAAATGCAAATATGCTCTGTTAAAGGTTTTCATTTCTAGACAGACAGACAGACAGACAGACAGACAGACAGACAGACAGACATATCTCTCTCTGTCTGTCTGTAGATAAATCAAGTGAAAAGAGACTATCTATCTATCTATCTATCTATCTATCTATCTATCTATCTATCTATCTATCTATCTATCTATCTATCTATCTATCTATCTATCTATCTATCTATCTATCTGTCTGTCTATCTATCTATCTATCTATCTATCTATCTGTCTGTCTTAACTCGATCTACCTACAGACAGACACAGAGAGATCTATCTATCTGTCGGTGGTCTGATAGACAGACAGACAGACAGACAGACAGATAGACAGATAGATAGATAGATAGATAGATACACAGGTCTATCTATATCTATCTATCTATCTATCTATCTATCTATCTATCTATCTATCTATCTATCTATCTATCTATCTATCTATCTATCTATCTATCCATCCATCCATCCATCCATCCATCCATCCATCCATCCATCCATCCATCCATCCATCCATCCATCCATCCATCCAGACAGATATATATTATTGCAATTTTTAAAAAAATGTTATACGGTATGTTTCTTTTTTTAAAGGCATAAAATATATTTCTATAATTTTAATTTGCTTACCAGACTTTTGGACCCACCATACATATGGTCCATGCTGCATCATGTAACACAGACATTTAGGTAAAAAGGATATTTGTGTTCATATCTGGATCTAATTCTGCATCTAGTTTCACCCGTCTTTCCGGTAAGCCACACACCTGCTGACATTATCAGCTTTCTTATCTCTAACTGACTCCACAGCGTGGAAGTGAGTTCACACTTAAATATAGGACATGTATACTTTATCAAACACCTTAACATACTAACGCCTTCATACTCAACACACAACACATACAAGCCTACAAACTCAATGAACCTGCATATAAAGGCTCTCAATTAAACTGTTTGAGGACCCTCCAAACCTGTCAGTGTCCTCTTTACAATTACACAGGAAGGTGGAGCATGCCATCGTTTGTGAGATAAACTCTGTCCCCTCGCTCTGCCCGCAGCAAGGTTGGCACGGGCAGCCCGTGGCTACAGAGGCCACCTGGATAAACACATGAATAAATCACCTCAACAACACCTGCGACCACAGCCACAGAGCAGCTACAGGGAGTCTGAATCACAGCACCAATTCTAAAAACAGAAACAACTTATTAAAAAGAGTTTATCACTGCAGAGAACATGAAACATGACAGGAACATTTGGCCATTTGGCATTTCCCCTTTAGTTATGGGTGTGACACTATATTTCATAACACATGGCTGTAAGTGTCTTACTTTCAGTGACCAGTGGAAAAAGGAACCTAAAATCCATTTCCTACATCTGTTAGATGGTAACGATATACAAACGCAAATGGACGTTTCACTTTTTTGATAAAAGACAGAACGTGATATTCCAGGATGTGACTTATCAACCGATAAAAATGATCTCTGTGTGTGCAAACAAAGTCAAGCAGACGTTATGCGGCGCTCAGAACATTAAGACAAATAATCTAGGATATAAGAACAGAGAGAGGGATAAAGACTCGTTATCTTACACATAAATGCTTTTTTTGTACAAACAAACCCTCTGTGACGTATTAGATTTCAAATCCAAGCAGGAAAATTTAACCCCTGGATAAACATAATTATTCAACTTAAAACTACTATTCATAAGAGAAAATACATTTTGCAGGGTAACATTTTTTTTAATGTTTCTGAAAGAAGTCTATTATGTTCACCATGGTAGCATCTATTTTATTAGAAAATACAGTAAAACTGTGAAATAATATTACAATTTAAAACAACTGTTGTTTATTTCAATATATTTTAAATAGTCATTTATTTCTGTGATCAAAGCTGAATTTATCATCATCATTACTCCAGTCTTCAGTCTCATGATCCTTCAGAAATCATTCTAATATGTTGATTTGCTACTCAAGAAACATTTATTACTATTTTGAATGTTGAAAATATTTTTTTAAAGTATATTATGTTCAAAATAACAGCTGTTTTTTGTATGTAATTCTTCCTAAATAAAATAATGAATTAAATCAGGGTTAATTCTGTCGAAATCTTGAAAGCAAGATGGAAACTATGCTAAGGGAGAAAATTATAATAGTAATAATAATAATTTAGAAACATAATCAAATTGTCAAACTACACATTTCTAATATGATTGTGTTGATGTGTTTTAGTGAAGATGCAAGAATAATATTCATAAGCAAACTGTCCATTTCCTCATATTACAGCAAATTAGATGGCGCTTTATACACAGAGTGGTTCCTCATGAATTACACAAACCCCAGTTAAGCTCAGTAAAGCTGATGGGCATCTTCTAACCAGACAAGCTAATGCAAGAACACTGCTACATTATTACATCTGACAGTAAGCTGAAAATGTGGGCCAAGTCTATTGAGGGCAGGAAACCACTGGTTTCATGGGTCTTCCTTCTCTGGGAGATGTATTATGAATGGGATGAGGATGACAATGAACAAAGGGATGGATGGAATGTGTGTTTAGATGTGGAAGACGAAAAACAGAAAGACTGTGGCGGATGAAAAATGAAATTCTGACAGTGAGGTGGAAAATAAAGAAGAAGGGCAGAGAGAAAGAGAGAGGTGCGGAGGTGACCCGGGCAACACTCATTAGGCTGGATGCCCAGACGGAGTGCTGAGATTCCCTCCAATTTACATCAAAGCCCCTGGGACACAAGACCAGGCTCCAGATCGAGTCAAACGTTCAAGTGATGCAGAAAAAGAGAGGTCTGGCCAACTGGGGTTGAAAAAAATTAATTCTGAAAACACACATGCCAAGATGGGCTTGTGGGACTTGACCAAACAACATCATGGAGCAATTTATGTTCTAAAATTGAAATATGCAAATCTAATCCAAATATGAAGGAAAGGAAGAGGGCCGGGTTGACTTTGATTGAGGTCTTCAATTTGATGTCTGTTAATCTGAGGGAAATGTTGTGCATACACTGACTGTCTGCTTCATGTAGAAGTCTTGTCTTTTGCATAGTGACAGCTGGATGGATTATGGAATTTAACATGGAATATTCTGGAATACGAAGGTTCTGGACACAGTAAGAAAAACTTATCTACAGAAAAATGGATAAATGTCCTGGCAGAAAATTACCACCACTTTTCTGTTAAAGGGTTAGTTCACCCACAAATGAAAATTCTGTCTATAATTACACACCAAGAGTATCAAGTGTGCCACACGAGTCCTGAAAAGTGAAGCCAAAGCGTCTTGATCGCCCCCAGGTGACTGGATGCAGTATAGCTCACCATGGACCGCCCCCTCGCCATGTAACGTGATGGGACATAGACTAACTAAACAATCAAATTACACTTCAAATACATTTTTCCAAAGATGGTTTCTGTCATTTTAGGCACTTTTTCATCACGCTGATGTCAGTTCAAGTGTTCGTTTTTTAAATAAGTTTGGTTTTAGTTATTTGATGCTTTAGAAACCAGGGTGTGACGCCATGATTGACTGCTGTGATTGACAGCTTCTCTGAGTGAAGTTGTCACTGAGGCACCAACGGACATTTTTGAGTACTTCAGGAGAAGATTGGAGCTTTAACTTTAATTTGTACATTTCCATAACAAAAAGTTGTTGATTAGGCGCGGGTGTGGGCGTGACCTTGATATTGCGGCTCCATTTCGCGCTCACTACTGCGCAGACTCGGGCTCCAATACGTCAACACCATATTTGGACACTGGTGGCTTCACTTACTTCAATGGAAGAGCGTAAAGGCATGTCGTCCTTCAATTTTTTACAGTATGTCCCAAACCCTAAAGACCTTCATTCATCTTCGAAACACAAATTAAGATTTTATTAATTAAATAAACACAGTGCAGAGCTTCCGGGTACTACGTCAGAATGCCGTCTCATTATTGGCCGGCTCCTGCGTCAGCATCACACGCATGTGATGTTGTGCTCACGTGAACAGCTTCGGCAAATACTAAGCGGGCGTTCTGACGTAGAACCCGAAAGCTCTGCTATGTGTTTACAATGTGAACAGCGTAGGAGACTGACATAGAAGGGAAGAAATGAATAAAGTCATTATTTTTGGTTGTTTTTTGGAGTCACATGGATGATTTTAACGATGTATTTCCTTTTTAACCTTTAAAGTTCAGAAGGTTCCGAGAGCTTTCAGATTTCATCAAAATTGTCTTCATTTGTGTTCCGATGGTGAACGAATGTCCTCGGGGTTTGGAATGACATGAGGGTGAGTAATTTTGGGGTGAACTAACCCTTAGTATATTGGGTGTAGTTTTATGTGCTTTTCTTAGAGTGTAGGAATACATGTTCTCTACTTCATGTCTTATTATCCTGTTTTAAATAATGAGATGTCATTCAGTTGTTACACACAAAGTTGTCAACACTGCAGGATGTAAATATATGACTGAACACATGGAAATGCACAAGGAAGACTGCAGTGTTCATTAGAATTAATTTAGTGCCTAAGGCAAGATGCAAGCTAAACAGTAAACAACTGAGAGAACTCCATATAGAATAACATATCCACCTTGTGTATTTCAGGTGTCTGGCTTCCGCCGTCATTCACTTCTAGTTATTTTTAGCTGTACAAAATAGCTTGTGTTGCTTGATATTAAAAACTGGTGTTCCTTACCATATTATTTTAATTTATTGTCTTAATTATAATTTATAAACATGCTTGTTTTTAGTCCAAACAGTTATTGATATGTTTTTGAACACTTCGATATATTCCGTTATTTCCCTACAGTGGCTAATAAATCAGAGGTCTCACATTTTCACGGAAAACACCTTCACTTGTTGAAAATTAAAGGGATAGGTCACTTTGAAATTAAATTTTGATATGTTTTAGCTTACCTCATGGGCATTCGAGATGTAGGAGGATTTGTTTCCCCAGTAGTTTCAATTTTGATCATTTTAGGTCAAACCGTTCTTGTCTGTGCCTCACATAATGCAGGTCTATGGTCACCACCTAAAAGAGCATACACAGAGAAGTCCAAATGAAACAATCCCCCATTGTAAGTACACACTGAAACGAGCGGTTAGTGTGAAAAAAAGGAAGTTATCAACTCTGAAATTTACAAGATGATCTCATATTACCCTGACCTTTTATATATTAAAAGTTCAAGGGAAAGTTGATTTCTCAATTCATCACCCCTTTAAATTTGATTATTCTTATTTTTTTATTTAGCCAAATTTGTTTGTTTTTCTTTTGCAGATTATTTGTCTTTAAAATAGCGTTCAATCATACGACTACGTTCTAACTAAAAGGGATAGTTCACCCAAAAATTCTGTCATGCTTTACTCACCCAAACCTGTATGCATTTCTTTCTTCTGCTGAACACAAAAGAAGATATTTTGAAGAACCTCTTTAACCAAATAGTTTATGGACCCCGTTGACTTCTATAGTTCAGAAGTACAGGATTTGGACCAACTTGAGAGTGAGTAAATGATAAACTTTTCATTTTTGGGTGAACTATCCCTTTAAGTAGAATCTATCTGAGAGTCTAGGCAAGATTGTACATTTATCCGAGCATCTTTCTCATCGTCTTTCATCATTGTTACTGGAACAATAGCTCTGCTCTAGTTTCATGCCCGTACAACACAAAACACAAATACAAGTGCTCAGAGATATAGAGCATGCAAATCAAAAGTGAAGCGGCTGCGCTGGAGCATCCGCCCCTGGCATCTCGCTCACTTCCTTTTTCTCTACTGTCCTCTCTCTCGCTTTCATTCCATAATGTGAATCTCTTATTTCCAGGTCAGGCAGAAAGGATGTGATCTGTCTTTAATTCCTCTCTTATAGTTCTGCTTGTCTCGTTACATCAGCTAACTGGATGAAATGTGTGTGAAATTCTCACTCAGGCACATATTTAAATTATGAATGCCTTTTAAATGAAATTCAAAATTTGCAGACTGGATTTGAAATGCGGAAACAAACAGGATGTAATATGAATTTAAGGAAGCAGAATTAAAATGCAGATTTTTTTGGTTGTTTAAATAGTCTATCTATCTATCTATCTATCTATCTATCTATCTATCTATCTATCTATCTATCTATCTATCTATCTATCTATCTATCTATCTATCTATCTATCTATCTATCTATCTATCTATCTATCTATATATATATATATATATATATATTCTGAATTGTACACAAGCACAAGATACATTCTAATTAAATACTGTATGTGAGAGCCGCAAATTGAGTTCTGAACATCTGTAATAACAAACAGAGATAAACACTCTCAAAGGCACCCAAACTCACATAACAGAGGGCGGATGAAATCCCATCAAAACTACTTAATGTTGAAGAGATGCTCAACCATCATTTTGATGAGGATAGCAGAAAAGGGACATAAGAAGGGAGAGATGGAGGGAAACGGGGGATTAAAACATCAGAAAGTAAAAATTCCTCCCAGACTGATGTCCTGTCCCAAAGGGGGAAAAAAAGGGATTAATCCTTCCCTTAAACGGATAGCCTGCACTTTTACCACCCACAGAGTTCTTCAGTGCCACACACACACACACACAGTAGCTGAGTAAGCACATGTATACACTCTTGCCAGCTTGTTTTTCCTAAAGATATACCTAAAGGTGCTGATCTAGGCCCAGCCTTACAATAAATAAAGCCAGAATGACAGTTTTTGACCACAGCATTATTCTGGGGTCTGATTTTACCAACACAAATATTTGTTTTATATCATGCCAGGAACTTTTCCTTTGATGTGTATGCTTTATTTATTGAACTATGAATGTTTTAAGCGTATACCAGAATATTTCTCAATTGTTTTATTTTTATATATTGTATTTTAAATGTTCTATCTTATTATATGTTATTTATTGGATAATATTTATTTTATTTCATGTGCTGTCTTTTAATTTACATGTTATGTATATATTTCGTATATTATTTTTTCCAACCACAGCATTATTCTATAGACCTATTTTGTGTTTGCAAACAGCCATGAGGTTTTTCGTGCCTGGTGGCAGAAAATAACAGTTCTGCAGTAGCAATCTGTGGAAGCCACGGAATAAAATAATTAAATTAAATTATTTTCGAGTTTATATCTCACAGTTCTTAGAAGGATAAACAGAATTGTGAGCTTTATTTTCCCCCTCAGAATTGTGATATAAACTCACAACTGCGAGTTATAAAGTCGGAACTATAAGACATAAACACGCAAATGCAAGAAAAGGAGTTAAGAATTGTGAGTGTAGGCTATGTTTAAATGTTATCTATGTAAAATGTTATAGGTTTAAATATGATTTCATGCTGTAACTGCTAAGTATTTATGTCCCCTATGAACTGCATATGTGAATATTATATACACATCAAATCATGCTTTAATAGTAGACTGATCATCACAGGTTTCATCAGACCAGCCTGTGAATTGCAACATAAAAGTCTGCGTTTAGCTTCAAAGAAGGAATGCTATAAAAATGAACGGTATTTTTTGCATTCTGATTCTGACATACAAAGGCACAATTTTTTCTTCTTCTCTTATTCTGTGGATTTTGCTAATTTTCCTCCACTTGTTACGCTATTTTTCTGTGTGTGCAAGTGCAGCGCTACTGACGTCTACATTATATTTTATGTTATTTTTTATTTTACATTTATTTATTTTTATTTAAATGTATTTTATTATTTTATTTTACATTTTTAAAAATATACAGATTTTTTACACACACACACACACACATTTTTTTATATATATATAAAAAAGGCATAGATAATAAAGAGCAAAGGGGTTTTCCCCTATATATACATATATATATATATATATATATATATATATATATATATATATATATATATATATATATATATATATATATATATATATATATATATATATATATATATATATATGCCTGGGAAATACCTTTGATATATATATAGGGGAAAACCCCAGGCCTGACTATCATCTATGCCTTTGCTCTGACGATTTCAGGTTTTACTGTCCTTGTGGGGACATTTGTTTTCTACAAAGATAGCAAAGCCTGACCCCCACACACAGAGAGCTATAAAAGAAATAATTCCCATTCTCAAACAGCAGACACGGCTGAAAGGTCAGCTGAGTGACACTTAAGACACATGAATAGCTTCAAATAAATGGCAAGTGATACAGTTGGCTTAAATCCTGAGAAATAACCTCTGTCCCTAAAGATCTGTCCTGATTACACTGGAGAATCATTCAAAATCGTCACATCACACATCTCATGCACTCAATCCACAGACAGACAGTCTGCAAGGACAAATGAGGACAGAACAAAAAAGAAGGTCTACCAGCGGTATTATTTAGTTACACAGAGCTGCGTCTGCATGCTTCATTAGGATGCTGAGAGTTATCAGAGATGCAGACATCCCAATACACACACACACACACACACACACATGTTGGTCTATGTGGTTTACAGGGACTCTCCATAGACGTAATGGTTTTTATACTGTACAAACCGTATCTTCTATCCCCTTACTCTGCCCCTACCCCTAAACCTACCCATCACAGGAAACATTCTGCATTTTTACTTTCTCAAAAAAACATCATTTAGTATGTTTTTAAGGCCATTTGAATTACGAGGACATTTGATATGTCCTCATAAACCACATTTATAGTGTAATACCAGTGTAATACCCATGTAGTTATACAAATTTGTGTCCTCATAAACCACATAAACAGGCTCACACACACACACACACACACACACACACACACACACACACGGCTTTGTCCAATCACCCCTGCACTCTCGAAATCCCACCCTCTTTCCCGTTTGCCTCCAGGTGTTCGTTTCTTTCTCAGTACGCCCCCCATTCCAATTAATGACTTTAATTGCATCCCTTGTCTAATGAACTCAGAGAAAGGGAGAGGACTGTTTTACCAGCTCTGAAATAACCTTAACCAAAAAGCAGAGGTCAGGAATGAAAACTGCCTTCGGTATCCAACATGACGCTCCACAACACCAACCTGATAATACAAAACACGCAACCCTAAAGCGACTGCACTAGTCAGTGATTGCTCACACAGGTTCAATGATAATGCCACAGAAAACATTTCACTCAGGTTATCGAAAACATTCCTAGGTCATAAAGTCAAAATCGAAAGGAAGAATTATGTTATATAAAGACAACTATTTTTAGTCTCTATTTCCTGTTAAGATTTTGTTGTTGTTGTATGTTTTTGTTTTAGAATAAAGTGTTAATATGTCATTGTAGTTTCTTTTGTACAGCATTCAATTTATGCAAATTGCAATAATCTAGGCCATATTTATTTTTATTAAAAATAAAATTATAAAAAAACGTATATACTTATATATATATATATATATATATATATATATATATATATATATATATATATATATATATATATATATATATATATATATATATATATATGGTGACACTAAAATAGTCTAATTTGAAAAAAAAATTAAACATGAATTAATGCTGAAATATCAAATATAAATCAATGTGTGTGTGCATATATACACACACGTACACATTGATTTATATTTTGTTTATTTTTTCATCATTCATTTAATTTTATGTAATTTATCATTATTTTATTTTGGATTTTAAGATGTTTTATGTACAATAAACCAAGTTTGCACATCAAAACATTAGCAAAACAAAACACACGTACCACGGTTCAGCCTTCTGCAAAGGACATCGCATCTCAATTCAAAATATAAAATGAATCAGGCCAAAGAAATCATCTGTCTGCTTTCATTGATGTTGTTTAAAAGTGTGTATTACACAAATAATAAAAACGGAAGAAAGTGCTCCACTCACCTCAACACTTTTCCAGGTGTAAACATGTTTCTTTCCTCCTCAGTCTGATCCCCTGTGCAGCCACACCTGTAAGTAATTTGCATGTGTGTTAGCATTTGAATTATACATTTAAATAACTGCTATTTAAAGGAGCAAATCCTCAAACCCAACAGGATATTAAACAAGTACATGTGAGAGTGACTTGTGTAACACTGAGGACTTGGCCAAGCACATCCTGAACTTATTATTATCTTGAGTAATAACTGAGTGGCCTTTTTATTCTACTTCCTGTTTACAATATGCTGGGAATGTCTCACAAAGTCAAAACTCTTTCAGTTGCACTCCTTTGGCATGTGGAATTGTGGCTGGGGTTTACGACTGAGCAGTCTGGATTGTGTTCCTTTATCAGAGAGGGGAAAAAAGTTGATTATTTTAATTTTCAAGTAATTTAGTCTCAGATTCTCAGTTCCCCACTGTTGTTTGAGACGCTGAGGATTCTGTAACATATACATCTAGCCCTGCATTGATTGGCTTGGCTATTGTATTGATTGATTGATTGGCTAAGGTCAGTTTACACCAGCGATCAGTTTCTGTCTGCATATTTGTCCCATGACTACAGGATCAAAGGTCAAGCTTTGTAGTTTCCACTTTGAGAACTGGCAAGACTTCGATAAGGTAATAAGTAACTACAAATAAGCATTCTCCTTTGATGGTGAGCCAAGTTAAACATACTAAAGTTTGATGTCAGAAAAGTAGCTGATTGCTGATTCTTTGTTATCATTTATTATATTTTATAAACTGACTTTGATTTTATAAAAATCCCCCCCTCACCCCACACACATTGTGGGTTGCTTCCAGTCAGCAGTGGTGAGAATTTACAAACAGTCCGTGAAGGGACAAATCACAAACCGGTGACAGGGCGCCCAAGGCTCATTGATGCACGAGAGCGACAAAGGCTGTCCCATCCTGTCCGAGCCAACAGAAGGTCTACTGTGGCACAAATCACACAAAATTTCAATGAGGATTATGGGAAGAATGTGTCACAACACAGTGCATCGCACGCTGCTGCATATGGTGCTGTGTAGCCGCAGACCAGAGTGCCTATGACCCCTGTCCACCGCCAAAGTGCACACAAGTGTTTGAACTGGACCACGAAGCAATGGAAGAAGGTCACCTGGTCTGATGAGTCCTGTTTTCTTTTACATCAAGTGGACGGCCGTGTTCTCTTCTGGGCAAGGTTCTGCTGGGAAATCCTGGGTCAGGCTATTCATGTAGACGTAAATTTGCCACCTCCATGAACATTGTTGCAGACCAGTTACACAATGCTGTTACCTGGTGGAAGTAGCCTCTTTCAGCAGGATAATGCACTCTGCCACACATTGTTCAGGAATGGTTTGAGGAACATGATAAAGAGCTTGTTGAATATAGAGGTGTTGCCCTGGCCTCCAAATTCCCTTGAATTCAATGAGGTGCTGGACGAATAAGTTCGATCCACTGCGGCTCCACCTCACAACCTAAATGGCTTGCTTATGTCTTGATGCCAGAGACCACAGGACACCTTAAAGCCACAACATGTCATTTTAAATATACCATAGAGCATATAAAAAAAAAGTTATTTCCGTTTAATTTGCCCTTGTAACTTCCTTCTTTCTGTATCATATTTTCCTGTTCTTCAAGCACATTGATCTAACAATGTCAAAAAATTAAGAGAGGATGTTAGTCAATCCAAAACACACGCACGCAAGCACGCACACACACTTAAATATGGGTTAAGGCATGTTGACTCAAATACTCCCAGTCCCAAATGCTCAGAAACACTCCACAGTCATAGGAAAGAATATAAGTGGAATGGAATAAATTAATGATTTATTCTTATAATAAATGATAGTCAACTCACTGTCTCAGGAAGAGTCCATGAACTTCAAAGGGGTGCAAAAAAAGCCCAGAGGTGAAGTCTGTTTTATGTGTCCTTCACTTTTCTGCAGTAACCCAAAAGCTGAGCAGAGAAGAACATTTTTCAGGCAGTAAAAAGTGACAGAACTCTAGTGAAAGTGGACCACACAGTGATCCTCCATCTTCAGACTTCACAGGCGCAGGTTATTTGGAGGTTCTGGCCAAATAACACACATACCTGGGGGGGCAAAGGTCTGGTCAGGAGGATTCTGCAGTCAAAAGTGAGCATTCAATGACCCGTGGCCTGTAGTATAGAGGCCATGTGTGGCATCTGACCTGTGGCCTAGACATCTAGCGTTGGTCCAAAAATATCCCAAGTATACTGTAAAAATCAGAAGATACATTAGTTGAACCGGAGAGCTTCTGGACAATATTTTGTAGGCGCTATGGATATCCTGTTGATACTCAAGGAACTTCAATATACACTATATTGCCAAAAGTATTGGGACAGTTTATTTTAGGTGTTCCAAACACTTACATGGCGACGGGTGCATAAAATCAAGCACCTAGTCATGCAGACGCTTCTACAAACATTTATGAGAGAATGTGTCGCTTTCAGGAGCTCAGTGAATTCAAGCGTGTTCCTCATGACAAAATATTCCATGGTGAACTGTTAGCGGTATTATAACAAACTTGAAGTAATTACGAACAACAGAAACTCAGCCACAAAGTGGTAGGCGACATAAAATCACAGAACCGGGTCAGCGCATGTTGAGGCGCATAGTGCGCAAAAGTCGCCAACTTTCTGCAGAGTCAATAGCTACAGACCTCCAACCTTCATGTGGTCTTCAGATTAGCTCAAGAACAGTGCGTCGAGAGCTTCATGGAATGGGTTTCTGTGGCTGAGCAGTATCCAAGCCTTACATCACCAAGTGCTAGTGAGGTCAGACAAAGAAAATCATTGTCATAAATGCGCTTCTAGAAAAATGGTCAAAAAATCCCATAAACACACTACTAAACCTTGTGGAAAGCCTTCCCAGGAGAGTTGACGCAGTTATAGCTGCAAAGGGTGGGCCAACTCCATATTAAACCCTACAGATTAAGAATGGGATGTCATTAAAGTTCATGTGCATGTAAAGGCAGGGGTGCCAAAACTTTTGACAATATAGTGTATATCAAGAACCTCAAAATCTCTTGAAAGCAAGGATTAGAGTCAGGTTTAATCAAACAAAAGCATCCCATTTCAGTTGTTACAAACTAAGAAGTAATTATGAGATGGGCCAAGATCAAAAGTGGAAAAAAGTAAAGCTAAAACCCTAAAACAAGGGCTAAAAAGGCAATAAAATCACTGTGTTCTTTGAAGCGCAACGGCCCTTATGTAACGTCACGTCAGCATCGAACCGAAACATCCCCTCAGATTCACACTCGCCTCCCACAGTGATCCAGGACATGTAGTTGTGTTGCTAGGAAACAGGGGTCCGAACAACCTCTCAGGTAGACATAATTAGTTTAAAAATTATTAAAAAACCAAACAGCATCAGATAAACTTTAAAACACACAGATTCTACGAGGATGCAATAAATGCATAAAAAATACTAGAAATGTTGTTACATTGCTACAAATGTAAAAGTTTCTTATAATTGATGTTCTTTTGAACTTTCTATTCATCAAAGAATCATACAATTTTATATATATATATATATATATATATATATATATATATATATATATATATATATATATATATATATATATATATATATATATATCACGGTTTCCACAAAATGAATTTAGCAGCAAAACTGTTTTCAACATAAATAAATCGAACCTTACACTTTTATGGCCCTCAGAAAGACAAAAGTATAAATGCTTATATTTTTCTTGAAGCAATGGGTGCTAAAAAGTGGGAAAATTTTGGTTTGGACAGAATTTCTACCATTAAAGCCTCAAGCTAAGCTTTTATAAAAACGAAAACAATAATTATAGGCAAGCACATACATGAGCGAGGCAAACAGATACCATGCAAATATATGTGGTTTTTATGCATGCTTGCCATATGTGCTGATTACATAAGACTGTAAAATCACTGTAGCCTATTCATCTATATAATCTACCTCACATACAAAGTCAATCTTTGAAGGTGATACTGTAAAGTCTGACTAGCCCACCCAGATTAAAGTTTCTGAAGCATTCCTTTCGAGTGTGGATGCTTTGTATAAGACATAGGACCTTTTTAGCGTGTGTTGACATCATGTGAGGCCTATGACTTGTGCTTTCTTGCTCCGGTGGGACTGGCGGCTTCTTCATTATTCATGATCCGCCTTGCTGATGCTATTTATACCAGAGTTTTGAATCATCACGCTCCAGTGATTCTTTTTGCTTCTGGAAATGTGTCCATGTGAGGACCATGATTGTACTTCCTTAATACATTTTAAGGTCTAGCACCTGTAATAAGAAGACAGAAAAACTCATCACCAGACATAAAATACATCAGAAATAATTTATCACAGTAATTCCCCAAGTTTTATTTCCATTTGGGTAGAATGCATCAGAGTAGTAGGCTAGGCATAAAAATACATACAACCATACATAGAGTTTGAAATGTACTTTGTGTAGACACTAAAATAAGGCCAAAATGTTACATCAAAAACATGAGCATTCTGGGTAAAAATTTGAACTGTGAAACTCATCTGTGGGTTGCAGCAGGTCTTCGTTCTCTGGGGAATCTCGTTTCGTCTGGAGGAAACTGGAAATGCCAAGTTTCTTCACATGGGAGGATGCCCCATTAAAAGAGAAAGAGGTTTTGGAGCATGTAATTTCAGCAGCAGCAGTCCACTGGCCATCTGCGAATGCTGGCCTGCACCGGGCGCAGCTGTTTAATAACAGTATCAAATATAGCGTCAGATGTCAAAGGCGCGACCACCCATTTTAAAATCATATTCATAGAACAACAATGACTTCAATCTCAAGTGTCTTTCAACTCCGAGAGGTAATACTAATATATTCCTAATGAAAAAAATCTTAACATCCCACGGTAGGCTGGTTTTCCAGCCTAGCCAAACTGGTTTACAGATGTTCACAGAGCCTGGCCATCTGAAAACTCCCCTCTGAAGCCTCAAAATTCTCAATGCATAATGCAAATGCATAAGATATAATAAGTAGCCTACTAATTCAATTCAAATAAGTAATTTCATAATAAAGTATACACTCATTATGAATGTAAAAACATTACAAACCGAAATTTCTTTCTTGAATGCACTTTTGGGTCTGACCTCTGACGCACCAGCACAATAACGCGCCACTGCCATCTAGTGGTGTATTCTAAGCAATATGGCTTTACTTGACTCCAGACCAGACCAGTCAAACCAGCTACACTTCCCAAATAAACACTTACCACGGTAACCACGGTTTCCAAAATAACATAGCTACTACACTAAAAACATAACAGTTGGGAATATACGTCCAACAATTCAAGCAGCTTTAAAACGTTTAGTTGTTTTAGATTAAAAACATTTCTGAAATATGTTTTCAGTCATGTGGGCGAAAATGCCTTGTTGATGCTAGAGGTCAGAGGAGAATGGGCCGACTGATTCAAGCTGATAGAAGAGCAACGTTGACTGAAATAACCACTAGTTACAACTCAGGTATGCAGCAAAGCATTTGTGAAGCCACAACATACACAACCTTGAGGCGGATGGGCTACAACAGCAGAAGACCCCACCGGGTACCACTCATCTCCACTACAAATAGGAAAAAGAGGCTACAGTTTGCACAAGCTCAGCAAAATGGGACAGTTGAAGACTGGAAAAATGTTGCCTGGTCTGATGAGTCTCGATTTCTGTTTAGACATTCCGATGGTAGAGTCAGAATTTGGTGTAAACAGAATGAGAACATGGATCCATCATGCCTTGTCCACTGTGCAGGCTGCTGGTGGTGGTGGTGTAATGGTGTGGGGGGATGTTTTCTTGGCACACTTTAGGCCCCTTAGAGCCATTTGGGCATCGTTTAAATGCCACGGCCTACCTGAGCATTGTTTCTGACCATCTCCATCCCTTTATGACCACCATGCACTCATCCTCTGATGGCTACTTCCAACAGGGCAATGCACCATGTCACAAAGCTCAAATTATTTCAAATTGGTTTCTTGAATGTGACAATGAGTTCACTGTACTAAAATGGCCCAGATCTCAACCCAATAGAGCAACAGAGCCCTGGATGTGCATCCCACAAATCTCCATCAACTGCAAGATGCTATCCAATATAGGCCAACATTTCTAAAGAATGATTTCAGCACCTTTTTGAATTAATGCCACGTAGAATTAAGGCAGTTCTGAAGGCGAAAGGGGGTCAAACACAGTATTAGTATGGAATAGATAGATAGATAGATAGATAGATAGATAGATAGATAGATAGATAGATAGATAGATAGATAGATAGATAGATAGATAGATAGATAGATAGAATAACATTATGACCACTGACAGGTGAAGCGAAGAACTGATTATCTCTTCAGCATTGAATATTTTGCCCTCAAAGTTGGTGTTAGAAGCAGGAAAAGTGGGCAAGCGTAAGGATTTAGGCAAATTTGATATGGGCAAAATTGTGATGGCTAGATGACTGGCATCTCTAAAACTGCAGCTCTTGTGGGGTGTTCCCACTCTGCAGTGCTCCAAGGTAGAAACCGTCAACAGGGTCATGGGCGGCCAAGGCTCATTGATGCACATGGGGAAGGCTGGTCCGTTTGGTCCGATCAAACAGACAAACTACTGTCAAATTGCACAAGTTAATGCTGGTTTTGATAGAAAATCAGTTCCCATGCTGACCCGACCACCGCCCGAAAACACCATTTGTGTTGTGGCAGTGTGACAGTGGCATGAGCATCAGAACTGGACCACGGCACAATGGAAGGTGGTGGCCTGGTATGATGAATCACATTTTCTTTTACATCATGTGGATGGCCAGGTGCGTGGCTTGGGAAAAAGGCAAGCTGGCAGAGGCAGTGTGATTTGGTTTGAGGAGCACAACTACAAGTTTGAGGTGTTGAATTAACCTCCAACTTCCCCAGATCTCAATCTAATCAAACATCTGTGGGATGTGCTGAACAAACAAGTCCAATCCATGGAGGCCCCACCTCACAACTTACAGGACATAAAGGATCTGCTGCTAACATCTTGGTTCCAGATACCACAGAACACCTTCAGGGGTCTATGCCTCTGTATATGTAACAATATTAGGAAGGTGGTCATGTTATGCCTGAACACTATAGTGTGTGTAATTTATATACACACACAAACATTTTTTTTTGTGTGCTTTTAGTTCAGTTTCAGCTTTAGTAATTTCGGAACTTCAATTTAAATTGACTTCAGCTTTATTTCTGTTACCAAAACATTTACACAGAACAGAATCGGGTTTAATTATACACACACTATTTATTTTGGCATACTTTTCATATATATATATATATTTCATAAAACACACACACATATCCAGCCTGATCAATGTTTATTGAATAAAGCAGAAATCAGAGGAAGTTAACATCACTTTTTGTAGTTATGAGAAGGCAGGTGCCAATATAGAAATGTGCAGGAAAAACGGCTTGACATGGCTACAATTCTTTAAGCATTAACTTGCCAAAAATAGAGTTGTATTCGTCAGTTTACTAAGTGCTTACAGGGATCCACATTGGAGACTAATATGTCCAAGCTGGCTCTTTGATTAGAGCTGGAATCTACTCAGTGATGCCTATAACACCACAGGCCAGACGGCCTCCAGCGTTGCCAGTTTTAAGACTTTCTTCATTGCCTCCCTTCCCCAAGTCATCCTCCTTCTCATGGATCTAAAGCAGAATATACACAAGATCCAATGGTGAACAGACAGTTATTGCCATTAGATGTTCTACTGATTATAAAACCAGAGTTGTTTTCTTACCACCATGGTCCTCCCAATGATTGAGTATTGCCCTGACAGGGTCAGCATTTTGTCCACAATGTCAATTTTTGCAACCCCACTTTCAGCAGCTGTCACATTACCAAGATCTCCGACGTGTCTGCGAGACAGTACATTAGCACATAGCTGCTAGAAATTATACTGAAATGTATGCACTGTGTGTTTGTATGCAGGATGGGATTTATGCAAATCTGACAACACAGATTTTTACAGAGAACATGATAGAAGCGGTTGTGCAGTACAAAACATTGATTAACCCACCTGTCACTATCAGTTGGTCCACCATGAGTTTTACTGTGGGGGTTGAAGTGCGGACCTGCACTGATGCAGCCTGTGATCAACAGAGAAAACAAAATGTCAGGCTGTGTTCATGGCAGGGACAAATTAAAATGATGGCTCACCTAAAAAAATAGCCCATAATTTACTCACTGTCAAGCCATCCTAGGCATACATGACCTTCTTCCTGCGGACCGCAAGGTAGTCTATCTAGGTAGCTTGATATTTTACTTTATAATGTGTTAAATATGGATAAAACCCATTGACTCACTTCAGAAGGCCTTTATTAACCCCCCACCCCACCCCACCCTCAGAGCTATGTAGAATACTTTTATAATGGATGGATGCACTTCTTTGGGTTTTAAAAATGTGGGCTGCCACTATAAAGCTTGGAAGAACCAGGACATGTTTAATATAACTCTTTTCGCCTGAAAGAAGAATGTCGTATACACCTAGGATGGTTTGAGGGTGAGGAAATGGGGTAATTTTCATTTTTGGGTGAAATCTCTCTTTAATCGACAATATCATTTTCTGGTTGCTGAGCTCACCAAAATATTGAGCGCAATTCATCTGCCATCAAATCAAAATCAAAACTAAATCAAATCAAACACTAGTCAAGCCATCGGTTCTAATGGGATTAACCGGTACATAAAGTCAGTGGAAGGAGTAACGGTGCTTACCATTTGTGTTGTCTCCAAAAGCATGGACATGGAAACCATGCTTTCCTGGAGTAAGCCCAGTGATTTCACCTGACAGCTTCACTGCAGAAGCATCATTCTAAAACACACAGAACACTCAGTGATAGTTTCATATCAGAAAACAGAAGCTGACTTGATGATTATGATACATGATGCTAACAACTCCCAAGGTCATGGGATTTGATTCCCAGGTAATACTGATCATGTATAGCTGGAATGCAAGTTAAACAAAGCCTGACAAATGCATAAAGATAATACTTGACAATGCTTAGAGCAAATGCAGATGAAATTTCATGATTGGTAAATGTCACAGTGCACGTCATTACAATAAATATGATTATGTTTAGACTATAACATCTCTAAAATGGTGTTTAGAGCAATGACGTGCTTTCCAACGTTTTGCTGTTTGATCTCTGTCCTATTTGGCCCCAAACAAGGAGGAGCATGACTCAGCAAACTTTAACGTTAATACAACTTTGAAGGCATTTCAATGACAATTAAAAACAATTCTGAGTTCCAATTTCTGGTGCAAACCCATATAGTTTCATCGTCTGCATGTAGCGTTATGCATTTAACGTTAACGTTATGAAGTTATTATTATGCACGTGCAGAGGGGCGTAAACGAAACGCAGACCTTTCACCGTATCATAGGTCACTGCTTAGCTGCATTTAATGGTTTTAACGCATTTGTGCAAAATAATCATCAGTCAAAAAGTGAATCACGTTTAACAGGCCATTATCAGGTTAGGCCATCAATATTTGCATGGCATTAGCACAGCAAATCCCCTGCAACCGCATATTACGCCATTGCTACGCTAATCTCAGCAATGCACGGTTGACTCGTGCTTCTCTCACTTGTGGAGTGTTATTTGTTAAATGCAATGTGCGTGCTTGCAAGCTAACTCGTTGGGCACGCTGCTCTCCATAACAAACGCAGCGACAAAACACAAAATTGTTTACCTCTTGCTCGAAAAAAACGGTTCCAGTCACTTCCCCGGTGCCTTTTAGCACACAAACGGCTTTTTTCACCATGTTGCCTTTAAATTACGCAAACTGTGAAGTTGTGAGCGTGAAAGGAAACCGACAGCGTTTGATAAGAGGAGGCGCGTGAGTCGATCTGACCAATCAGAAGGCTGAACGCATTGGCGGACGTTGATTCGGTTAAAGTCTGACTTGTCATGCTGACGTAATCGTTTCCTTAACCATGTCCTTAACCCTACTCTTTTTGTCACAATTAAACAAAACTTCATATAAATTAATTCGCCTGAAAACAAATAAGCTTTAAACCATTATGCTTGCAATTCATTTCCTGTTTTAGTGACAAATCGTCAATATATATATATATATATATATATATATATATATATATATATATATATATATATATATATATATATATATATATATATATATATATATATCAACTAGTGTATGTGTGTATGTTTTTGTGACATATGATGAGGACACAAATGTGTATAATGAAATGGTATGACATAGGTATTACAAGGAGATATGAGAACATTGGCCATGTCCCCCCACTTTTCAAAAATGCTTATAAATCATACAGGATGATGTTTATTTAGAAAGTAAAAATGCAGAATGTTTCCTGTGATGGGTAGGTTTAGGGGTAGGGGCAGTCTAAGGGGATAGAAAATAGTTTGTACAGTATAAACCATTACGCCTATGGAATGTACCCATATATCACAAAAACAAACGTGTGTGTGCTATGTGCTCTCACTTCTACTTTATTTTTCCCCCAACATTTTTTTAACATTATTACATTTTTTAAAAATTGAGAAAATTCTGTTAATTCTCTATATTCTATGGGCTATGGCCCCGTTTCACAGACACTTAGACTAAACTAGGATTAGTACGTTTATTAACATCCTAGAAAAAAAAAAAAAAACATTACTTATGTGCATCTTAAGACAAAACAATGGTACTGATATATTTTCAGCTATTTCAGTTAAAACAGCTCAAACATGCATTTTAGTCTGGGACTAGCTTAAGCCTTGTCTGTGAAAATGGGGGTAGATATAATACCTCATACATGTATGCAAGTAGCCTGCATAAACTACGTATGACTTTAGTCAATTACGCTCATATAGAAGAGCTATTAAAAATGATGAAAAATCACATGGCTGTCACTTGACCTTGACATATGGACGCTGCTGTCCTGGAATTCCACAGTCATAGTCATGACTTATTCATATAGATATAGATGTCCTATTCAAAGCACAAAAAAGGGTCCAGGAATAGGGTCACATGATAACTACACACCTCAGAGGAAATCTGGTTGTATAAGGAAAAAAGCACAGCAAACAGGGATCTGTTTATTCATGATTTAAACTTAACTTTAGTTGGCAGAAGTATGTATAAATCACTAGGGTGACCGTTAAAGACACACAACTTGCATATAAGCCAGTTCATTCATTTGGTATGAAAATATTTTATTAAAACCACCTCCCTACTGCTGAAATATTTGGAGTTCCTATCTCCAAAAACTTAATTACAAAAACATCTTGTGTTTTTTGTTGTAAACATTAAGGTAAAAACGTTACAGCAAAAGGGTCTTAATATCTTATTTTAGTCAATGTGTCCATCATTAAAACAACAGGGATATCAATGGAAAATGAAAACATAACACACACACACACAAAAAAAACGCCAGTCAAAATCTACAAATATTATTCGAGTAATGTTAGCATATTTACAGCAAAACCATTAATTGTTTCTTTTCCTTATCTTCAGTTTTAATACAACATTCAAGCTTCATTGAGGTGGTACAATAATTTCACAAGGCAACGCTCCACGTTTGCCAAATGACACTTTATAAAGTCTGAAAAACTTGATTTGTGATGAAGAACCAAACATCCTATGCATATGCATCCCACAACAGTTGGACTGTTTTCTAGCCAGCAGTATTCAAGATTAGCGCTGACATAAGCTCGCATGGTCTTGTTGAAAAAGAGACCTCTATGACTCTTCTTTATGTGTTTGTTCGGCAGATTTGTTTTCTGCTATAGGTTCTGAGGCTTTTGAGTCTGCTGCAGCTGCAGTGGAAGGAGCTGGAACATCTGGCTTGGCTTCAGGAAGTTCTTTAGTAGAGTTTGCACTTGGCTCGTTGGTTTTCGCTGCAAGTCTCTCATTGGGCTCCTCGTTGGCGAGACCCAGTCGATCGAGTCTATCATCTCTGTCCCAGCGCGTGCTTCTCTCTCTGCTTCCCGCGGACCGCCTGGTTTTTTCTTCACCATCCCGCCCTCGATCTCGATCCCTCTCTCCGTCCGGACTTCTCCAGTCCCTACGTTCCCTCTCTCTGTCCCACCCGCCTGGTTTTTCTGGCTCTTCATGCCAGCCTCCAAATCTTTCACGCACGTCTGGCCTCTCTCCGCCACGACCCTCGCCGAAAGGGCGCCGCCCTCCGAACCAGTCCTGCTCTCGATCTCTCCCTCTCCCTAATCCGGGGCGCTCGCCTCGGAACTGCCTCGCCTCGTGATCATTCGGCCCGTCGGGTCTGGGTCCGCTCGGTCTCATAAAGGGAGGTCCAGGAGGGGGGAAGGGGCCTCTCATGCCATGAGGAGGGGGCGGCATGCTGAAGCCTCCAGGTGGTGGCTCGCGGTGCATCATCTGAGGTGGACCCCTGGGAGGCATCATCTGTGGTGGGATGGGTGGCATACCAGGCCGAGGAGGTGGAATGGGGAAGCGCTGCATGTGTGGGGGCGGCATCCCTGGTGGCCGCTGGAGAGGCATCATACCCGGCCTCGAACCTAGAAGACCCGGTGGAGACTGCATGCCCATTCCTGGTGGACCTCCAGGAGGCACTTGGTTTCCTGAGAAGATGAATTCACAAATATACGTCCATCATTATAAATTACATTGTTAGATTTTATTCAGAAAACATAAAAAAAAAAAAAAAGAAACGTTTCTTGAGCACCAAATCTGCATATTCCATTGATTTTGAAGGATAACAATGACAATGAAGACTGGACTAATGAAATAACAATTTCAAAATTACATTTCATAATATTTTTTGATGAATAAATTACACATAGGTGCTAAACCCACCTGAGTTGAACCCATCTATTCCATCACTGTTCATTCTTGGGCCCATTCCTGCTGGATCATTCGAAAGGTCTTCAACTGAGCTGCCAACTACAGGAATTAAAGAAGAACAATCTGCTCAGTGTTACAGTCAAGATAGGAAATCCCAAAAAACTGAAGAGGTTTGCTGGTGACTATACAAATTAAATTAGGTATGGTGTATGCAATAAAGACCAGCCACCTGGTGGCATGCCGATCCCTGCTGTATGTGGAGGAGGCCCAGTGGCGCCCAGAGGAGGCATGGCACCCGGGGGGAGAAATCCTGAAACAAAGAACACATGTCAGGGCACAGTACTTCTCCAAAAACAAAACATTTATCCTTACAACTTTAATTAGCACTATTGTACCTGGTGGCATCTGCATGGGGTTGAAGCCTGGCCGTATAAATGGACCCGGGGGTGGGGGAACCCCAGGTGGGAATGAGGGAGGTGGTATGTTCATGGGTCCTGAGAATCCTGGAGGTGGGACACCAACTGCCCCCATTGGCTGGACAGGAGGAACCTGAGTTTGTACAAAATAGAAAGAATTAATAAATAGGACCAAACACAAACCCTTTAAGAAAGAGGAACCAGGGCATGAATTACCTGCATAGGTAGTACAGTTGGGGTCTCCTCCACTTTTCCCACCTCAGGTCTGCCATTCTGAGACTCTTCAGCTTTCTCTAGATCAATCTGAGAGCCTCTCCACTCTGTAAACGGGCAAACCATACATTATGGTGTATCCTTAATGCCTATAGGAACAATTACTAATAATGTTCTAATATTTACCTGGTGCAAGAGTGTCAGGGTCCAACATCCCTCCTTCTCTGAACACATCCAGGTCCTCCATCTTTACCTTGGACCATGGTACGTATGTCACACCCAATTCCACATCCCAATACTGCTTGAACTCAGCCTTAATGCCTTTATTCAGAGCCCAGGCGATCTGGAGAAATAAAATGCCGCAATTAGTTTGAAAATATGAATATTATACATTTTCATAAACACACAACTTTTCAAAAGATTGGGGTCAATCATTTTTTTAAAAAAATCAAAGAATCCTGAAAAAACATATTTAGCCACACAACTTTCCAACATTTATAACAATAAGAAATGATTCTTGAGCAGTAAATCATCATAATAGACTGATTTCTGAAGGATCATGTGACTGGAGGAGTGATGCTGAAAATTCAGCTTTACATCACAGGAATAAATGGCAATATTTCAGCATTTTAATGTATTTTCGATTAAATATATGCAGACTTGACGAGTACACGTTTAATTTTTTTAATTCATTACAAACATTTTTTTAAATCCATACTGACCACAAACCTTTGAACGATATTGTAAATTTTGGGGTGAACTATACCTTTAAAATATTCACGGTAACTAGAAAGAGACAATGCTTCAGAAGCTCTAGAATTTCTCTCTAAATGATCAACTATAACAAAGTTCTACATTGAAATATATTTATAATTTGCTTTGTTTTAGTTAAAATGGTCAATCTCTTTCTTTCCCTCTCCTAAGACGGACAATAACAGCCCTGTTCAGAATTATTGGCAACCTTGGTATATATGAAAAAAGCCTGTGAAAGTAAACCTGCTTTGTTAATTCTTTTGACCTCTAACCTTTAAAAAAAAATAAGATTTTAAAAATCTAACCTTTCATCAAAGTAAAACAAAAAACAATTGACAATTGGGTGGGGGGGTGGGGATTTTCATTATGAAATAAATCGTCTTTCTATACATGTTGGCCACAATTAATGGCACCCTTTTATTCAATACTTTTTGCAACGTCCTTTTGCCAAGATAACAGCTCTGAGTCTTCTTCTATAACGCCTGATGAGTTTGGAGAACACCTGACAAGAGATCAGAGACCATTCCTCCAATACATTATATTGTAATCATATTTCGAAAAGCTTTTACTGTATTTTTGATCAAATAAATGCAGCCCTGGTGACCATAAGAGACTTCTTTCAAAAACAATAATAAATCTTAAACAAAACATAAGAAGAAATATTATTGATATACATGCGTATATAAATATTTTTATTACACATTTTGTTTAGTTTTTTATTTTATTTTTATCAAATCTGTTATAAAATGATAATTTGATACCTTTATGGCTTTCTGGTTGACTTTGTATGGACCTCTGCTTAGTTTCTGCAGGGCTCGATAGGCATCCTGACGATGGATCATGACAATATAGGCACAACCACGAGGGGGAATCATCTATCAAAACCAAAGACAAAATGAGACTTTAGTGCAGAAATCCAACATGTTATGGAGAACTTAAATAAGCTAACAGCTAAACATAAAACTCTAATACTCAAGAACATACATTAATTGAATCTATCTGCCCAAACTCCTCTAATAAACAGGCCACGTCCTGCTGCTGCGTCCTCTTATCCAGCTGACCCACCCATAGAGTTGTACTGCACACTGAAAGAGATATAAAATATTACAGAACAGGATTCAGTACTGTTTTGCATACTTTATAGTACACATAATCGGGACTGGACTGGAGGCGATAGCATTGAAAGTGGCTTAGCTTACCACTGAGTGTGCTATTCTTTATAGGAGGAAGGCCTTTCTGTCTTCGTTCTCGTTCCTTTTCTCTTTCTTTCCTTTCCTGAGACCGTGAGCGAGGTGACTGGCGTCGCCGTTCTCGAGAACGGGAGCGAGATCGCCGATGCCGTATTCGCCTGGTGCGGGAATTGGACCGAGACCTTCTTCTTTTAGGAGACCTGAAATAAAACCACATTTAAAGTCACCATAAAATCTAAATTTTTATGGAATATTGCAATATTATAAAGGACTAATCAGAGCACATTTAAAAAAATGTTGTGGCTTCATAATCTTCAATCAAAATAACGTTCCCTCTCTTCTCTGATTGCACTTTTAATGGCGTGAGAGCGGGATGACATCACTTGCGTGAGATCATAGCAATAGATTCACAACCATCCCCATGGAAGAAAACAGGGCTGTCAAACAATTAATCAGATCTAAAGTTTGTGTTTACATAATACATGTGTGTACTGTGTACAATTATTATGTATATATACATCTGCGTGTGTGTGTGTGTGTGTGTGTATATATATATATATATATATATGCACATATGTTAACACAAACTTTTATTTTGAATGCGAATCACGATTAATCGTTTAACAGCCCTAGAACAAAAGTCCTGCTCTACATTTCTTCTTGATCGAGCAGCCGTTTCACTTGGATGTAGGTCACAATAGGGAAGAACAGACTCCACTTTGCAACTTCCACTTCAAGTCAACTTTAATGTTGACATGACAAATCTTAAAATAAAAATAAAACATTTAATAGAAGCACTATTGTTTATTAGTTTAGTGATTTGGGATACACTTTATTTAAGGTGACGTAGTTACACTGTACTGACTGTTAATCCCTACTGAGTGATATTAATTAACTACATGTACTTACTATAGAGTTAAAGTTAGGGTTGTTTATTTGCAGTATGCATAATTTACTTTTATTACTATGGTAAGTACATGTAGTAACATGTAACTATGTCACCTTAAAATAAAGTGTTACCGTAATTTGTTGTACACACCTCGACCCAGAGCGTGACCTTGATCTCTTTCCATCTGGGAAAGGCCTGGCAGATGCATCTGAATTCATCATTTCCTGTGCCATAAATGATTATGGATTTATATTAAATTCAACAGCAGCTTAACAGTTAAGAAATCATTTTCAAAGTCATTTTACCTGATGCTGATGTCCAGCCATGAGCTGATTGAAGGTGTCGTCGTGAGGAGGGAAAGCTGCGTGTGGCTGCCCCATTGGAGGCATCATTCCTGGGTAGGGCTGAGAGGTCATATGACCAAAGCCTTGGACCTGTCCATTTGAAGGTAGAACAACCTGAGCACGCAACAACAAATACAAACCAACAATTGACCATGGATTTATTAAATTAGAGGACAATGTCTTAAAACTGACATTGCCCAAACTGTTCCTTTATAAGAAGGCTGTAGTAACATACCTGCTGTCGCTGTGATACAGTCATCATATGTTGTTGAAAGTGCTGCATCTGATTGGCTGGAGGAAATCCTGGGACGGTTTGCTCAGTAAATCCCCTGTAGAAACAGAAGAAAGAAACTGAAAATTCTGCACAGAATTGAGCAGATGATATACTGTACATTACAGTTCAACATATAGTAAAGGTGATGTAACGTACATAGTAGGTTGGACAGACGCTGTTTCATCCTTCTTGGCTTCCTCACCAGCTTCTGGCTCATCATCATAGTCAAAGCGGTCCAGAAGTGTCTGGAAGAAAAGTAGGGAAGATAACATCCATGTCTTTAGGCCCACTATTGATGCACAAAACAACATATTTCCTAAAATATGGGGTCGACACCCTGATAAGTTACTTTTATTTCGCCCATTGTAATTAAAGAACGGCCACACAAAACTATAACGTTTTTGACAATTTAAATAAATAAGATAAATTAATTAAAAGAAAACAGACTTTTATATAATTAATAAACACTTAGTTTGATAAACTGGTGAGAATTTTGAAAGCTCTTGATAGAAGTCTCTTATGTTCATTAACAATACAGTGAAGTATTATTACAATTTAAAATACCCATTTACCATTTTAAAATATACTAAAATGGAATATTGAATTTAGTGTAACAATCTTTCAAGCATCTTTCTATGTGCTAATTTAGTGCTCGAGAAACATTATTACCAATGTTTAAAACAGCTGTGAGGCATAATATTTTTGTAGAAACTGTGATATTTTTTGTCAGAATTCTTTGAGGGATATATAAATTGAATGTAATTTTTTTTTTAAATTGTATTTAATGTCACTTTTTAACAATTTAATGCTGAATAAAACTGAATAAATGTCTATATATATATATATATATATATATATATATATATATATATATATTTAGAGAGATGCACAAAATCAGTTGGTTGATCAAAACCTCTGTGTTTTCAGATGAGCAGTGCTGTCTGTTTTTTAAATACCCAAGAGCAAGTTCAAAAACAACTGATCTCTGTTGTCACCTTGTCAAAGGTGGCTTTCTTTTCCGCAGGCTGTGGTACAGGATGCGTGTGCTGATGCGTGATGGCGGAGGACGTGGCAGTCACAGCCTGGGCCTGCAGGTGGAGGTGACTCCTGTTATTGTCCACAGCTGGAGACTGAGGTTTCCCCGGCGGCTGAAAGTTCTGCAGGATCTGCTGAAGCTTCACAAAACAGTGAACATATGAATATCCCGAGATTGAATGAATGATTTTGTTTCTAATTTTTTAAGCTGGAACATTCCAAAGGTGTTCAGATGCAAACAACCGACATGCAGGAAATCCAGAGCACTCGTTCGACTAACCTGCTGTCCTTGAGAAGACTGAATTAGTTGAGCAACAGCCGCAAAGGCATCCGAGGTCTGAAGCTGAGGCACAGCTGCTGCGGCCGAGTTCGCCGTCGACACAGGATGAGCCTCCTGTTCCCTCACGGGAGACTGCGGAGATGCTGCAGGAACACATTGATAATGAAGTTATTCTATTTTAATAAGAAAATAACAAGCTAAAAGATTTTAATACATGAAAAAGCTCGTCTGATGCTGAAAGATGGAGCGGTTCCAGCGATTAAGGTTAACGGTTGTATGTTGGAACCAGGCAGTGAGTAGCCTAGAAATCTAGATGCACCCTAGCGGCAGCAAATTTAATCTGCCCGCAAGTGTCGTCTAGGAACTCTCAATACCCTTCTGAGCTGCATTCCCCTCACTCTGGACGGGCCAACCACATCGTGTATAGAGTCGGTGGACGGGGCCATTATGACGATGGCCGAGTTGTGTTTGCGTGTTTCTAGTAAACACAGAAACTGGCGAACGGTGGGGGTCTTTCGAATAAGCTTTGACTGCGATTCTGGAAGACTTGGAGTTAAGCTTTTCTCTGGAAAAAGAACGGCACTGAAGTCATTCTTAAACAGGGAAGATGTGTTCGGAGTTTAGCCGACCGGATACGGTGAATGTTTAATCTATCAACAAGCTCTGTCCTATCCTATCCTATCGCGTGCAGAGGGAGTTTGAAAGACAACCGTTTATCCCGCCCCTCGGATTGAGCCCCGTCTATGGTGAGTTTCCAGACCAAACATCTTGATGTGGGTCTGGCTTGTCAGGCTAGGCAGTGAGTAAAACTGCTTCAAATGTCTTTGCGTTGTAAAACCATTCCGCTTGTTACTGCTAACATTAAATCGCATACAATAGTCCATAAACCAAATTATGTCCTCATAAACCATGAGGTAACACACAGAAATGTTGTAAAACTCACAAGCATGACAACCCGCTAAGCAAATACAGTTACAGTAAACTACATACCATTGAGACTTCCTGCTGTAGTCGTCGCTGCTGCTTCTACTGTTCAATTTCAGCTGACTGATCTCAATGGTTTATTTAGGATAGCGTTTTTTTCTCCACAATTAAGGATGTCGCAGCTTTCAAATGCTCTCAACGCAATAGCAGTGCGTGCTCGTCATTCTTTAGCTCCGCCCACACGATATGCCCCCAGCCACTCGTTTTTATTCAGAAAGACTCCGTACAGCCTTTCTTTCTTTTATAAATATAATAAAACGAAATACTTTTCGGCGATATGAAGGATGCAATACTACTCTACAGGTACTCAAGATTGACTGAAACTGAGTGTTTCATCGTGATTGATTTTTTAAAATTCTTTGATCAATAGAAAGTTCAAAAGAAATAGATTCAGATTCAGATTATTTTATTTAATGCCATGTGAGCATTCAAAGCTATTTTCATGGCAAAAATTAAACTACAACAATACAAATATCATATAAATACAATAAAAAACAAAACAGCAAGTCTCAAAAGAAATAGAAATCTTTTGTAATATTATAATAGTCTTCCCTGTCACTTCTGATCAATTGAACGTTTCCTTGCTGAATCTGATATATATGCATGGCACAATAAAATAACAGTAGTGTATGCAAACACTCTCATGCTTGTGAGCTGCAAAGCTGTATAGCAAAACAAATCTCATACCAAACAAAAGGCACATTAAATTCACAGCGGTGTTCACAATAGCTGCTTTTCCACGGTCGGGCCAGAGTTGTCAACAGGCCGGGCTGGGCTAATACCTTCAGACCTGTAGCATCCAGCCCAAAATCATGCTGTGTTTTCACCGTCAACCAGAAGCTCTGCAATGCTTTACTAAAACCCACCTCTCTGGAGCAACGTCTTATACAGCCTTATACGGTGATCAGAATCCATTCTGGATTCCGGATTACAAACAAGTTATTTCAAACATTCGCTGCTGTCTGAAAGTGAGTTGAGCTAAAATGGTTTTAAAGGGATATTTCACCCAAAAATGAAAATTCTGTCATCATTTTCTCACCCTCAAGTTGTTCCAAACCCGTACGAGTTTCTTTGTTCTGCTGAACACAAAAATATATTTTGAAAATTGTTTGTAACCGAGCAGCAACTATTTACAACCATAGTATTTTTCCCCTACTATGGTAGCCAATGGTTGCTGCTCTATCTGATTGGTTACAAACATTGTTCAGGATAAAAAATAAACTCTGCCTATGTTCCTAACCACTCTTCAAGCCCGAGCTGTCCCGTTTTATTCAGAGGCAGTGATGGGAATAACGGCGTTATAGATTAACAGCATTACTAACGGCGCTATTTTTTTCAGTAACAAGTAATCAAACGAATTACTGTTTCCCCCATTACAACAGCGTTACTGTTACTGAGAATAAAGTGTGGCGTTACTATAATTGAGCCCACTGAAGCGTTTTTTACCCAAACAGGCGTACAAACAGACGCTCTCTGTCAGCGGACCTGCAACCTGTGTGTGAGAGAGAGAGAGCGAGCGTGCGTATTGGGGAGTGGGTGTTGTACACATAACTGATTATGATAGGTGGGTGGGGGACAACCACAACTGATGATAATTCACGATTGGCTTAGGTAGACACACACACACACACACGTGCTGTCTCACAAACCAACGACCAGGAGGAGTCAGAGCGATATCATGTCCAATGACTTCATAGGGAGCTTTTCGCAACCCTCAAGCTTTTACTTTTCCTTCATTGAGGTGAAAAGTAAGAATGTAACATGAAACTAATGCCCTAGTGGTTAGGAACATAGAGAAGTAACTAGTAACTACAACTAATTACTTTTTTTAAAGTAACTTGACCAACACAGTGGGCCAAAAAACCCTGGCGGTTGGCCCAGAAGCCCAGACGAGGCCCAATCAAGCCCAGGTAGTGACTGTGGAAACGCGACTGGCATGCTCGCTTTCGGCCCGACAGTGGAAACCAAGCGGCATAAATTTCATTTTTGGGTGAACTTTAAGCCTTAAAGTTCTGCTAATTAAGGGCGTGGCCACTCTGAGTCATAGGTGGATAGCCATTTATCCGTTAGTCAACCTCAGCCACGCCCACGTCCCGCCTCTTTGCCCATTTTTGTTATCCGGGAGTGATGGGAGATGAAGCGATGCCAACATGGCAAGGGCCAGCTCGTCTCTACTTTATGCTTCAGAACTGCTCTGCAGAATCCTATGGTCCATATTTTTTTACAGTCTATGGTGGAAAGGCAGCTAATGTTACACATCAGTGTCTTACCCGCGTCAGGGCCGCTGTCGAAGCCTGTTGAGCTAGTGGATCCAGCAGCCATGTCCAAAAGAGGCTGGATTACTTCAATCTTAAACACTCCATTCTTCTGCCACAGGTTCAGCACTCTCACTATCTTACTCTGAAGGACGGTATCATAAAGTGAGCATTCGATTCAAATGAATTAAACCATACAATGAGGTTACTGAACAAGGAGCTGTTGATAAAAACATTGGAAATATTCTCACCCGGTCTTCTGTGGGACACAAGCATAGATTCTCAAACGTCCCTGCGATGTTTTTGGTGAACCTTGGTCCAAACACATCTTTTTCTGCACCAAACTGATGCCGTGACTGTCTCACGATGGAATCCACCACGTAGAGCCCTGGAACCTTGTACTCAGGCTTGCACTGTGCACAAAATAAAATTTAGTAAATGAACCGCAACCAACAATCATCCAATTCGAATTCCATTTAGATGGGCACCTACCTTCTTTATGAATTTTTCGACAATTTGAACAACATGCTTGTATAACTGTAAGACAGAAACAATTTAGAAAGGATTAAGGGTTTTCAAATACATGTTAAAGTTTCTTTGATTAGGATGAGAAATCTCTGAGCTACCTGCACAAACACACACTTATTCATACCCAACAGGCATTAGGTATCTGTTGCGATCGCTTAACTGCATGATCAACTTACTTTAATGGCTTTTATGGCAGATTTGGTGATAGAGATCATCTTGGCCCTTGAGATGGGAGGCTTGGTGTCCATCAAGGAGAACAACTGCAATTAAGCCGCAAAGTAATGTTAATGCATACGATGCCAATTAAGAGCTGAAATAACAAGTATGGAGCATGGAAACATTATTATTGGGTAACATAACACTGAAAGCTTAACATTGGAGTCGATGCGTGAAAGCAACCTGCACTGCAAAATCATTTTTATATTGCTGTTTTTTATGCTATCTTATACCATGACAAGTGTGCCATGAATATGACATGGTCAATTTCACAAAGTTGTTTATAAAGTGCAACATTCTGGTTACAGAAGTAAAAAATAAAAGCCATCAGTCTGCATTATTTCAACTTATTGTTTAGACAACCAGATTGAACGGCATAACTCCTAATGAAAACTACTTATTAAAACCGTATGAAGTAAAATATCTAGCTTCTGACCAGACCGTCTTGCGCATTCAATTTACGGAAAGCGTATGACATCAGATGTAGCTTAAGGCTCTGTGTCCACCAAAGCATTTTTAGCTAGCTCATAACGCAAGGAACTCTGCTGAAAACATTTTGCTGTGAGTGTATGAGAGCATTTTGATAGCGCTGCGTTTTTTTCAGTTGAGACTCTTTGCTTGTTATGATACAGAATAGGGATGCAACAATACAGTTAGTCCACGGTTCAATACATACCTCGGTTTTTAACCACGGTTTTCGGTTCGGTTCTTTGCTATTCTATTCTTAGGTGACAGGAACAGAAAGAGGTTAAGGAGAAAATTATTTTTTCTCTTTCTTTATTTTACTATAAAGACTTGAAAAACCTTACTTAAACTTAAAACTTAACTTACAAAAAAACCTTGTACACATTCCTAGTGTATTGTATAAAATAAAATAAATATATATACAAATTTACAGTGCTAGCTCAGAGATGTACAGTAGCATTTAAGTATGAAATTGTATTAGTAATTGTAGGTTAAATTAAATCTTACTAATGCAATAAAGTTTTTTAATTTTTATTTAAGAGCAGTGAGTGATTTTCTCTTTGTCTTTTGTTGGTGAACAAAATAATACAAATAAAAAAATCTAAAAATAATTTTACAGGTGAACTGTCCCTTCTAGGACAAGCGTTCACTAGGCTGCGCTGCTGTCAATTAAAGACCTGCTTGCATCTCATATACAGACGCACGGGATATTACTTTAGACATAACCTACTGTGATCGTTACTCCAGTCTTCAGTGTCACATGTGACATCCAGTCTATTACATGATCCTTCAGAAATCATTCTAATATTCTGATTTATTATGAGTGTTGGAAAAAGTTCTGCTGCCTAATATATTTGATGAATAAAATGTTCAAACAAAATTCATTCACAAAATGAATGCATTTATTCAAAATAAAAACATATTTTCAAATAATATAAATCTCCTTTACTATCATTTTTTATCAATTTAACACATGCTTGTGGAATAAACTTATTGATTTATTTAATAAAAAAAAAAAGACTGACCCCAAATTACTGACCAGTAGTGTATATTGTTACAAAAGATTTCTATTTTTAAAACATTTGCTTCTTTTTATGAAACTTAAAAGTATAATAAATTGAAAACAAATTATTTTAAATTGTAATAATATATCACAATATTACATTTTTTTCTGTATTTATGATCAAATAAATGCAGGCTTGATGAGCAGAAGAAACTTCTGTCAAAAACATTACAAATAGTAATGTGTCCAAACTTTTGGCCTGTACTGTATAAGTTAACCGTGTGTGTATTTGACAGTATTAGCGCAGTAAAACTACTAAGTCCAGTAATCACGTGTGTTTGACAGGCTGTTAGTGCGCGAGCTGAGGGCATGTTAAAAAATGCATTGCGCCCACAGCATTTTAAAAAGTGCATAAGCACGAGAATGAAATGTTTAACTGGCAAGGCTTTAAAACGTGGCTAAACACAGCCTAACTTTATGATTGCGATATTTGCTCATATCAGCGCGTAGACTCACAGGCACACTCAAAAAAAGCTGAGATAAACTGAGAGAACCATTTCAAACAGAGAGAAATATAAATAATTAATTAAATGTAAAAACGAAAAAAAAAAAAAGTGCGTATTGAACCGTGAATGCCGTACCAAAAGGTTCAATATTATATTGAGAATTGTGGCATCACTAATATGGAATATCCACGGAAGTGTTACTAGTATCTAATTTTACAGATAGTTTCTGTATTGATTCTAAATAAAAATGCAGATACACTGTAAAGTATTTGCTATGGCTCTTGTTTTAAATGATTTTGTTCCGTTATTATGCTTGTTGTTTACATCTGTTGACAAGCACAATGTGGCGGTTGTTGGTTGGTGTTGTATGTCCCGCCCCTCCTCCACTGTGATTGGACGGCTGGGTGAAACATAACAGTGATGAGCCCTGTGTTTTACTCAGAGTTGAACATTCTTCAACTCTCTGCGACCAGTAAAAAACACTGAGCATGAAATACTCACTCAGCGCCTTGTTACGTTAATGGTGTTCTAAAAATGCTTTGGTACACACACAGCTTTAGCGTTTTGATCTGCGCAAGGTGTTTTTCCCCGCAAATTGAATATGGAAGGTGTCTGGCAGAAGCTATATTTTACTTTATAATGGTTAAAACGTGGATATTTTTCTTAAACAAAACCCATCGATTCATTTAGAAGGCCTTTATTAACCCCCGGAGCTGTGTGGAGTATGTTTATAATGGATGGATGCACCTTTTTGAGCTTCAATTTTTAGACTGACATTCACGGCCACTATAACGCTTGGAAGAGCCAGGACATTTTTAAATATAACTCTGACTGTATTCGTCTGAAAGAAGAAAGTCATATACACCTAGGATGGCTTAAGGGGGAGTACATTATGGGATAATTTTATTTTAGGGCGAATGATTCTTTTAAAAGGTGTTGCATTGTATTTAAGCATCCTGACCAGCATAGCAACACTCGTTCAACCAATAGCGCGATTTTTGGGGCGTGACTAACGATTTAGCTGACCAATAACACACAATGAAGTGTGAGGGAAAACGTGCTTGAAAACCATCATTGTTTATGCAGCTCGGTTTGATGTGTTTGGTGCAAAAATTACTTTGAATGTGTGCATATAAATAACCATACATTTTTACACAAATAAGCATATTGCGCTATAGTAGGCTAAGGGGTGACTTCTTAAAGGTACAGTAACAAAAACATTGTTTCAAAGTGCTAAAGAAAAGATAGAAATTGTCATTTACAACTATATTTTCGTTGCAAAAAACTTCATGGGCATTAGAAAAATGCTGCTAAAGTCGATTGTGGACCATGTCTTTGGTGGGACACAATTTTGTACAATTTAACCATTTCAGCCCACGATTGTTTACCTCGACCACCAGCGAGCAATGTAAGTTATAAAAAGACAACTGTGACAGGTTATAGATCTTCCCTGAATGAACTCATGTCAGAGGAGATACACAGACACTGCGCAGACTGTAAACAAACTGAGACATAGTTTGTGTGACGTCTGATAACTTTAGCACAGATGCGTATTCATACATGTTAGATCCGAAATACAAAAAGCAGAAACTAACATGCACAGTGGCTAACTGCAGATCACGTTGTCTATTACGATTATTAGGACTGTTATTATGGCGTTCAAAAGTACCATAATAAACAGATCTAAGCATTTACACTAGTATTTACGAAAGGGTGGTTTCGTATGATAAGCTAGATCCAACTTAGAGGCATGCAACTGCGCATTTTAAACACTGAGGCCTTCATCTGGCTTGGGCCGTTTCAACACATTGAACGCTTGTGCTCAACAAACCGCCATTTTTCTGCCATTTCATCTTATTGAACCGATACACACCTCATGATTAAAAGCGTTGACGGCATCCATGGTGTCCCGTCTCTGCTTTGCAGTCACTTTATCCGGTAAAATCAGAAATATATGTGGTACTGTCCTCCAGCAGGCCGCCCCAACATGTCCGCCCCTGGCAGCAGACAGTCACAGTTCGGACTCGGAGTCGGCGCGGTGCTCGCGGTGCAGGATGGGATTGGAAAACTGTCATTACGAATAACGGCCACAAGATGGCGCTGAAAGCACGCATGAAAAATCTAAAGGTCAACTCGTTATTTTTTTACGGTGTATGGTTTTAATGTCGTACCGATTGATTTTATTATAATACAAATATCTTATCATAGACAACATATTGGCATGGTAAATGCAGACACTGCTAATTCATATGGTAATTCACAGGTAATTATTATGTAAACTAGAGTGTATTTAACATTAATACACATAGGCCTACCGCAGTTTACAAAATACATGTTAAAGGGATAGTTCATCCAAAAATGAACATTCTGTAATCATGTAGCCTACTCTGCCTCAGGTTTTTCCAAACCTGTAATTTCTATGTAATAGAGTGGCGCATGTATGACGTCACACAAAAACTGTAATTTTACTTAAACATTTTGACCATTAAGATAATTATCAGAAATATACGCAACTGGAGGGCGAGATGTGCAATATCTTCAATATCTTTTATATCTTCAATATCTTCGTTTGAGTTCAGCGGAACAAATACATGTATACATTTATAGGCTATTCAATACATATTCATTTTTGGGCTTTAAAAGAAGAAAATTAGCTTAAATTGCCCTACATGCCCTACGATAAAATATGAATAGGCTACATCCAATTGACCAATCAGCATGATAGCATAAAAGGCCTCTGTGTAGATGTATCACTCTGCAATAGCCTACCCCATTGATCAATAAAACGGTCCCGTGTATTATGTATTTTAGCAAACACAGCAATTTATTATTTATTTACCGAAGTATGAGTGACCCCTGCTGGCATCATTCAATTTTATTTTTGAGGCCACGCCCTTCCCTGGTCGAGATACATATATAGGCCCTATCTATGAAAAAAAGAAGATGAAGATTATGCGGAAGATAGGCTATAGTTACGTTGTAGCCTATGTGCACGTCGAAGCCATACACTGTAAAATATAGGCTACAGTTCAATAAGTAGCTACAGAGGGACTATTATTAAAAGTTTTCTATTTCAGTTATTTATTGTTAAAAGTTTTCAGTTTCAGGTAGGCTATGATACGCTCATCCAGTGATAGGCTAATGTGAGAAAATGGCCTGTATTGTGTTTAAAATAAAATAAAAAATACAGCGCATGACAACAGTTCTCTGTTTTTACTTGAGCTAATCAGATGAGAGCATCAGGCATTACATCTAGGAACACTCTCTTACCGTTTACATCAATGTTAGGGACTATTTTTCCCCCGGCGGAAGGATTACATGTATTAAGTAATAGGCCTAATACATATAGGCAATTTTGGACTTTAATTTGTATTGTGTGGTAACCGTTAAGACGCATGCCTCGAGTACCTTATTACTCATGTAAACTCTGCATTTCTATATTATTATGATTATAATAACAAATATAGCTGCAAGCAGCCATTATCGGGGCCAAGCGCAAAGAAGAAGACAAGACATGCCAGCATGGCTGGAAGTCTCAAGCCAACTGCAACAATGAGCCATTAAGGACCTATTAAGTTGATTTTAGGCAAAATAGCAGTCAAATTTTAAATACAGTCAATAATAATGGTTTAATGGTTTATCACTTTCGACCAATAGGTGTCACTGTTACGAAACTGATGTGGTTTAGTCAGATTGAGATGACAATGACACATGCAAAGTTTGGTGTCAATATGTCAAAGCATTGCAGAGATACAGCCTCAAGAGTCATTTTTGCATCATGGCTCAACTCTGTTGCAGTGGTATATGAAAACTGTTTTGTCTATCAATCCGAAATCCATAAGTATTTGTCAGCATGGTCTGAAGACGATACGGATCAATTTTGGTGAAAATCGGACAAACGGTCTAGGATGAGTTTGAAAAAGTAGATTTTTAACAAATAACAAGATGGAGCACAGATATGTTTGCAAAATATGGCAAAATTGGTATCTATCTTCTCGGCATGAGCCAATGAATGTATTATGACCAGTCTCATTACAATAGGCTAATTTAATCAAAAGTTATTAGCATTTTTGTACATTTTATTACAACTTTTGACCACAAGGTGGCGCTGCCCCGAAACTTTTTGAATATCTTCGGGACATAGAGCGGAAGACACATACCGAGTTTTGTAATGATACACTAGTGCATTCTTAAATTATAGCATTAGCATTTTAAACCGTAATACTGCATTGAAGTCAATGGGAATTTCATGTTTTGTTTTATTATAGCGCCACCAAGAGGCACAATCCCACCAATTTTTTTATGTGTCCTCGTAGTGAGCCCATACATATGTGTGTCAAGTTTGGTGAAAATATTTCATTTTGTTTTGGAGTTATAGACATTTATATGAAAAAACACGTAAAAAATGACTGACACCTGACTTTGATTGGATTTTACTACCCCTTACTATCAATATTTTGAGATTTGGGCATTAGCGTATAGCTATCGACCTATGTTTCCGAACTTCTGAGGCTGGTTTCGTCTCGATCGGACTAGCGGTTTCGAAGATATCAGCAAATGTTTTTTAAGCACTAAATTACAACTCTGCGCAAACCATATGCCGAAACCTGGCAAGTCTGGTATCGTTGGAGTCGGCAAGGATTCAGGAGACCAAAAAACACACTCCCATCAAAATATGTCAACCACACCCAAAGTTATAAGCGTTTGAAAAAAAAAATTCTCCACTAGGTGGCGCTGTTTCGAAACTTCTCAGGCTACTTCAGGGCATCGTGGTGATGACCCATACCAAGTTTCATAACAATCTGTTCATGCGTTCATAAAATACAGCATTTTTGCACATAATTCAAAATGGCCGACATCCAAAATGGCCGACATGGTAAAATTGGATATCAGTCGACTCGGCATGACGCCCTGAATCTAATGAGACCAATTTTATGATTTTTGGATAAACGGTTCAGAAGTTATAAGCCAAAATAGGCATTTTTCGTATCTCCGGACAGGTAGGTGGCGCTGCGCCGAAACGCTGCATGTTGCTTCAAGTCATGCTTGTGATGACATGTACCAAGGTTGGTTTGAATACGATAAAGCGTTGCGGAGATATAGCCTTTAGTGTGTTTTTGCAACCTCCACGTAAAATTTGTTTGTGCGTTTATTGAAAACGATTGGACGAATCAACTTGAATTCCATAACTTTTTGTCAACATGCTCTGAAGATGATCTGTTTCAATTTTCGTGAAAATCGGAGCAACGGCCTAGGAGGAGTTCGAAAAAGTAGGTTTTTCAGAAAATTCAAAATGGCGGGAAAATTTGCATACCGGAAAATGACATCATAGGGTGAAATCGAATCGGCTTGAGCCAAGGAATCCGATGAAAAAAGAATTTTGTTTCTAGCCCTTAGGGGTCAAAAGTTATAAGCATAAATATGAGTGAAACTTTGGACAGGTGGTGGCGCTAGAGGGATTGAGTTAGAGGCACCAAATTTGCTATAGTGACAGCTCAGACTGGCCTCTATGAGTGTGCCAAATTTCACAACTTTTTACCATACGGTTCTATGGGCTGCCAGAGACTCCTATGGCGGAAAAAGAAGAAGAAGCAGAATAATAATAGGAACACTAACGATTTCAATAGGTGCCTCCGCACCTTCGGTGCTTGGCCCCTAACTATGTTTGAGTGGTTTATCAAATCCTTTGTTTAAATACTGCTCATTATCATTCCAAATGCTGGAGGCTGCCTGATGTTCACCCACCACCACCCTTGACAGTTTGAATAAAACTGATGATTCAGTCCCTCTTTTGTGCGCAACTGCATTCACTTAAAACTTGCTAGAGGTCTTGTAATAGGAAACAGCCGAGTTTCTATGATGAATATCCTTTCAAATTTGAAAAGACAAAAAAAGATTAAGAAGCTCTGCATGCATTCATGACAAAACATTACGTTTGCTTAAAGGCCTTCCCTGACCACCTTGTGTTAAAATGTTCCACCAGTCCTTTGTTTATTGAAATTCACCTCAGAAATAAAACAAAGTACCATTCAAAAGTTTAGTTTTTTTCTGTTTTTGAAAGAAGACACCTATGCTCACAAAGGCTCTATTATTTTATTAACAATACACTTTAAACAGTAATATGCCTTACTCCAGTCTTCAGTGTCACACGATCCTTCAGACATCATTCTAATTTGGTGATTTGAGGCTCAAGAAACATTTTTTCAAAGGTTGAAAACAGTTTAATGTTTTGTGGAAAATCATGATACTTTTTTTATAGGATTCTTTGATGAAAAAAAGTTGAAAAGCATGTATTTGAAATATGGAAAATCTTTGTTACATTTGAACTCAATGCATCCTTGCTGAATAAAAGTTTTAGAAAAGTTATTACTGACCCCAAACATATTGTTCAGTGCAACTGTACATCTCCACAAAACTGTACTCTAACTCCAATAGAGGGCATCATTTTGTTAAAGACAGTTCATTATTATTTATATATATTTTTAAATGTTTGTCCAAATTGTGAAGTCACAAACATTTTAACTTTACCCAATAATAAACTTGTAAATTATGAGTAGATTACGATGTCCTTCCCGTCATTTAAGTATTCCAACACCCTTATTAATGTTGATAAGCATTGTATTCATGACATGAGTTTGATGGTCATGCCATGGTCCTCTAAAACTAATGGCTTCAATCCAAGAGTGAAATCATGCAGCTAAAACAGATTACTGCCTCTGGCTGCTTGGATTGCTCACTGTCATTGTCTTAATGTAGGAAGAAGGAAATAGTAAGATCCAGAGAAAGTGTCCAGCTTAATATGGTTTGTTTTGCATGCTTAAGTGACCGGCGAACACTGAGATATTGTGTAAGAGCGTGAAATTTAAACCATGATGCTTGGCATCACGCTCTTGGCATTGTAACGTTTTAAAGTTGATATTAAATTGGAAAAAGGGGTTTTAAAACCCAAAATGCACTCAATGTGAGTGGATAAAATCCTTGAGGGAAAAAACACTGCTTATGAATCTCTATGTTGCCATGGCATATCTGTGTAAGATTGCTATCTTGTTGCAAAACCTTGGTTCAGTTTATATAACATAACCTTAAATGTCTAATTGTGCTGACAGCTCTAGGAATGGGTGCAAACACAATTTCCAGGTTGAGATGTGAAGAGGCTGCTAATAGAGCCTTGTTATAGTGAGTCTGCATCCCTTCTTAGTGAAATGATTTTCCTCGGTGACCAATTCTTAGATTTAGAGACTCTGAAATTTCACTGTTCCTCTGTGAAGGATTTCTTTTATTCTATAAGGTTTAGGGGCTTTGTGTTTACCTGTCCTTCAGAAATTGAGTTCACGACCTTCATAAAATAGTCTAGACCAAAATTAATAAATCACTACAGCTTAACCCTAGCCTAATTTATCAAATAGTCAAATCAGATTTTATTTAAATAGAGCCGTTTATTTAACCTTTAGACAAAATATAGGAGAATGTAAACCCAACTTGCAGTTACATCACATTTTTAAGTTAAGAAATGCAAAGTTTAAGTAAGCAGATTTCAAGTTTGCACTCATACACTTTTGCAAATTCCAAATGGTAACACCATGCTTTGCATTAATTACCAATTATTAATTACTAGTGCCATGGCAAGGCATGCTGGAAAAGAGCCCAGTTTCAGGTAAATTTAAGTCTGTCTAAATTAAAATAAACAAGTTCATAGAACTCAAAACAATGGAAACAATTCAATTACTTAAAATTAGTGCTGTGAAATCGCGATGAATTGCATCCAAAATAAAAGTTTGTGTTTACATAATATATGTGTGTACTGTGTATAATAATTATGTATTTATACATACACACACAACTTCATATTTAAGAAATATTTGCATATATATATATATATATATATATATATATATATATATATATATATATATATATATATATATATATATATATATATATATATATATATAATTTATTTAATTGTATATAAATATATTTTATATATAAATATAATTTGTTTTCTTAATATATACATGCATGTGTGTGTATTTGCACAGTATACACACATAAACACAAACTTTTATTTTGGATGCGTTTAATCAAGATTAATTGTGACAGCACTACTTAAAATGTCTCAGTTTCGTGAACTAAAAATAAAAATACATTTCTAAATAACCATAATAAGTAATTTCATTCAACTAATTTGTTTAAAGCTGCAGTCTGTAACTTATTTTGGTTAAACATTATCCAAAATCTATTTTTGAGCAATTAACTAGTCTTCAAAACTATAACAGTGTTCATTGTTAATACACACTCAATACCTGTAGTCACACAATTTATTGTAATGCTTTTTTCTCATTTGTCACAACAAGTGGCAGACATGTTTCTTGTTCAGATGACATTACGCAAGGAACATTTTTATTTTGGTCATACGTTCAAGACATACAAGCTGTCATTCTGAATTACAGTACCCACTGTTGTGAATGAATGAAAGCCACGCAAACTCCTCAAAACATTAGATTAATCCGCGCTGAGGAGCCGATGTACGATGCATGTATAACTCCGCAAATAACTGCAATTGAAGTTCAAACAGAGATGTCGACAAAGAGGCACAATTTACGGACTGCACCTTTAATTTGAGTTTGTCCTACTCAAACCGATTCATTATTTTGAGCGTTAGGGTTTACAGAGTACTTATATGACCAAAAAGTAAGATGAAATTTGGATGGCTTGTGATATAAATCATTGTGATCTTCATCACATTATGGCAGACTATAAAATGCACAAATATTAGTTGTCACTATATAATATTGATCAGTAAGATATTTAAATGCTTAGTTTTATGATCAAATAGGTATGATTTTACAGCACAAAAGCATGTGTCCCATGACCTGAGGGAAGGTGTTTTTAGAATGATAAAAAAAGACATACATTGCTTTCTTTTGGCAGTTTTAGTGACAGACACAGAGGATGATCCAAAACTATGAGCTGAACGTCCATCAACCAGACGAGCAGCACAGCTTAACGTGCCTGAGCACATGCTATTACTAGACCACTTCTCTAACAAGCTAGTGTTATTTTTTACTATTTTTCATTGTCACCCCTTTTCATCCTTTCATTCTTTCAACTTTGATTCACGCTTTATCCTGAGGGCCAGCAGATATTTCCATCCATCAAGTGGAGTATCAGTCCTGTCTCCACTTGTACAGCTTTCTCTTTAAGTAAGCATTCGGTGTGAGGGTAATATGTGCGAAACCATATGTAAGTGTGTGTGTGTTTTTCTGCATGCATTTCCCAATAGCTTGTGGTTACAGAAAGATGATTGGCATTAGGTGACAATTTAGTTAAGTATGCTGATACACTCAAAACTTTTGAACTGTATCAGTATTACTGCAACAGTCCAAAAGTGATATAGAAAAAAACACATGTCTTGAGTGCACCCTAAACCATGTGCAGTGTCTGCCTGTAAATGATTCATTTTAATGTTAATAATTTAAATGGACTTTGTAAAGTCTTAGCAAAGGGCAGACTTTAAGCCTAGCGGCTCAGATGAATGGAGCTTTCACTCATGCATGAACAATTAAGGTAAGAGTCTTGTCAGTTAGTAACAATTTAGTTGTGTTAGTTCTGCACGTTAATCATTTCTTTGTTTCTGTATGCGGTATAACAACAAAATATATATTAATGTTTGTATTGTTTTATTTTACTTTTTGGTCAGGTACAATGAAGTCACTTTCAAACCAGTCGCATTTCATTATTGGACTATTTTTGTCCTTGTCTCTTATCACCCTGAGCTGCAGCGGAGGTAAAGTTCTACTGTATCCTGTCGATGGAAGCCACTGGGTCAATATGAAAGTCCTGATAGAAGAGATGCACTCCAGGGGCCACAACATCACAGTGATCCGACCCAAATCCAGCTGGTACATCACGGAAAAGTCCCCTTTCTACACTTCCATCACAATCCCAGATGAAACCAATTCATTTGAGAACTTTTTTGAAGAGTATTTATGGAAAGTGATGGAGATAGAAAGAGGCGAAGCTTCCGGACTGTCATTCTTGCAGCTCCAGGTCGATTTGTTCACAATGCTGTCAAAAGCACATTACATTTCATGTAAAATGGTGTCAGACATTTTAGAAGATAAGACACTCGTCAAAAGACTTCAGAATGAACGGTACGACCTGGTGCTCACTGATCCTGCCATAGCAGGCGGAGTGTTTTTAGCTCATTATCTAAAACTCCCTCTTGTTCTCAACGTACGATGGATCACCAGTGGTGAAGGACATTTTGCTATTGCACCATCTCCCATGTCTTATGTACCTTTACCAGGCACTGGTCATACAGATAAAATGAGTTTCACTCAAAGGGTTACAAATGTTTTATTTCAAAGCATCGTTTTCTTCCAGGAGAGATTTGTGGTGGGTCCACATTATGATGCGCTAATAGAGAAGTATTTTGATTACAAAACGGACATTGTTAGCCTCATTCAAGCTGCTGATATCTGGCTCATGAGGGTTGATTTTATCTTTGAGTTTCCAAGACCAACCATGCCAAATGTTGTTTACATGGGTGGATTTCAGTGCAAACCTTCCAAGCCTCTTCCTGTAGATCTGGAAGCATTTGTGCAGAGCTCAGGAGACCACGGTTTTATTATTATGTCTTTGGGAACACTTGTTAAAAGTCTCCCCGCCGACATGGCGAACGAAATTGCGGCCGCTTTTGCTAGTCTACCTCAGAAAGTGATCTGGAGACATCTTGGAGATCGCCCGTCCGCCGTGGGCAACAACACTTTAATCGTGGACTGGATGCCGCAGAATGACCTCCTGGGACATTCCAAGATCAAAGCCTTCGTAGCCCACGGAGGAACCAATGGAGTGCAGGAGGCCATATACCATGGGGTACCGGTCTTGGGTATTCCTTTGTTCTTTGACCAGTTTGACAACTTATTACGTGTTCAGGAGAAAGGAGCGGGTAAGGTACTTAGGTTGTCAGAGCTCAGTGGCCTTGGACAAGCCCTACGGGAATTGCTCGGGGATGCTTCCTACAGGAAGAACATGCAGAGACTCTCAGGTCTCCACAGGGACCAGCCGATGAGGCCTTTGGACTCAGCCATCTTCTGGATCGAGTATGTGATCCGAAATAAAGGTGCGAATCACCTGCGCTCCGAGTTCTACAAGATGCCGTGGTACTCGTACCATTCTGCTGATGTGTATTTGGTTCTGTTCACCGTTGTTGCTGTATTTGTGCTTTCTGTAGTTGCAATAATCAGATATGTGTGTAGTAAAACATGCTGTAAACGAAAAGTTAAAAAAGAATGATGTTAACTAGATGATTTTTATAGTAAGATTTGGGATCATTAAAGGATTTACTGATACTGGCAAATGATTAAATCACATTAAATATATATTTTTAAATGTTGCAAAAGTTTTAAAAGTGTTTTGTTCTTAGAGATTTAAAATGCTAATTTTATATATATATATATATATATATATATATATATATATATATATATATATATATATATATATATATATATATATATATATATATATATATATATATATAAATATACATACATACATACATACATATATATATATATATATATATATATATATACACACACACACACACACACACACACACACACACACACACACACACACACACACACACACACACACACACACACACACACACACACACACACTTACATTCAAAGGACAGAAAGGCCTCGGACTAAATCTAAAATATCTTAAACTGTGTTCTGAGTATGAACAGAGGTCTTAAGGGTGTGGAACGACATTAGGGTGAGTCAATAATGAAAGAAATTTCCTTTTTGGGTGAACTAACCCTTTAAAACGGGTATGTAAATAAACAAAAAACAGAGATGAAAAATTAAAGCCCCACTTGGCTACTTTTGCTCTCGGGGTCCCCCTACAGTTTGGAAAAAATAATGTCCTCAACTACTGTCGTAAGCTCAGTCATCCTACAACAGGGGATGCCATCGCGCGTGCATTTGTTGACATGACAACCCTGATAGCCCTGAACTAGTGATGCGCGGTTCGTCTCATAACCCGCGGACCCCGTATGTCTATTTAATGGTCGCGGGTGCGCGGTGTGTTGTAAAAATATATACAGTGGTGCGGGCCAAATAACTTCATAAAAGCGTCCCGCGGGTCGGTGCAGCACTAACAGTTCCCCTGAACAGTTCTTCTGGCGTCGCGTGTGAAATGTCTTCATCCCAGGTAACGTTACAGTCAGTGGCGTATGTTTCAGCATGTCATATGAATATAATTTCATGGGGTTTATTTTTTTCAAACGCCAAATAATCACGATGCTCACGTTTACAAGCCAGCGTCATTATAGTAGTCTATTGGTTACCGTTTTACAGTATATATGATACTTCAGTTCAATGTTTGAGTGGTAGCTCACCATAACAAGCATGACAGCATCGGTCGGGCACGCCTCCTTCAGCTCACGCCGACGAGCAAACCCTGGTCACATTTTGATCCTCGTCCTGCCTTTAATCCCATCATTTTTTCATTTCCTCTTATTGCTTTCCTCCAACAAAACCTTTTCTTTCTTATTTGTCTCTGCTGCTTCGGACATTACTATATTATCCGACGAACAAAGTTGGGCTCGCACGTCCGAATGTAAGGAAGTGTGTTTGTGTTGGTGGAAGTGACGTATATGCCGTAAAGCAGTCGAATTTTGTAGTTCTTTTCTTTTTCTCGGGTTACTACCCGAAACCCGAAGTTTAAAAGTACGATTAAAAACGATACAGACCCCATCAGGCTATGGCAGACGTGTCATTCAACCTATTGTAAGTCGATTTATCATCACAAGAGTCTTAAAAAATATATTATGCAGGTTGAAAAGTTACCTAGTGCTGCTTTAACGCAAGTAAGAAATGTACTTTTGCTATGTTTAAATAAATGTTCAGTGATATCTTCCAAAGATTTTAAAATTTTGACCCAATTTCTTCCTCTAAATAATGTTGATATGGCAACTAGTAAATACACTAAGTTTCGTGTGTGGAAAGTGTTAAACTGTGTGTTTCAACTAACCCCGCGTTAGATTGTGCCCCGCGCTTCCCTACACCTAATTTTCAACCTTCAGTGAACCTTCAGCACAGTTGTGACACTGATTACATCCAGCTGTGGTCTATTTTTTTTTTTTTTTACATGCCATGACTAGAACTATATATAGGCCTATATTTTTTTTCTAGTCACGGCATGTAAAAAAAATAATTAAAAAACTAAAACTAAGACCACAGCTGGATGTAATCAGATTCAGGTCAATACAGCATCAATTTGTCTTGGGAATGACAGATACAAGTCCTTGGTAGTGACCAGAGGGATTTTTAGCCGTTCCTCTTCCAGAATAGAGGCCAGGTCACTTTGTCATGCAGGTGGCGTTTTCTGACTTGCTCCTCCAAAATACCCCAAAGTGACTCATAAATATCAGATGACTGCGCAGGCCATGTGAGATATTCAACTTCACTTGTTCATTAAACTCATTCTGTCACAAGTCTTGCTGAGTGTATTGGTGCAGGCGCATTATAATGCTAATACACGGCACCCCTTTTAGACTACGTTTGAACCATTACGTGCAAATAATCGTCCAATATGGTTTGTAGTCCTTGGCAGCGTCCATCAGTAAGGAATGCTATGATATTGCCCAAACCATCACTAATCCTCCCCTGTGCTTCACACTGAGGGTTTAAACCTCTATAGGGATTACTTCTGAAAAAATCGAGTGTGTGTGCCACACATTTTGTCATCTAACACTTGGAAAAGTCTACTGATACTCTGAGAGGAACACTGGATCAGAGAGGAATGTTGAGGGAACCGTAATTCAGGAACTACTATAGAGACCAGCGCGTCATACTGTATTATTGTTGGACATTTTTACAAATTACTCTGTAGTTGTGTGATGTGGGTTTATGAAAATGTACAGTGGTTTCAAATTCATACCAATGAATCAAGATGTTGACAGTGCATGCAGCATTCCAACCTAGGTTTTTGTGCATAAGAGCAGCTGTTTTACTGACCATGTTTTTCTGTGGGTCAGAGGGTGTTAAACCATTAAGCCATAATCTTTTACAGAAGTGCCGCAGTAAAAGTGTAAATCACTGCCATTTAAACCACAGGCGCTATAAACAAATGTACCAGTATTTATTCAAACAAGCTCCATGATGATTGAGGATAATTACTTTTTGGACTTGCCTCAATGAAAATGCATGGTAATGTTATTTAGAGCTGCTGATTGTTTTATTTTTATTTATTTTTTATCTCACTGGAAGATTCACACATTACCATTTTATTTTGAACAACCTTTTATAGGGTTGTATGGATAGTTCACCCAAAAATGAAAATGACCCCATGATTTACTCAACCTCATGCTAAGTGTATATGACTTTCTTCTTTCAGACGAATACATTCGGAGTTATAAAAACGTCCTGGCTCTTGGCAGTGAATAGACGATGATATTTTGAAGCCCAAAAATAGGCTTTGGGGGGGTTTATAAAGGCCTTCGGTATTGAAGCGATGGGTTTGCGTAAGAATTTTTTATTTTTTACTTTATAAACTGAAATAACTAGCTTCCGACAGACAGCCATGTGCATCGATTTACGCCGAAAGAGTAGCCCCTGACCTGATGCATGACGTATTGACGGAGGATAGAGCAAAAAAAAAAACACAAGTCACAAATTAGAAGTCTAAAACAAGGATTTTTAAAGTATGTTTCATTAACAAAGTTCGGGAGGAGCCCGTTCAAATGACCTATCCAATCATGATCTCATTCCAACAATTAGTATTCAACATGTCTACCAATTACCTCAACTGTAGGATCACATTAAATCCAGGCAACTCACCAATGTTTCTTGACAAGTTTTCAGCATCCCTCCACCACCCCGTCTTCCTCACACTCAGCTGGTTACTTTCCTAGAGACACAGGGGGAGTATTCTGGGTTCAGGCCAAATTCTGAGCTCGGAGCCCTCTCCTCGGATAGCACACCAAATAAGACTTATTTGTAAGTGTGAACTCATGAAAGAGAAATGAGGAGAGGAGCTTGAGTTTGTTGTCAAACCCTATTTGTTTGAACCGTGAGAGGCGTCAAAGCTTATGCTACTCCAACACCGCGACAGGGGTTACTGTTTTGGTGCGAGTCAACTTGCATAGGCCGTCTGTCGGCAGCTAGATATTTTAGTTGATTAAGTTTTAAATATGGATATTTTTATTACACAAATGCATTGCTTTGCTTCAGAAGGCCTTTATTAACCCCCCGGAGCTGTGTGGATGATGGATAGATGCACGTTTTGGGTTTCAAAATATCATCCTCTATTCACTGCCATTATAATGCTTGGAAGAGCCAGGACATGTTTCAGTTTTTCAGTGCTAAAAAGAACAAAGCTTCAAGGGGAAATATAATGAGCTCAACAAGAAGTGTTCACAGTAATAGTCTATTTACCTTTACATGGTTGCTCTGGAGCACCTTCAACCTTGTGTTTGAGAAAATGGCCTGCCAGCAGGAAGAATTTAAGCGAGTCTTGCAGCAATCATCTTTGTTCGCAGTACTGTTTGAACTGAGGTTTCACACAGCACAGCATCTGAGAGGAAGTCATTTGTCATAAAAGACAACTAAAAATAAATATGTAATTTTTTTCTTGAGCACAATGTTTATAGCTTTATTGTAATATAAATGTGAGATCTGACCGAAAATGAGGCCATTTGATTTAACGGCGAGGTTGATTAATCGCAGTGCATGTGTTATTTGTATGCCACATGTTGTAGGTGATGCACAGATACAGACTTGACATTTCTCTATGTGATGTTGAAGAACTAAACCCACTTTTTTTTTTTTTTTAGCTGAGATGAAATATAAGCTTATTTATGTCTATCAGACATGAACTGGACACTGTGTATATAGGTTTTCACTGCCATTGCATAATTTCCCATTAGGGAACTTGGCAATTACAGGCCTTAAAAATGATAACTGTCATAATAAAGGGCTTTTATTTTCCATTTGTCAGTTACAAGTATTTCAGTTCTGTCCATCAAAATTCTTTGCGTTCTTTGTTTTTGGCAGCTAAAATTTTTCATTTTAATTTAAAGGGATAGTTCACCCAAAATGAACATTTGATGTTTATCTGCTTACCCCCTGTGCATCCAACATGTAGGTGTCTTAGTTTCTTCTGTATAACACAAATGAAGATTTGCTGTGTTCACGCACTTCACTTCCGGTAAGGTCAATATACACCCTCTGGCTTTTATATCCAGCACATGTATTATTGACCTTACCGGAAATGAAGCGCTTTCCAGGCTGTTGGATATAGCGTTGTATTTGAGGTAAAAAATATATAAATACGGCTGGATTTCTCACACAAACCGATATTTGTGTCTTAAGATATCATGAGCCACAGGGCTCTTTGTGCATGTTGTCTAAGCATGATTTTCTTTGCTCTCGTAGAATTGTTACCCATTCACATTATATGACTGTCACACAGCAACGGTTGGAGTTAAAAATCTTTATTTGTGTTCTACTGAAGAAACAGACACACCTACATGTTGGATGCACTGGGGGTAAGCAGATAAACATCAAATTTTCATTTTTGGGTGAACTATCCCTTTAATATATTTAATATATACCAAACTCTTAACAACACAGAGATTGTCATTTCACTGCTATGTGTGTGCAAATCATATATTAAGCCTATCTCCACATATCGTCAAAGGCACAATGCGAGTGATTTGCGCGGTTTGTCCGACACACAGATTAGATACTTCCACCAACATTCAGAACTAAAACACGCCGATTTCCCGTATGATCATGTTGAGTATTTTCATTATGGTTTCAGGGGACCATCTGGAGCTTGACATGAAGAAATAAAATTACATACCCGAGGCGACACGCATAATAAGGACAGAGAGGAATGAATCTTCTGCGTGAAACAATGACTGACTTCACAGAGCTGCTGAACACGTTTGTCACTCCTGTTTTACAGTGCTAAATATGGTTATTTTGTAGCCTATATAAATCTTTATCTGGTGGCTGTAACAACAACGAGTTTATGAGTTTAATGTCTCGGGGAATAATTAACTCAAAAGGGGTTCAATATTCAATATTCATGAATTTATGAATATAATTTGCCCGTCATTCATTACGTATTAAAAATTTCCCGATAGGGAAAATTGTTTAATTAAATACAAGTAACCCTTTATGAAATTGCTTGAAATTATCCTACTAAGTTCGTCCACCAAATTAGTTATAGACTTTTCAACTCAATTCTCCATAAGGGATCACTGCTTTACGAGCGCATAAGAAACATTAACTTTACTGATCAGGACAAGTTCAATATTTCAAATGGTCATACAGTTTACTTTACTAACATAGTAGCATAAGCAGTTAGGTAACTTAGATCGCAAGTTTCATTGACTTTGTGTATGTGGGAGAACAACAGACCCAACTCATTAAATGTCTTTTCGGAGGTTTAATAAACACAGACTAAAAATAACACTACGATTCACACAGAGAGTACACACTAAATATGCATCAAGAAAGTAGACATGTAGGTATTAACGAAAGAATACATAAAAGAGAATAATGAATAGACTGAAATTAGAGAGAGATAAAAGAGAGAGATGGGGGAGAGAGAGAGATGAGAGAGAGAGATGAGACAAAGCATTTAGAGGTAAAAACACAACTTTCCTTCAGTTCAACAACTACGACCTGCACGGAGCTTGTCCCAACGGGACAATACACACCTTCTTTACAGCAGTTTAAATTTTATAAGAAGAAGAATACTTGCATTTCTTTTGGTTTCGTTTTGGCTTCTCGCTTGTGTGTGTGTGTATATATTTCTGCGTCTCAGGTAATTCTCTCCGAGGTCGGGAGGTGACGTAGTTTTCCTTTAGCGGCGTTTCGGGTCTACCTCCTGAAGTAGCCCGTGGCTAGTAAGTTGATGGAACGAGGAACAAAGGATTGTTGAAGACCGGATTGTAGAAACGGAGTTTCTTGAAGAGGAGTTTCCAGAGAAGAGTTCAGAGGAGAGTTTCGGAAGTCAAGCCGGGAAGAAGTTTCAGAAGCGAAGAGGGGAAGAAGAGGGGGAGATTGTGGTCTCCACTGGTCTTTTAAGAGAATTAATCCACGCCCCCTTCTGGCTAATTCACCCAATCCAGAGGGTGAATTCGGTAGCGGGAAAAGTTCTCTTTGTCTCATTTTATGGCCTATTTTGCATGTTCCTGAGGTGTCGTAAAGGGGTGTTGATTTTGTATGGTTTTACTCCCAAGTCGGCTAAACATATTAATGATACATTTCACAATCCCATTTTGTGCATCATTGAGTAAGTCAAAGAAATAGGAATATTTAGATATCAAACACCTTATGGCTGGGAGATATTAAAACAGAGATACAATTTTACACAGGAATACAAGCATTTAAAATGAGCTTACATTGTTTCTATGCCATGACTGAGTAGGCCTGAGTCAAGGAGCATGCATATACACACCAAGCTACCTCGTATACAGTCTAGAATAGTCTTAATTAAAGCTTCATAAGGAATGTGTGTGTGTGCTCGTGAGTCCTTGTGTATTGACAGGAGCCTTGGCGCCTTTCGGTCTGGGGAATGAAAAAGGGGGGGAAACAGGGTTCGAGTCGTGTGACCCGATCAGGGCCTGTGTTATTGGACGGGGTCGTAAAACTGCCGAAGTTGTCACTTCCCCCAGACTCTGTGGCGTGGCTCTTAATTTACATGCGGCTAAAAGCTATCCCCCCTTTTTACAATCAACATTGGGTTCCTCTTTGATCCTCATTGTAAGAGACCACAGACGCTACAGTTCCCCCTTTTCATCTGACGAAGTCCGTATGACATCGTCGGATGACAGTTATCGTTTTGGTCGGATGACAGGTGGATCATGAGGGTCAAGTGGCTAGTGGTTTCTTAATTGTTGTTTTTCTTCAGCCTTCGGTTCCTGAGGTTATTCTCGGACAGCCTCCCATCACGATGGATGGATGGTAGGTGAGTCGGGCAGTCGGGAGCAGGTGTTTGTTACGGCTGGGGCGCCAGCTCGATGAGGTCCGTCTCTGCTCCGGGCGTTGTAATTTCCCTCCGGGGTTTCCATCGGAGACCCCCGGACACGGCCGTTGTGAGCTTGGCTGTGGAGGTTCTCATCTGGTTGAATTTTCTGTACAGGAGGAAAGCGATGCCCAGGGTTAGGGTATTGCCGAAGATCATAGAGACACATAGCGCAGTGTCAGCTGCGGTCCAGGTTTGGACCACAGGAGAGTTATTCAGGATGGGTATTCGGGACAATGCTTGGAGGGCTGTATCAAGGGGAGCAATGTCAATGAGCTGGGGCCCCCCTTTCTCAATCCACAATTCTAACTCGGGAGCGAGGGTGAAGTTGTGGTCCTTGAAGAAGGCGGGGATTTCCAGTTCCGACTGGTATTCTTCGCTCGGGAGGTGGTACAAGGCCAAGTCGTCCAGGTGGAGGATGGCTCCTCGTGGTACTTGGACCCACATGCTCTGATCCAGCAGGTTGATACGAGTCGCAGTGTTGTGTTGGTCGTAGATCAGTGTGGCGGTGCGCACGGGAGTGTTGACGAGCCACCTGTCACCTACGATCTCTGCTTGCGTCTCGGTGACTAGGGTACGAGGCGTTGCGTCGGTGAGGCAGCGGGTATTGCTGAGCATAGGTTGCAACCCGCAGATTCCCTCCGTGTTGTCTCGGAGGAAAGGTTTGCTTGGGCAGAGATAATGAATGTCTTTGGTCAGGGTACACATGTGTAGGTTTGGAGCTAGGTACAGCTGTGTGTTGCTGTCATGGTACGCGACTACCTGAGGAGTGCGCACCTTGAGGTGGGTGTTACCTTTCCAAAAGCCTACATTAATAATGTCTTTGAGTCTGTAGATTCGGCTCGACTCGATGATGGGTAAATTAAGGAGGAAACCCATTTCTTTCTGCTCGGGATCCACATACAGGGGAATGGCGCTTCCCAAGGAGTAGGCCAGGTGTATCTGCAGCGGGTCAGTGGGTGCGTTGATCGCAGATGCCAACACGTTTTGCACCAGGCTTAAGGGTATCAGGTACGGTGGGATTCTACCCATGGCTAAGCTGTCGATGGACGAGCTTATTTCCCGTAACATGTCCGTCATTAAGGCGGTAACTAGCTGTGTTTGGGCAAAGTCATTTTGGAAGACGGTGAATAACTGTTTCATGGAGTTCACGGTCTGGTTCAACAGGACACTGTGGGTGTTTAGAATTACCACAGTTCCTCTCAACGTCTTGCCGATAGTCTGTAGAGCGGCACTCTGTGTGGTGAGTTGCTCTTTGAGCTGTGGAAGTTCAGTTTGGATTTCAGCCACATGTCGTCTTACTGTGGCGATGTTCACTGCGTTGACACTGGACATACCAATGTTAAACAGAGTTCCGACGGCGGCAGCGGCTCCGAGCAGCGCTCCCAGGAACCGTTTGGGGCGGCGGTTGTGTCCACCTAATTCTGCCTGGGTGACGGTCATCTTCTCTAGTTGTTTTAGCATGTGCGTGACATCAGCATCGGCGTGGCGGAGAGAGTCCTCTGTCCAGCGAGCACCGGCCCAGCTGTACTGGGCTACTGCACGGGGGTAATGTGCGTTGTAGACGTTGCGGGGGTCAAGTCGGACATACACCTTCTGAGTGTGGGTTCGGCAGTTGGTGATCAGAAGTCCAGGTTGCTCTCTCAGTACGATGCCCGAGGCTGGACCCGGTGTGATGATGTCTGGTGGTGGCTGGCCTCTGATTGTCTGGAGGCACAGGAGCAGGATCCACAGTGGCATCCTGTTACAGGCAAGAGAGAGAGAGAGGGAGAGAGGGAGAGAGAGAAAGAGAGAGTGTGTGTCAGTGAGATTTGTCCCAGGTGGGTGGGACAGTCTTCTCGTTTCGGGGACGGCGGTTGTGTTCAGCTTGCATTGGCCCCTAACTGTCTTTCTCTGTTAGTGGCCACATGTCTCTTGATCTGGTTCCTGTGAACCCATTTGAGAACTGGTTCTCTTTGTCCCTGGTTTAGCTGAATCTGGTATGCGACGGGAGAGAGTTTGTTCATAATCTCATGGGGTCCCGTCCAGTGGGGCAGAAATTTCTTTGACAATCGTCGGGAGCCTGTCAAAGGTGGCGGGTTGAAGTTGTAATACCAGACCTTGTTGCCCACCTCCAGTTCTTGGTGTGAGGCTTTGCGGTCGTAGTAGGCTTTCTGACCTTCAGCGCTCTTTTGCAAGTGTTGCTGAGCAAAGGCAAAAGTTGTTTTTAAATGTCTATGGAGCTCATCGAGGTACTGGAATGTGGTGTACGCGGTGACCAGGTTGGAGTCGCCGGGTTGGTACAGCAGGTGTAGTGGCAGAGTCATCTGCCGCCCAGTCATGAGTTCAAAAGGGGATACCCGTGTTGATTCCTGCGGGGTGGCTCTGAGGGCCATCAGCACGAGGGGGAGTTTCATATCCCAGTCTTTTTGGTTAGCAGACACGTACTTTCTCAGCATGGCGACTACTGTGCGATTCGATCGTTCAACTTGCCCTGATGCGATTGGATGGTAACTGACGTGCAGTCTAGCCTGTATCCCCAGGCATTTCCAGATTTGTTGCATGATCTCGGCAGTGAAATGGGTGCCTCTGTCTGAGTTGACTTTCAGTGGCAATCCGAACCGTGAGAAAACGTGGTTTAACAGGAGGTATGCTGTGGTCTGGGCGGTGTCGTTGGGTGCTGGTAGACACTCCACCCACTTGGTAAACTGGCACACCACTGTAAGAAAGTACTTGTTGCCTCTTGTGGACCTGGGCAGGGGTCCTACCCAGTCGATTTGTAGGTCTGACCATGGAAACGTGATTCCTCTGCGTTGCAGTGGGGCTCTGTGGTTCGGGTTTGCCGGTTGGAACTGACAGCAAACCAGACACTCTCTGACGTACTCCGCAACATCTCGCTGCATGCCGGGCCAATATGCCACCTGTTTCAGTGTGTCATACGTGGCTCTGGTGCCGTGGTGTCCCGCACATGGTGTGTCGTGGGCGTACATTAGCATCACCCCCCTTTGCGATCGTGGCACCACAAGCCGTGGCGTTGTGCTGCCATCGGGTGCAAACCACAGAATGTCGTCCTGTATACGCATCATGTGTTTGGAGTTGTATAGTTGCTTGAGGCTTGAATCCTCGGAGAGGTCAGAGTCAGAGATAGGGTGGTCGGAGGGGTCAGAGAGGTGGTCGAAAATTGTCTTAATTGCCGTGTCAGAGGCTTGCATTTCCGCAATGTCGTTGTGTGAAATCTGCTGCGTGAGCGCTAGTGACTGTGCGGCGGCCATCGTGGCAGGTGCTGGTTGCTTGCTGCGGGTTAGCACTGCCACGGCGGGGCTGGGTGTGGGGTTTGGAGGTTCCCACATCTCGCCGTGTAGTGCGCCCATCTTTGCGAGGGCATCGGTCTGGTCATTTAAGTCTTTGTCGGGGCCGGGTAGTTTCGAATGGCCTTTGACCTTTTTCCAGTACACCGTCAGTTCATGTGTACTTTTGATGTTGTCACATTCCTGGAACAGGTGTTGGTGCTTGACTGGCTTGTTGTTAGCGGTCTTGAAACCATTTTGTTTCCAGGTTGGAAGGTGGCAAATGAAACTGAGCCTGGCGTAGTTAGAGTCTGAACAGATGAGTAGTTCTTTGAAGTTATGGGCTGACGCGATCTGACAGGCTATGAGAATGGCTGCTATTTCTGCATATTGCGATGACTGGGGGCCCAGCATGAAGTGTCGTGGTGGGCACGGCTGATCGTTCACCCATAGCACACCTGCACCTGCTTTGAGGGTGCCGTTGTGGTTGTAGGAGCACCCATCGACGTAGGCCGTGGGCATGTCCTGGCACGCGTTCAGTTCAAAGTACCTGTGACAGGTGAGTTGTTGTTGTTGGGGTTCTTGTTCATCAGCGGCAGCTGTAGGCGTGTCATCAGAGCAGTTCTGGCATGCAGCCAGGCCATTACCCAGCGCAGACTTGTGGTTCTGTGCATATCGTGCCTCAACGTTGCGGCCTTGGAGGGCCATCAGCCATGTGGCGATACGTGAATTAGTGACTACGCCATCTCGGATGCGTTGGCTATTGAGGAACATTACGGGCTGGTGGCAAGTCTCTATGATAACCTTCTGCGCCCCAATGTAGTTGGAGAACCGCTGTATGGCCCACACCGTGCAGAACAGAGCTTTTTCACAGTCCGAGAACTTGCACTCCGGTGGGAGGAGCGTTTTGCTGGCATATGCGACCACCTTTTTGTCTTGGTCATGTCGTTGATAAAGGCCAGCACTAAGACAGTGGTCGGAAAACCCGGCTTCCAGGTAGAATTCCTTCTGTGGATCTGGGTAAGCAAGGCATGGGGCTGTGCATAAATGTCTTTTTAGTGCTGCCATGGCATGTTCCTGAGCTTCGGTCCAGACAAACGGTGAGTCTTTCTTTAGCAGGGCTGTGAGCGGTCTGGCAATGTCTGAATAGTTCTCGATGAATTGTCGGGAGTAATTGCATACCCCAAGAAAACTGCGTAGCTTAGAAACATTAGTAGGGGGCTTGATGTCTTGAATGGCATGAATTCGGTTAGATTGAGGTTCAATGCCTTGGGATCCAATGAGCAGGCCAACGTAGTTGACCTTGGTTCGGCACCATTGTCCCTTGTGGAGGGCAATCTTGGCACCGGCTGCGGATAATTGGTTCAAAACATAGTCTATTTCTTTCAGGTGGTCGACCACCGTGGCGCTCTTCATGAGAACGTCGTCTACGTAGATTAAGTTGCCTCTTACTCTGGCATCCGGGCAGGCTTTGTTAAGGAAGATGTTGAACTCAGCTGGTGAGTTAGCATATCCGAACGGGCACCTGTTGAAGGTGAATTGTCGGTTGCCAAATGTGAAGGCCAGCTTGTGTTGATCTTCTGGATGCACTGGGATGGTCCAGAATCCAGAGGCCACATCAAGTGTAGAGAAGATTGTGGCCCCCCTTATTCGGGGTATTTCTTGTTCCAACTGAGTCATTGGCCACCTTGACAGCGGCACCTGTTGATTCAATCTCCGATAGTCTATTGTTGGGCGCCAAGTGCCGTTGGGTTTGAGCACGGGCCAAATTGGGGCGGAGTAGGTGCTGTTACATGGACGGATGACACCTTTGTCGAGCATGGACTCGATAATCTTCTGCACTGGTTCGTATGAAGCGATTGGGATCTTGTACTGCTTGACAAACGTGGGAGGCGCACCAGGTTGTGTTGGGATGCGCACCGTGTGGAGGTTTGTGAGCCCGCAGTCTAATGAGTCTTTGGCAAAGGATTCTTTAAACTTATAGAGGACTCGTCTGAGTCCCTGACGTTCTGTCTCATTTTGGAGCGCGTTAGCGTCTCGTAGAATTTGTTGCACTTGAGACTCAAAACCGGGGTACGGTTCCTCCACTTGGGTGTCATCAGGCAGTTTGGTATGGAGGGGTGCAGCTAGTTCATCCGTTTCCATGACAGGCTGTTGGGAGACTGTGTATATTACAAGGTGACTGTCCTCTGTCAGCTCCGTTCGGCAGACCTGGTCTTTGGCCGCCGGCATGACAGATGTTATGGCGATGAACTTGAAGGGTACAGTGAACAGGGTGTCGTCTGTACATTCTGCTGGTATCAGTGCGGGTGGAATGGGCCCAATGATGGGTAACACAAGTTCAAAGTCATGAAAGTCATTGCTGATTAGCCATCCCAGTCGAAAGGCTTTTGGGATGTTGATGTCCATTGCTGTGCAGTTGTTGAACAGGATGTAAACAATACGAGATGACACTTCAGTGAGGGGTGTGGCTTCAAGTGTGAGTCCGAGTTCCACACACTCGGGTGAGGGTTGGAAGAAACTCAGTGTGTGGTTTAAGGTTTGACCACATCGCATGTTGAGCCGCACAGCGACCCCTTTGGTGTATGCTGGTATTGCAGTTCCTTGTTCACTGACAAGCGTGCAGACTTCAGGGATGGTCTGTCCCGACATGAGATTGTCAAGGCTGATGGGACAGGGTGGCTGTGACGTTAATGGAGCCCATACCATTTCGTTACATACGTCCACATGAGCCTGGAGGCGAATCAGAATGTCTGCTCCGATGTAAACATCGTGGGGCGGGTCCGGCAGGACCAGAAAATAATGGGTAAGGCACCTGTGGTTCCATTTCAGGTGTAACGCACAGACTCCTTTGGCGGACTCCATAGAGGAGGGGTATGAGTTCAAAGGAAAGCGGGTGCGCTTGCTGGCGTAAAGAGTGTGTGGTGCCTTTTCACTGAGTGACTTGAACAGTGAGAGACTAATGGCTGAGTTATCGGCCCATAGTGCGAGAATAATGTTTGTGGTGGTGATGTCATTCAGCTGTAGGTCATTCATGACCCGGGGGCAGAAGGCATCAGAGTCTTTGGTTAGCTGAAATGTGCAGAGTAGCGAACTTGCACTTGGCTTTGGGGCTGAGGCTGGGTTGTCACAGTGTGCTGCAGGGGGTCCCGTGACCTTTGTGACCTGGCAGTCTGGCTCTGCGGGAGTTCCCGTGACCTCTGTGACTTGACAGTCTTGCTCAGACGATGTGTGTGTCTGAAGGGGCAGAGGGTCACGCACTTGAGCCCAGACTTTCAGCTGTTTGAAGTCCAGTACGGGTTCGAAGCGGTCCAGCAGGTCTTTTCCGATGAGGAAAGGATAAGCGTTCATAGGGGAGACATAGACGGGATGTATCAGGCTCATTGGTCCAATTGTCAGGTGGATGGAAGCTACGTGCTTGAGCTGGATGTCGTTTTGGCTATACGACTGCACATTTAGCTTACAAGTGTGAAGGTTAAGGGTGCGATTTTGCCTCTGTGCTTCAAATCTGAGTCTTTCAAACAGTTGGGCGGATATAAGCGTGAGGTCGGAGCCAGTGTCAACTAGGGCTTCGAGCTTAAATTCCCTTTCCATAGTGATAGTCAGATAGAGTTTTCGAGCCATCCCCTTCTCGATTAGGTTTCCCAGGAGTCTTGGTGTGGGGACCTGTGTGTTGCTTAATAAGCCGTCTGGATATGTGTCAAGTGTCTCATTATGCGTGCAAATAATCAAAACAGCGCTTTCTGGTACGCTGGGCTGCCCCATGATGCTGTCTTGATCAGAGGCTGTTGCTGTCAGCTGTTGTGTGGGTGTGCTGCTGACGTGTGGGGGTGCAAAAGTTAGTTCATTAGTCTGTGGTTGGGGAACAGTGTTCAGGGTGGATGATTCAGTTGCAGGAGGGTCAGGCAGGTTGATTTCAGGTATCATGTCTAGTCATGCTGTGCCTGGTCCGTCCTTCTTGTCTTCCTTGTGAGGTTTCTGTCGGAGGAACTCTTTCAGGGTTTTTAAGAGCTCTGTAACCTCAGAAGCAGCTGCACTTTCTTTGCCAGACGTGGGTTCAGGTCTGGGCCTGCCATTGTCCCGTCGAGGGTGGCCTCGTCGCTGGCTTTCTGGGCTGGGTGGACCCGGAGGTTCGTTTCGGCTCCGTCTGGGTTGTCGGCCAGCTTCCCAGGTGCCCACCCCCTTTTGGTTGTGAAAGGGGCGAGGCGGTTCCCAGGATCTTTCAGAGCGATCGCTCTGATACCGTGGCCGGTCGCCATTATGACCACGCTGCCCTCTGCTGGCGTGGAGTGGTTTGGACTCTCTGTTGACGGGTCGGTAACTGTGGCTCTGTTGGGCGCCCTCTAGGGTTAGCTCTGGGTGGTGCTCAGAGACAGGGCAGATGGTGGGCTGTTTTACAGTCTTTTCAGAAATGGTTTTCTGTTTGACATAAGCTTTGTGAGCCAAGTCTCTTAACTGTTGCATGTCCATGCTGCGCGGGCACGCCAGTACCCCCAGGTGGTGACTGATGGTGGGGTGCAGGTTTCGGAGGAAAAGAGTTTTGAAGTTGATGTCCTCCTCCATGCCTGGGTCGTTACGTGCCCCGAAGTAAGCACGTCGCAGTCTGTTATAAAAGTTCTGTGAGGTCTCGAGTCGGGCTTGCTTGAGTTCCATGGCAGTGATGAGCCCCTGGTCTGACTCGGGATCGGAGTACTCACGAATTAGAGCTTGTCGTAGATGCCAGTAGTCCGCTTTGATGGCCTCTGGTTGTCGATCCAGAAAGCTGCGTACGTCCCGATTAGACGTGGCCCTGAGCAGGTACAGTCTGTCCCAGTTGTTCGCTTGAGCGACAGTTTGCAAGTAAAAGTCTATGTCTTTTAAGTAGGCGTGGACGTCGTGTCCTCCTGCCGGGTCTGGGCTGAAGGTAGGAATATTTCTGGCCAGCTTGTCAAGGTTCTTTGAGGCTTTGTGGCTGTCGACCTTGACTTCCTGGAAGGGCGTCCTTTCCTCTGCTGCTGACGGGGATTCGTGGAGACTGGCAGGTGATCTTTTACACAGGGGGCTGTCATCCCCCTTCGTAGTTCTTGCTTCTTGGTGCAAAGGTGCGGAGTAATCGGTCAGGGGAAACTCTGTGTTGTGTGTTTCCCCTTTCCGGTCACGTTGCACTTTATATGATTGTCTCAGTTCTCTGTGCACCATGTCAAGTTCATCTTTGAGCTCGTGTCTTTGCTGGATGAGCTCGTCGATCTCGGCTTGTGCCGACTGCAAATGTTTTGCACAGACTTTAGCGTTAATGTCTCTGTCTTTAAGTTCATCATGGGCTCTCTCCAGGAGGGCTTCGCCACGCCGAAGCTTTTCGTCGAGGTTTTTTCTGGCGTCTTTCTCTGACTGTATTCGTCGGTCGGTGTCACGACGGAGCTCCTCCAGGGTCTCTTGAAGTCTTTCTATTTCTTTTCTTTGTTCTTTGTCTGTTTCGTCATCTTTCTCTGTGTCCAGAAGCTGATCTAGACGAAGCTGGGTGAGGGCTTGGTCTCTCCGGGCCTTCTCGGCTTGAAGCTTTAGCGTTGCTGCCTCCTGTTCCAGGTTGGCGTAGCTCCCTTCGCTTAGCCGTGCCTGTGCGATGAGGACGTGGGCGAGGCTTCCGAGGATCTTGGCCACTTCCTTGTTGGAGTAGCTGTGCGTGGGGTCGTGTGTCATCAGCTGGTCTAGCTCTGTGTCCAGTTGTCCCTGGTTCAGCTGCCCCAGACTTCCTTGACTGGTGGCCGTTAGCGCTTCCAGCCATGTCGTTAGGCGGTCCCACGGGACGGCAGGGCTGGGGGCACGGGACATTACTGCGAACGAGAGAAACACAGCACACACACACACACACACAGAGAGAGAGCCAATGCAAGCTTGTTCTAAGCTAACGAGCTATCGTACGGATAGCTGGGAATTTTGGCTAACTGATGTAGACAGTTAGATAATTAGACAATTCAGACAATTAGGTGGGCGGTAGCCCTGGTTGTCACTTGGTGAACTGCTGCTCGGTCGTCCCGGGACTATCTAATTCTCCTTGGGGTCTCTTGGTGAACTGAAAGAAACACAAACGTGATAGTCCAACAGTGAGGATAGGAAAGAGCACAGTGGAAACAAACACAAGATGAATTGGTCTGTAATGAAAGGAATGTCAGCGTGCGCGCCGGGAGTGTTAGGGAAAATTAACAGGCTTAATGCTCAAGATATACTAAAATTCGGCTTGTACTATGGGTTGTCCCATTTAGCTCATCCGGGGTGAATTGAGGTCGCTCAAGTGGAAACCCAGCGGTGTGGTTGGCCTTTCAAACGCTTCCAAACACCCACTGCCGTGTCCCCGGTCCCCTGCCACTCTGTGTCGCGTTGCGCCCACTCAAACAGCTTATGACTTTAAACACAACCCGACACACCAGTCCATCAACCGCCAGCCCGCGCAGCAAAATCGGAACGTCCCCAGAACCCTCTTTTTCAAGAGTGGCCCCGCTCAGGCCCCGGTTTAGGGATTAGTCCCAGAGATTGCCTTGCGTGCGTGAGCTGGACTGGTTGACTTCTTTGGAGTGTCGAATTGCTGATGTCGCCACTGCGTGCCGCAGCCGCGGACAGAGATACAAGAAACCGAGACTCACACACAGCCGGTGCCGGTTACGTCGGTCGGGCCACCCCCCCTCTGGAGACCAGCCTGTGACGATTCTCAATGCACCTCGGACGCGTGAGCCCTACAATGGATACACACAGAGGGTAAACAGGTGGAATTAAAATGAATTAAAAGCTCCCCTGTTCACCGGATCAAAGGCCTTTTGATTGTAGGTGAGAAGGAAGTGGAAGTTTAAATATCAAGAGCAATTTAGCAAAAAGGCAAAAGTTTCTGTCAAGTAGTGATAAAACAAAAAGCACCTTTGATACTGTTTGTAATTACCAGACTGAACTTTGTTCCCGATGGGAGGGGAAAAGAAAACTTTAGCAGAGAGAGAAAAAAAATAAATAAAAAAAATTAATAATAATAAAAAAAAAAAAATAAAAAAAAAAATTAATAATAATAATTTTTAATTAAAAATTAATTAAAATTAAAAATTAAGATTAAAAATTGAAAATTAAAATTAAAATAAAGTTATAAATTAAATTAAAAAAAAATTGAGATAAAAAATAAAAATTAGAAGCTCAACTTAATTCAAATTAAATTCAAAGCAAGTTTAAATGAAATTTAACTAAGCCTGTAAGGAAAATCAAATAAAAGAAAGCCAATCAAAAATCCTACCCTATAACGATTAATCTCTAAATGGGAGTTATCCAAATAAAAGAATTAATCAGGAAGGGCGTAGGGATTTAGTGTTGCGCTGACTTAACAGGGTATAGCCACACGGTGGCGTCCTTCCTTCCAATTGGACTGTCTGTGACTTAAACCTAATTTCACTTTGGGTTAGAGGAAGTTATGTTTCTTTTCAAACTTCAAATTCGAATAAGGGTGTTTAATCAGCGAGAAAGGAGATTTGGTTGTTGCTAGAAAAATTGTATAAATGAAACTGTGTACAACAGTAAGCAATAAACAATTTATAGGCTCAAACTTATTTTGTTAAGGCAGAATGAAATACGGAGAGTGAAACTATCCGAATTTATCCACACGATGGCGCTATTGCGCCCGCCCTAGACTAGAGTTAGTTAGGCGGAAATGCTCACCAGATGGCTTTGTCTGGTTCTTGAGTCGCCCTCTGGCGGTTTGCAAGCGGCGTTGCAATTTCTGAGTCGCCTTCGCGTTTTGCAAGCGGCGTTGCAATTCTTGAGTCGCCCTCTGGCGGTTTGCAAGCGGCGTTGCAATTTCTGGGTCGCCCTGGCGTTCTTCGCTTTACTGGCTCTTGCAAATCATTTACAAATGACTGGTGCTCTAGATGCACGCGTAACAAGACGGGTGAATGCAGGAATTTTCCGTCTGCCTATTCACGCATTTTACATGGACTCCAATAGACATTTATCAATATGGCTGACGGTTTTCAGCATCTCTGATTCAAATGTTTTAGGTCTCAAGTCTTTGGTTAGCTAAGCCAGACTTAAACCAGGAGTTATCGTTTATCTTAACGATCTAATAATTATTCTGAGGCCCCTTATATTGTACAGGAGAGTCTCGTCCTGTCCCAATCTTCCGCACAGAGAGAAACTTTTTGTAGTTCAGATCAAGCGGGATAACGCAACGTACGTGTCTACAGACATCATCAAAATCTCATTATTTTGATGGAACACATAATATATTGCTCGAGTCAAATGTATGGATTTTCTACAATACATTCGTTTGGAAATCACGCGGATAACCCTATTGTGCCTACGGCTGTAGAGTTTTTCGTTTCAAAATTGGATTTTTATACCGTTCATATTTTCATTAACATAATCCGGCTACTTCAACATTTCTCAGCATCTGTTTATGCCTGGGTTCGCTTTGCGCGTACCGTTCATAATTCACAAAACAAAACGAAACAAAAACGCGCGTGCAGGTTATTAATACTCCAAAAATACACAATGAATAGAATATGAATATCATTCACACATACACAAACGTTTGAAACTTGCCCGCATTTTTCTCCACCATAAAATATGTAACAACAACGAGTTTATGAGTTTAATGTCTCGGGGAATAATTAACTCAAAAGGGGTTCAATATTCAATATTCATGAATTTATGAATATAATTTGCCCGTCATTCATTACGTATTAAAAATTTCCCGATAGGGAAAATTGTTTAATTAAATACAAGTAACCCTTTATGAAATTGCTTGAAATTATCCTACTAAGTTCGTCCACCAAATTAGTTATAGACTTTTCAACTCAATTCTCCATAAGGGATCACTGCTTTACGAGCGCATAAGAAACATTAACTTTACTGATCAGGACAAGTTCAATATTTCAAATGGTCATACAGTTTACTTTACTAACATAGTAGCATAAGCAGTTAGGTAACTTAGATCGCAAGTTTCATTGACTTTGTGTATGTGGGAGAACAACAGACCCAACTCATTAAATGTCTTTTCGGAGGTTTAATAAACACAGACTAAAAATAACACTACGATTCACACAGAGAGTACACACTAAATATGCATCAAGAAAGTAGACATGTAGGTATTAACGAAAGAATACATAAAAGAGAATAATGAATAGACTGAAATTAGAGAGAGATAAAAGAGAGAGATGGGGGAGAGAGAGAGATGAGAGAGAGAGATGAGACAAAGCATTTAGAGGTAAAAACACAACTTTCCTTCAGTTCAACAACTACGACCTGCACGGAGCTTGTCCCAACGGGACAATACACACCTTCTTTACAGCAGTTTAAATTTTATAAGAAGAAGAATACTTGCATTTCTTTTGGTTTCGTTTTGGCTTCTCGCTTGTGTGTGTGTGTATATATTTCTGCGTCTCAGGTAATTCTCTCCGAGGTCGGGAGGTGACGTAGTTTTCCTTTAGCGGCGTTTCGGGTCTACCTCCTGAAGTAGCCCGTGGCTAGTAAGTTGATGGAACGAGGAACAAAGGATTGTTGAAGACCGGATTGTAGAAACGGAGTTTCTTGAAGAGGAGTTTCCAGAGAAGAGTTCAGAGGAGAGTTTCGGAAGTCAAGCCGGGAAGAAGTTTCAGAAGCGAAGAGGGGAAGAAGAGGGGGAGATTGTGGTCTCCACTGGTCTTTTAAGAGAATTAATCCACGCCCCCTTCTGGCTAATTCACCCAATCCAGAGGGTGAATTCGGTAGCGGGAAAAGTTCTCTTTGTCTCATTTTATGGCCTATTTTGCATGTTCCTGAGGTGTCGTAAAGGGGTGTTGATTTTGTATGGTTTTACTCCCAAGTCGGCTAAACATATTAATGATACATTTCACAATCCCATTTTGTGCATCATTGAGTAAGTCAAAGAAATAGGAATATTTAGATATCAAACACCTTATGGCTGGGAGATATTAAAACAGAGATACAATTTTACACAGGAATACAAGCATTTAAAATGAGCTTACATTGTTTCTATGCCATGACTGAGTAGGCCTGAGTCAAGGAGCATGCATATACACACCAAGCTACCTCGTATACAGTCTAGAATAGTCTTAATTAAAGCTTCATAAGGAATGTGTGTGTGTGCTCGTGAGTCCTTGTGTATTGACAGGAGCCTTGGCGCCTTTCGGTCTGGGGAATGAAAAAGGGGGGGAAACAGGGTTCGAGTCGTGTGACCCGATCAGGGCCTGTGTTATTGGACGGGGTCGTAAAACTGCCGAAGTTGTCACTTCCCCCAGACTCTGTGGCGTGGCTCTTAATTTACATGCGGCTAAAAGCTATCCCCCCTTTTTACAATCAACATTGGGTTCCTCTTTGATCCTCATTGTAAGAGACCACAGACGCTACATGGCCGTTTTAAAGTTAAAGCTATAATTTCTATCATGGCAGCTGTGAGCATATTAAAGGGTTTAGTTCACCTAAAAATGAAAATGATGTCATTAATTGCTCACCCTAATGTCGTTCCAAACCATAAAACCTTCAATCATCTTTAGAACACAAATGAAGAGCTCTCTGACCCCTACATAAACTGCGACATTGACCACTTTCAAGGACCAGAAAGGTAATAAAGACATCATTAAAATAGTCAATGTAACCACAGTGGTTCCACCTTAAAGGGATAGTTCACCCAAAAATAAAAATCAGATGTTTATCTGCTTACCCCCAGTGCAGCCAACATGTAGGTGTGTCTTTTTCTTCAGTAGAGCACAAATGAAGATTTTTAACTTTAACCGTTGCTGTGTGACAGTCATATAATGGGGTGAATAGGTAACAAGTCTATAAGAGCAAAACAAACAACCAAAAAAAAACATGCTTAGGCAATGTGCACAAAAACCCTGCTGCTCCTGACGAAACATTGATGTGTTAAGACACAAACTGATTGGTTTCTGTGAGAAACCAAACAGTATTTATGTTATTTTTAGGGCCGGGACTTTAACGTGTTAATTAAGATTAATTAATTACGTGACTTTAATGCGTTAATTAATTACGCAAAAAAAAAAAAAAAAAATTAACCACACGCGGAACGTTTTTCAATGAATGAGTTTCGTCGGACCGATTATACTGGAACACCAACTAGTGCTCCGGAGTCACGACAACAACAAACCATGGGTGCGTCTCAATCAGCTCCCTAGTTCAGTAGTCAGGGCACTGATCAGGGAATAAGCCCATTGACTTATGTCCTGATCAGTGCCCTGACTAGTGAACTAGGGAGCTGATTGAGACGCAGGGCATGAGTGAACATGAACGAAGAAGCTGATGAGTCCTGATGAAGCTTTGCTTGGCCCCGTGGATGGGAAATTTTGTTTTAAAAAACGAAAGAATGGAAGCGTCGTCAAGAGCATGGTTGTGTGCAAGCTAAGTTATACAACAAGGAATTTGCGTATCACCGCAGCACATCGAGCCTCAAATATCACAAATATGCTTTTGCTTAACTTAATGGCAAACCTTGCGCTGGTCTGCTGGACTGAAATAAATAAACAATATTTTGTTGATTAAGCTTATGTATTCAGTCATTATTATTCAATGGTATACTAAAAATACATGTGAAAAATTTCTTCTCATTGTTCTCAGGTCAAATATTTATATGCAATTAAAATGCGATTAATTTCGATTAATTAATTACAAAGCCTCTAATTAATTAGATTAATTTTTTTAATCAAGTCCCGGCCCTAGTTATTTTTTTACCTCATTTCCTGAGGAGTCTCATCAAGTTTTCCCATCCTATGTAACTTCCGTCTAGTGAGGTCAAGCTGGCGCGATCATATATATATATATATATATATATATATATATATATATATATATATATATATATATATATATATATATATATATATATATAATATATAATCCTCATTAGTGCCTGCGCAGATCGGTTGAATGAGGAATCTACATAATATATATCTATGATCGCGCTGCTATTAGACCTCACCGGACGGAAGTTACATTGGATGGGAAAACTTGATGAGACAATTTTTCCATTTGTTTCTTTTATGCTCTAAACTTATGCTTCTTATGCTCTTCTATGCTTCTACCGCAATATGGCTGCCGTCGAATCATGCAGGTGGTGCTGCACATTGGTGGTGGTTGAGGAGATTTACCCTCTTCTACATGTAAAGCTGTATAAGTACCCAGAAAAGTAAATGTAACAAATTGCTATTATTATTAACACCTGTGATTGGCCATTGCATTTTAGAAATCAGTAAACATGTCTGTGATTGGCTACATTACTCACAGAAGCAAAAACCATTTTACGAGCACAAAGAGAGATACGCACTGGATCTTTTGCCTTTTTTTTAAATTAATTTTTTTACTGATAATATGTGATTATTATGAAGAAAACAGACCCTAGACCAGCAGTGTTGGGCAGCCTTTTCCTCTAAAAGCAATCAGTTGCAGAAGCAGCAGGTGGCAGTGGTTTGAGTGAGAAAATTACATGCTATTATCAAGTCTGTCTCCCGGACAGGGGCACAGGGATGCCCATGGGGTCCGTGGCCATCTTTAATGTGTTTTTTGCAGCATGCCCGCCAAAAACCAATGCTGCCTCTCCGTCTTTTTGCCACTCAAAGGGCATAAAAGCAGTCTCTCTCTATAGGATCGATTGAAGGTCCTAAAGTAGACCCGTGCTGTGTTTGAAAATCGCCCCCTATTCCTTCATTCACTATTCCCTACATTATGCCACTAATACAGTCCACTTGAAGGAGTGAATGAAAACGAGTGAGTGAATTCAGACACTGAGTGCACCGGGAAGGCTGTTGCCTTCTCATAGTTTGTGTTTGCTGTTTAAGAATTATTTGAAACGTAGCAAACTGGCAGCTCCATACTCTGCCTTGGAAATTAGCATGTGCAAACCGTAATTAAACAATTGAATAATCAATTAAAAAGTAATTTATTTATACCTGTATGATTTGACACTGGACCAGCAGGGTTTGGAAAATGGATGGGTTATTGATTCAGCTGTGGTGCCATCGTGTCAGATGCATTGTGGGTATTATCTAGCAGTTGAGCGTACATCAGTTGTACACTCGTTATTGTGATGCATTGTGGGATTGAATGAGTGCACTCAATAATGTCCACTATGGTTTTGGACACCAATACAAAAGGCTGTACCCTCAAATAGTTGCAACAGATTATGTGTTTTAGTAAACACTGTTACAAAGACCACAAAGGTTTAAATGTTAGTAAATGAAACACTGATCACCATAATGGTGACCAAAGAATTTCCATAAAACATCCGTATCTAAACCTTTGTTCATTCTCAATAAAAACGTATGTAGAAGTACAGTATGACAAAAATAATTGTGAAGTTATTTAATCCTCCTCTCCTGAGATCTTGAGAGATTTAATGTCTTCTTTTATCTTCAGTTAATTAAATCTAAAGCTGTGACCAAAGTCAGTTGTAATTCTTGTGTTTCTCTTTTCTTCTGTGAGTCTGCTCATTATCATCAGGTGTTCATCACTAATGTTCAGTCACCACTTAATGAATATCTTAATTTCCTAATTATATCATTAACTTAAACACTGCTTCAGTGTTATTTTAACTCTCTGCGGAGTGGGACCAAATACACACTGAACGGTGTTGGTTTAACATGGAATAAATAATTTTTCTGTGTATAGGGTGCGATTTCAGACACAGTCAAGATTTCAGGGGGATATATCATCACTATTTCATGACCAATTTATATGTATTTTATGAGGTGGCTAATTCGTACAAATTTGTACAACCGCACTCATACGAATTCACAAACTCACTTGTGCGTTTTGTCTAAGCCCCAGTGACGGATAGGTTTAGGGGCGGGTTAGGGAAAGTAATTCACGTGAATTTGGCCACTCAATAAAAAAGTATAATTTAGCAAAAAGCGTACAAATTCGTACAAGTGAGGTTGTACAAATTCATACAAATTAGCCACCTCATAAAACATGTATGAATTGCCGTGAGATTGGGTTGGATATATATACAATTTGTCACTGCACCTGTCCAGTATTGGCTAGCTCCTGTGTCAACATCATAAACACGTTGTGCTCATGTGAACAGCATCTGACAGAATTTTCTTTTTTGTTTGAACTAACCCTTTAAGTTGTGGGCTTCGGTGAATCTAGAGCAGGGCACAACAGATCTAACACCCTCTGAAGGCCTCTAACAATGGATGCTTCTGGAAGTGGAAGTAATTTGACCGACAGATGTTATTTAATGCTGTTAAGGCCCAGCCTTGGATCCAAGCCCCATCCACTAAAACCTGGCCAAACACTCTCTTATTAAGTCATGTTTCATGCATTTTACAGACTGGAGTCTGTTTTCTTAAACCTTTCTTTTTAAGCCTGTAGTTCTTACTGAACACTAAGGTGATAATGTCAAAATGTAAATAAGTATTCCTCTAAAAACTTAAATTAAACTTGTTTAGATATTATATTGAATGTTTCTTATAATTCATCCTGGGTAACAGCAAACACTAATCCTTTCAGGGGACTTACCTGATATTTTCCTTTTTCATCCCCTCCCATTTATAATGTCATAATACATGCAGAAAAGTTAAAATCATGATGCAAAAGAATAATATAATCCATTTTTTTTCCCTTCTTCTTATTTGCATTTGACTTTACAGATCTGACAGCCAGATGTGTTCCGTATTTCCAACACTGGGAGTCTCATAGACACGGAAAAAAAGAAAAACCTGCTATAAGAATCGGGGAAACTGTCTCCTGTCTGTATGAAACCACATGTTTCACTCTCTAATGAAGCTCAAGCTCATCTAGGCTTTTACCATTTGTGGTGTTGAGATTCCCTGAAGTTCCTTCCTCAACAAAAGTGCGCAAATTTCAGCAACCCGGAGACACTTTTGTCATTTTAAGGCAGTCATAAGATTACCTTACCCTATTTATTTTCCATGGAGTAATGGGGTCTACCTGTGACAGGAGGATAAACTTAGTGTAAGTCTTACTCAAGTAAAAGCTTTCCTCTGTAAATCGAGCTGCCAACCTTTGCACCCCAAACAGCTGCATTACACAATATATATTATTTTAATGTTAATCGAGCCATTACAGGTTTGGCAGTGGCAATCTCACAGATGGCTCAAAAAGGAGAGTTACAGAATGGAAGAAGGTGCTCACAGGCCTATTGTGTGCTCAAGAGGAATCTTTATGGATCAGATATAATACATCCCACAACAGAGCGCACAATAGAGAACATTTAGATGGAAAGCTGACACAGCGCCCGGTGTGTCTTGCTTCCTCTTTGTGTAAAAGGCATTAAAATCCAGGTTTTAATCTCATGAAGGCTCCTGATGAAATTATGTCTCCAACTCACTAGTTCCATGAGTCAGTTTGGACTCTAGAAAGGACCTTGATCCACCAAACGTTGAGACAATGATCATTCAAACACCTGTATAAGGGTCGCAAATAAAGCTGTTTTCAGTAACATTTGTTGTAGCTGTAAAAATATTCCATTTTCATAAAGATAAACAGATATTTTAGGCTAATACAAATAAAACTGCAGAACACAACACTTTTCAGAAGTTTGTGGTTATAGTTCACCCAAAAATGAAAATTACCCCATGATTTACTCACCCTAAAGTCATCCTAGGTGTATATGGCATTCTTCTGTCAGAATTCAGTCATAGAGTTATATTAAAAATGTCCTGGCTCTTCCAAGTTTTATAATGGCAGTCTGTTCGTCTGTCCGTCAACACTGCTAAAGGAATAATAGTAGTTAATAGTCTTGTATTGGTCTGTTTATCTGAGCCATGAAACAAACAAAATAAGCCCTGCCAATTGATAAAAGAACATATAGACACTTAATATTTAATTTTATTAGATGATTAGTTAATTGCATTTTAAAGATTTTACTTTCAATAAAACATTTGCCATAGATTTGTAAAAGGTGTTTGGTTATGCATGTTTGGCCTTGGTTTTTGTTGCATTTACACTGTACTGACCAGCAGGGGTTTCCGTGGAGACGGGTGTCGAATTGTTTTGAAGCTTCACAAGCTGGCACATTTGCTTCAACTGCTTCAGTGTTTGGCCCTGTCCAAAATGGCACCCTAACCCTCACGGTCTTGCTCTGAGTACGCACTTTCACGATGTAATGCCGCTTTGACTGCCGGGTAGAAATCATCTGTGTAGCTCGCAAACTTGCGGGCTCAGCTGAAGTGCGCATAGCATCCGCAAAGCGTTCACGAGCACCCTTCTTTAAGCGTTAATGATGAACGGGACACCCTGCGGTCTTGTGGACTTAATGGACACAAGCACATAGCGGCCATTGTAAGGCCCTGTCCCAAATGGTACCTAAACCCTCACAGTCTTTCTCGGAGTCCGGACTTTCATGACGTACTGCCGTTTTGACTGCCGGGAAAAAGTGCGCTGCATAACCCACACTAGTGCAGGCTGGCCAGAAGTGTTCACCGGCACCCTTCTGAGACCTAAAATGACAAATATGACACCCTACGGTCTAGTGGGCTTAACGGACACGGACACGCAGCAGCCATTGAGGGTGCACAAGACCGAAAGTGCACATGAAGTGTGCCATTTGGGACAGGGCCAATCACGAAGCCTCAGCCTGCCCATTACTAGAAACACAACAAAACAGAGGAGAGCCAATGAGCGCTTGATATCACTGCTGTAAAACATGTGGTAACGCTTCTTGAGGGCACAATTTTTTTATTTGAATTCATCATAATGAGCACGGGATTTGACATTTATGGTCGCTGCTGAGAATTAAAGATCGCTAAAGGGCTATATTTGAAAGATTTGGATTACAGCAAACAAAAATACACCAATATTATACATTTCATTGTGTATCTCAGTATCTCGCATTTCAGAATCTCACCAAAAGTAAGAGGTCATCAGGGTAATTTTGCTTAATGTTTTATGAAACTATTTAGAAATACTATTCCTGTCATATACTGTTTTTTGCTTACTATAAAGTAGGAATCTTAAGAAGAGACAGCTTCAGAAACAGATAAGGGAGTAGACATAAACACACCCAAGGACATGAAAAGGCTGAACTGGAAACAAGAAACAAAGGGAACAGGAAACTATAGACAGGAAATGAGACCTTTATAATATTAACCATATCAAAATAAAAGACACTTACATAAAAGACTTTAAAACCCAAAAGTACAAACATCAGACAAAGACAATCCCGCTACATCAGACCACATTTTAGGTTAGCTGACAAAGACCTTTTACAGTGAAGGGTGTGTTGTATTTTATTGACTGATGTGTGCAGACATGGAAAAGAACATTTGTGGGAGATTATTTGATGGATAGTGCTGGAGTCCGTTCAGAGAAGTACAAAGGAGATCGCTCCGAGCTATTTTTTTTATTTTGCTTAGCAGTTTTTGAGTTATGAGAGACGCTGTCCGCTTTAAAGGGTAATGCCAAAAAACACAATACATGGCAAGATTAACATATACTTTGGAATAAAAAAGAAAGAAAAATTGAGCACACAGCTGCTTTGCCAATTTGCTATTGCTAATTCAAGGTGTTACAAATGATGGAAGATGATGCCCATGCAGCTTCTTTGGATTCATGACAATAATCCTACTGAAACATGTTAGCCTTTGCTCATTTCCTAAAAGAATAGCACGTTTCCTGGCCATTTCTAACCAGCTCTCACACCCTTTGGAAAATGGAAACTTTGAGTCACTAGAGAAGCACATGTATCCTACTAGTTTTCAAACAAGCCTAGGCATCACACTGAAGAATCATCTTGAGCTTCTCATGTCGCTGTCCAACATGAGACGCCTCAACAAGTTTGAGCTGAAATGAGGCCCACTTTGAAGATGTGATGTATCCATCATCCATATAAAAGAAAATAAAGAAACATACTGTATGCACTGAAAGATTTATGACCCGCACATAACGTTTTTTAATATGATTTATATCCTTATTAATTAATTTGACTATTTTTTGTCCTTTGTAAAAGTATTTTTTCTCGCTCCAAATTTCTCTCTGAGGCCACACCATCATGCTTCAGTTGTCTATGAAATATACACCAATCAGGCATAACATTACACCACCTTCCTAATAGTGTGTTGATCCCCCTTTTTCTGCCAAAACAACCCTGACCTGTAAAGACATGGACTCCACTAGATCCCTGAAGGTGTGCTGTGGTATTTGGCTCCAATTTGTGAGCAGCAGATCCTTTAAGTTGTATAAGGCGGGGCCTCCATGGATTGGACTTGTTTGTTCAGCACATCACAGATGCTCGATTGGATTGAGATCTGGGGAATTTAGAGGCCAAGTCAACACCTCAAACTCGTTGTGCTCCTCAAACCATTCCTGAACCATTTTTGCTTTGTGGCAGGGCGCATTATCCTGCTGAAAGAGGCCACAGCCACCAGGGAATACTGTTTCTGTGTAAGGGTGTACATGGTCTGCAACAATGCTTAGGTAGATGGTACATGTCAAAGTAGTGGCAGGACCCAAGGTTTCCCAGCAGAACATTGCCCAAAGCATCACACTGCCTCCGCCTGCTTGTCTTCTTCCCATAGTGCATCCTGATGCCATGTGTTCCCCAGGTAAGCGACACACACGCACCTGGCCATCGACGTGATGTAAAAAAAAAAAGTGATTCATCAGACCAGGCCACCTTCTTTTATTGCTTCGTGTTCCAATTCTGATGCTCACGCACCCACTGTTGATGCTTTCGGCGGTGGACAGGGGTCAGCATGGGCACCCTGACTGATCTGCGGCTATGGCGCTCCATACGCAACAAACTGTGATGCACTGTGTATTTGGACACCTTTCTATCAGAATCAGCATTAACTTTTTGAGCAATTTGAGCTACAGAAGCTCGTCTGTTTGATCAGACCACACAGACCAGTCTTCGCTCCCGACGTGCATCAATGAGCCTTGGCCACCCATGACCCTGTCGCCGGTTCACCACTGTTCCTTCCTTGGAGCACTTTTGATAGATACTGACCACTGCAGACCGGGAACACCCCACAAGAGCTGCAGTTTTGGAGATGCTCGGACCCAGTCGTCAAGCCATCACAATTTGGCCCTTGTCAAACTCACTCAAATCCTTACGCTTGCCCATTTTTCCTCCTTCTAACACATCAACTTTGAGGACAAAATGCCCTAATATATCCCAACCACCAACAGATGGCATGATGAAGAGATAATCAGTGTCATTCACTTCCCATTTCAGTGGTCATAATGTTATGCCATGATGTTATCGGTGTGTTTTCATGCTATATACATTTCTATGAAAAGTCACTGTAAAAAATGTTATAGAATCAGAATCATCTGTAAAAAGAATTATGGTAACAATATTACACATTATATTTTTGAGTGGTTTTTAAGGGTTGATTTCATTTTTTTAAAATCAAAACTTAGTGAAAACGTAATTAAATACATATTGAAAAAGAAACCGTGTATAAAAGCAATTTATGCTGTGGTCGCACAAATTATGTGATAAATCAAGGTTTTCTTGATACAAACACAGAAATACTAAGAAATACAATTGTGATTAACTTTCTCAAAAGACCTTCCAAAACGCTCACTGTCGTAACTGAAATGAATTTTCTGGTGCAGTGCAGATGTTCTTTTCCAGCTAATGAAAGAGAGTTATGGCAACTGATAAACAAACAAATAACAAACAAAGTCCGGCTGGCAACTTAATATGATATAAAATAAATTTATATGAAAGATTACACTGGCCAAAAGGATGTTATTGTTTGTATAATGCATTGTTCATTTTTTGACCCTTCAGATTCATAGAGTTGATGGCGTTTCCAAAAGGATTTATGAAGAGTTGTTGCTGTTTTAACCTCTCTAACCTCTTCTCGTTTTTTTTTTCCCTACATGAGACTCACATTAATCATCACTCCAGATTTAGGCTATCAATGTTGTTGATTTGAGTTTTCATTCACAGGATACATCAACAAAAGTCTTATTTTACACCCTGACTAGACAGTTACAAGGGATGTTACAGTTGGCAATCCCTTAACCGGCTTTCCTCAGGAGAGGTTGAAGTGAAGACGGACACAATACAAGGTAAGTGAAGCGGCAAACTGTAATATAACAGGGAAAAGACCTGTTTATTCTTAGATTTAATCCGAACACACAGGCCAGTGGGACTGTTTCTCATGAGGTGCACAACAGATGGTGGAGAAAAAGCAGGTCTGTTAGTATTCCCACTCATTTTTTACATCAAACTAATAACTCTCTACAGTCACTTCCATAAGAGCTGTCACTGCATGGGAAAAAACACATTGTGCTGATGATCCATGATGACTACAGAAATATAGGAAAAAGCCAAATACGTATGTGAAACCCTTTAACACCTTATCTAGACACTTCCATTGTCTTTGCCAGTAATGTGGTGGTATGGAAGTGGAGCTTTTCCAGTGGAATAAAGGTTTCATCATAGCAGCTTTTTTAGACAATTCCATTTCCTCCTGAAGAAACATTTCCATTAGTAAGTCCTTGTTTTTGGTAAAAACAACATTATGTAACCCCCCCACAAATCAGTCCAACATCAAACCACTACATTCAGTGTGTGAAAACAAGTGTGAAACCAAAATATTATTTAGGCCAAATATTATTTTGGAAATATTATTGTTCCTATACACTGATAACATTTTCAGCTTGATAGGTGGATCAAACAGATCAATATACAAATTGTACAAATGACTTTTGCACATAAAGTAAACTTTTTGTGTGTGTGTGTGTGTGTGTGTAGTTGAAGTTCCCTTTCGGGGAACTCGAGCTGCGTCGAAACGCTGTGAGAACGCCTCTGCGTTAATGCGTCGTGAAGCGCCTGTAGAACCATTCCATCGGAAAAAAGATCGATCGTCGCCGACGTGATGACGTCGCCGACGTGATGACGTCATCAACCGGAGACTATAAAAGGTCCGCGAACACAAACAGGAACTAGCTTCTGTGCCTTCAGTAAGCGATCTGTGTGAACCTGTCTGTCTATTTGGTGTTTTTGTCTGTCTATTATCAGAGATTTTCCACCCTTTTGTTAAATATTTCATATATTAACAGAAAAAAGAGAAAATAAAATAGATAGAAATGGCGAGTGAAAGCAGCAATTTCAGAAAGTGTGTTCCTCCCTGCCCACGCTACATCACGGGCGGGGACACACATCTTCTCTGTGTTGCATGCTTGGGAGCGCAGCATGCCCAGGCAGCCCTCGAGGGGGCTGCTTGCGAGCACTGTGAGCGTATGCCACTGAGAACGCTGCGCTCCCGCCGGGCACTCTTCGAGGAGGGTGCCTCGGCTCGTGTTCCCCGCGGCTCTGGTCCCGCTGCTGCCGAGGCAGAGCGGAGGCTGCAGTCGTGGGGTTCACAATTGGATGTTGCAGAGGGGTTTGAGACGGGCACTGCCTTATCTCTGCCCTCACCTGCTCCATCCAGCGGTTCTTCTCGGGGCTTGGAAGCACGCATTGCGGTTTCTTCCCCCCCGAGAGAGCCGCCGGTGCTCCAACTATCCAGCTCCGAGGAGGTGGACGTTGAGAGCATCGCGACTGAAGATTCGCCACTTCAGTCCCCTGCGAGTGAAAAAAAAAAAAAAAAAAAGTGGACTTTACAGAGGGGTTTGAGACGGGCCCGGCCTTATCTCAGCCCTCACCTGTATCGTCCAGTGTCTCGTCTCGGGGTTTGGAAGCCCGCTCTGCGGTCTCTTCCTCCCTGGGCGGGGCACCGGTGCTCCAACTATCCAGCTCTGAGGAGGTGGACGTTGAGAGCATCGCGACTGAAGACTCGCCACTTCAGTCACCCGCTAGTGAGTTGAGGTTCTCACGAGAGCTGTGGCCAGGTTAAATATAAAAATAAGAAATGACTGGCTGGCTGAAATATCTGAATCCCATCGAAATCAGAGAGAACGAAATTAGATGAGCGATTCCTGCCATCTCGTGCAAAGCATCAACGTCCTGCCATTCTTCCCTGACCTGCACACCGAGGTGTCTAGGTCATGGAGGAAACAAGCGATATCATATAGAGTGTTCAGCCCACATACATCTGCATATAGTAATATATTTGGGCTGAGACACTATGGTTATGGGGCGATGCCGAAGATCGAAGAGACGCTTGCGAGCTATCTCTCGCCTTCAGCTGCATCGTCCCTGGCATTTCCCCTCCGAAGGAAATCGGTGCTTACCTCAGCACACGGTACCCGTCTTCCTTCGGTGCCCACAGGGGGCCGCGCTGCTAACCCCGCCGCAATGTCAGGGCGCAGAGGGTCTCTGCGGGCCACCTGAGGGTGGTCCGCCCCCTCCTCGGAGGGCATGCGAGCAGTCAGGTCAGGTGTTCCCTGCCGGTTCGCCGTTTCAGGGCACTGCACTCGCTGCTCAAATTACACCAGAGGCCAGCCTCGAGAGGCTGGTTCCCTTAGTTTCCCCTCCGTGGGAAGACGGTGCTTACCTCAGCATACGGTACCCGTCTTCCTTCGGTACCCTCAAGGGGCCGCGCTGCCAACCCCGCCGCAATGTCGGGGCGCAGAGGGTCTCCGCGGGCCACCTGAGGGTGGTCCGCCCCCTCCTCGGAGGGCAGGGGAAACAAAAGGACGCTGAGGGTAGTCCCCTCCGAAGGGAAACGGTGTTTACCTCTGCCTACGGTACCCGTTGTCCTGCAGCGCCCTCTGGGGGCCGCGCTGCCAACCCCGCCGCAATGCCGGGGCGCAGACGGTCCCCGCGGGCCACTCGAGGGTGGTCCGCTCCCCCTTCGGGGGGCTCCCGAGCAGTCAAGTCAGTCGTTCCCTGCCGGTCCGCCGCTTCAGGGCACTGTGCTTGTTGCTCAAAATACACCAGAGGCCAGCCTCGAGAGGCTGGTTCCCTTAGTAGATTTTCTAGACGAGTGGAAACGTCTATCGAATATATCTCAGTGGGTCCTGCAGATATTAGAAAAGGGGTACGCCATTCAGTTCAGAAGTCGGCCACCTCCTTTCTGCGGTGTCCTACCTACAGAGGTGGGCCCGGAGCAGGCTCTGGTAATGGCACAGGAAGTAGAGACACTCCTGCAAAAAGGGGCTATAGAGAGGGTTCCCCCTCCCAGCAGGGAGTCTGGCTTTTATAGCCGTTACTTCATCGTGCCGAAGAAGGATGGGGGCTTACGCCCGATATTAGATCTGCGGCTATTGAATCGCTCGGTGGCCAAGCTCAAATTCAAGATGCTTACACTCAGACAGATTGTAGCGCAGGTCAAATCGGAGGATTGGTTTGTCACCATAGACCTCAAAGATGCGTATTTTCATGTCTCCATCCTTCCACATCACAGGAAGTTCCTGAGGTTTGCCTTCGGGGGAGAGGCATACCAATATCGTGTACTTCCCTTCGGTCTAGCACTGTCACCCCGCACGTTCACCAAGTGTGTGGATGCAGCTCTGGCGCCGCTGCGTCTACAGGGCATCCGCATACTGAACTATATCGACGACTGGCTGATTCTAGCGAATACAGAGCAGATGGCGGTTCAGCATCGAGATGCTGTTCTCGCCCATATGTCGAAGCTGGGGTTGAGGCTGAACGCCAAGAAGAGTGTGCTTTCTCCGGCTCAGAGAACCACTTTTCTAGGTGTGAACTGGGACTCGGTAATTATGCGGGCGCAATTATCGCCAACACGCATAGCATCGATCCTGGCAGCCGCCAAAGAACAGAAGCTAGGCCGAGCCGTCACTGTGAAACGGTTCCAGAAACTGTTAGGTCTCATGGCAGCAGCGTCCAACGTGATATCTTTTGGCCTACTGTACATGAGGCCACTGCAGTGGTGGCTCAAAACGAAAGGGTTCTCCCCGAGGGGAAATCCGCTCCGCACGATCAAAGTCACGCGGCTATGCCTACGTGCTCTGGTCATGTGGAAAAACCCGCTCAGGGTCCCGTGTTGGGGGCTCATGTTCGTCGCGTAACGCTAACGACAGATGCCTCTCTCACGGGCTGGGGGGGCGACCATGAGTGGTCGCTCATCCCAGGGTCTATGGCAGGAACATCAGCGGCACTGGCACGTAAATCGGCTAGAGATGCTCGCAGTGTTTCTTGCATTGAAACAGTTCCTGCCCGACCTCAAGGGGCCACCATGTGCAGACAACACATCGGTGGTCGTCTATATAAATCACCAGGGGGGTCTGAGGTCCCGTCCGTTGGACAATTGGCACATCGGATCCTCCTGTGGGCCCAAGGGAAATTGCTGTCAGTCAGAGCAGTATATATCCCGGGGGTCCTGAATCAGGAAGCAGACAGCCTGTCGAGGCAGGGGCCGAGGCCCGGGGAATGGAGACTCCACCCAGAAGTGGTGGAGCTCCTATGGAAGGTATATGGGAGCTATTTGCTTCGGCGGAGAGTTCTCACTGCCCGCAGTAGTTTCTCTGACCCATCCAGCCCCGCTGGGGTGGATGCCATGGTACAGGGGTGGCCGAGGCTACCTCTGTACGCCTTCCCCCCGATTGTCTTGCTTCCAGGAGTTCTGGAGAGGGTACGCCGGGACGGGGCCCAGGTACTCCTAGTGGCTCCGTACTGGCTGACCCGAGTATGGTTTTCGGACCTGATATCTTTCCTGGAAGGCTCTCCGATGGAGATTCCGACCAGGAGGGATCTACTCTCTCAGGCGGGCGGGAGATTCCTGCACCCACGCCCAGAGATGTGGAAACTGTGGGCCTGGCCTCTGAGGGGGCTAGGCTCATAGAGGAAGGTCTCTCGGCCGAGGTCATAGAGACCATCCTTCACTCCAGAGCTCCGTCCACGAGGAAACTGTACGCTCTGAAAGGGAAACTTTTCTCAGCATGGTGCAGAGAACGCCAGTGGGACCCAGTTAACTGCCCGGTTGGTACAGTGCTGGAGTTTCTGCAGGCGAGGTTCTCGGCAGGGTTGACCCCCTCCACAATAGAGGCGTACGTGGCGGCCTTGGGTGCCGTCCACGTCCCTTTGGGTGGAGTGTCTTGGGAAGACACCCTCTGATTACACGTTTCCTCCGTGGCACTTTAAGGTTGAGGCCTGTTATGCACTCATGTCTAGAGTTTGCGCCGGGGTTTTCTCATCCCAGGCCGGGTTATGTCCCCAAGGTTCCTACGAGCCCACGGGGCCCCATTACTCTTCAAGCATTCTGTCCTCCTCCTTTCACGACGTCAGACCAGGAAGATTAATCTGCTGTGCCCTGTTAGAGCACTAGATACTATGTCCACAGAGCTGCCCTGTGGAGGAAAACTGATCAGCTGTTTGTCTGTTTCGGGCCCCCTAAGAAGGGGCCCCAGTATCTAAGCAGAGGATGAGCAAGTGAGTGGTCGAGGCCATCTCACTTGCTTATGAGGCGGCCGGGCAGCAGTCTCCACTGGCTGTCCGGACGCATTCAACCAGGGGTATGGCTGCTTCTAAGCACTTTTGTCGGGGGCGTCCCTCCACGATATTTGTAAACGCGGCCGGATGGTCGTCTCCTTTAACTTTCGTCAGGTTCTATGAACTAGACCTGGCATCTACAGTTGGGGCACAGGTACTCTCGTAACCGTGTGCGCTTCGGCTTCACACATACGAGACACTTGGTCCTATGGCGATGTGGGTATAAGCGTTTTCACAGCGTTTCGACGCAGCTCGAGTTCCCCGAAAGGGAACGTCTCAGGTTACGTATGTAACCCTAGTTCCCTGAGGGAACGAGACGCTGCGTCGCTCTGCCATACTCCCGGCGTGTCCGTGATCACTTACTTCAGGCTTTATCAGAAGCTAGTTCCTGTTTGTGTTCGCGGACCTTTTATAGTCTCCGGTTGATGACGTCATCACGTCGGCGACGTCATCACGTCGGCGACGATCGATCTTTTTTCCGATGGAATGGTTCTACAGGCGCTTCACGACGCATTAACGCAGAGGCGTTCTCACAGCGTTTCGACGCAGCGTCTCGTTCCCTCAGGGAACTAGGGTTACATACGTAACCTGAGACGTTTCCATTGCAGTATTACACTGACTTAAACCACACTTTTAAAGGCGCAGTGTGTGGTATTTATGAGGATCTATTGACAGAAATGCAATATAATATACATAACTGTTTTCAGAAAGACCTTACATAATGAACCATTACGTTTTTTTCTTTTCTTAGAATGAGCCATTTCTATCTACATACACTACATACACTGTGGGTCCACTTACCCTAAACGGACAAAATGCTCTGCGCTAGCTACTCCCTGCTGTCTCAGACAACAACATTTTTGCAATTCACAACCTCACCACTAGGTGCCACTAAAATGTACACCTTTAAAGTGTATGCCCTACTTAGAAACATCTAAGTAAATAATACAATAAATACAAAATTGATCGTTTTTGAGTACACTGTAAAAAAATCTGGTCTCCAATTGAAAATGTTCAAGTGACTGATCACATCTAAAATTCTTAGTTGGCCAAACTGAATTTCTGTAAGTTGAACAATTCAGAAATTCTATTTGGCCAACATTTTTTTTTAAGAAAATTTTTAATTGGAGACCTAAATTTTTGTTTTGTTTTACAGTGTGTGTCATTTTGAGTAGAAAATGTACTCCAGATGTCACAAAATGCAAGCAAAACAGTGTAAATACAAATAATATAAAATACAAACTGAAAAACAGCAAATAATCATCCTCATTTACTATTCATGCCCAGTGCATGATGAGAACATCAGTATCAGAAAAGTTAAGTAGGTTATTACATTTTCTTCTGTAGTACTTCACCACAACATCATCTTTACTGTATAAGTGTATAAAAGTGTATAATACCCACACCATCATTTTTTAAAGTTTTTTACACACACAGTTTCTGCCAATCTCGTTTGAATCTTGAGTACCGATAGAGTATAGAGTAGTACTGCATCCTTCAGATCTCCAAAGAGTCTTTAGTTTGGTGCAGTGGGTGGAGCTAAAGAGTCACGAGCACACACACAAACACACACACACACACACACACACACACACACACACACACACACACACACACGCACGCACGCACGCACGCACGCACGCACGCACGCACGCACGCACACACGCACGCACGCACGCACGCACGCACACACACACACGCACACACACACACACACACACATTATTTATGAATTGATTTTCCAATTTCAGATGTCCCCAAAGGGAGACTTTGTCAGATTTAGCTTACTTTTGGGGACAATTTAGTCCCTAAACCACAGCTAAGAGCGTACAGTACAAAAACACATCCATATAACCCATCTAACATGCACTCTTTCACTCTTAAATGATGATCTTTCTGGAGAAAGCAACTGTACGCAAATGCCAGAAACAAGGATCCAACTTGAGTCCTATCCAGATTACTCAATCAAATTCAAGAGATACTGTAACCGCAATGAAAAAGAGCTGCATAAAACACGTTCCAGGCCTCTAAGCGTCCCATCTGTCTGATTAGCCAATGAACTTTGGTCTCACTGAAATAGTCCAGGAAGTCCATTTATATATATATATATATATATATATATATATATATATATATATATATATATATATATATATATATATATATATATATATATATTCTTTATTAATGAATACATTATTCTTTATTAATGTCCTTAGGGGACAAGATGCAGAAATTGAGTCATTAATCTTGAAACAGTCATAAAGAACACACACTTTGAACTCTGTATTTAGTGCATAAATCAAGTAATCCTCATGCATGTGCGCTTAAACATTTTCTGTGACAGGTATACTGTGTCTTCAAGCATCAAGAAGTCTACTAAACTCTCCATTTCATCCCAAGTAAATAAGTCATGCAATATCTCAAGGATGTTACGCAACACTGTGGGCAAGGTAAACATTTGTGTGATCACCCTGGCTTGAGTCCCTTTGGGCCAGCTGTCAGATGGTGACTCACTGTGGACTGAGGTGGGGCTGAGAATAATCTCTGTCTGTGAGTTTAGGTGAACGGGACCCTCTGGTGCCATCATCAAGTTCTAATTGATTCGATATCAAATCAAAAATCAAACAAAAGGAAGAACTGATTACCAGGTACGTATACGCTAATTAAAAGAGACATCCAAATCAAAGCAACAATGATTTCCACCACATTTGAAGCACAAGTGTAATATTGTTTTGGAGGCTAATAACAAGATATAGTCCAAACACAACAGAGCAAATGTTAACGTCACCCCATCTGTGTTGTTTTTATCTTCATATTTAGGTGGCTGTGAAGAATTTGTGAAGTGAGGTAACAGAATTTAATGACATGAACTTAAAAACAATAAATCCTATTAATTACTTTTTCACTTCTTTTAAACAAGCTTCATAAACATCAACTTAATACCAGTTCATTACTCTTCAACAGCTATGCCACAGGAGCCACAGGAGGTCACACGCCAGTGTACCTTTTGTGCCGGTCCCAAGCCCGGATTAAAAGAGAGGGTTGTGTCAGGAAGGGTATCCGATGTAAAAAAAAATTCCAAATCCATTATGCGAATCACAAATATGACTTCCATACCGGATCGGTTGGGTCCCAGGTTGACAAAAACCGCCAGTGCCGTTGACCTACAGGGCACTGGTGGAAATTGGGTTACTGTTAGTCAAAGAAGAAGAGGAAGAAAGTGTGTTAGAGGAGGATGGCGTGTCCGTAGGCAGAGAATGAAGAGGAAAGGCAGGAAATTAGGGACTTTGAATGTTGGTACAATGACAGGTAAACCTGACCTGGTAGATATGATGCAGAGGAGGAAAGTTGACATTCTGTGTGTCCAGGAGACCAGGTGGAAAGGGAGCCAGGCTAGAAGCATTGGAGCAGGGTTTAAACTGTTTTATAATGGTGTGGACAGGAAGAAAAATGGATTTGGAGTGATCCTGAAGGAGGAGTTTTTAAAGAATGTTCTACCAGAAAGACTCGGGGAGAAATATATTAACAATAGTGCATTTATTAACAGCTCAGCAAGCTGATAGTGTACAGAGTCATTTTGGCGTAGGCCCCGTCCGAAGAGCATGATCCGAGGGTCTCGGATCTGCAATTCCTGCCTGAAGACGAGGGGCGCAGCCGACCCCCCGGTAGGGTATGGACAGGGCCATCCTGGTGGTGGTGGGGAGGATGGGGGTAATCGTCACTTCAGTATCTGCGAACTCAAACATGTGTAAGTACAGAGCCTTTATACCGTGAGCATGAGAATATCATTGGATTAGAGTGAAGGCATTAAGTGACGTAGTAATTGAGTCTTCCCAGCAGAACTTATGCTAGAGCTTTCATTTCTGGAGGTAAAGAGAGTGTCAGATAGGTTGATGAGTCTGAAGCTGGATTTTGAAGGTGTGATGCTGAATGTTATTATAGTGCCTCTCCACAAGTAGGTTGGCAGCAAGATGGGAAAGACAAATTCTGGAGCGAGTTGGAGGAAGTGATGCAGACTGTTCCCAGAGGTGAGAGGGTAGTGATAGGGGCAGGTTTGAATGGACATGATGGTGAAGGGAATAGTGGGGACGAGGAAGTAATGGGCAAGTTTGGTCTTCAGGAAAGGAACCCAGAAGGACAGAGGTTGGTAGACTTTGCTAAAAGTATGGAGATGGCTGTGGTGAACACATACTTTCAGAAGAGGCAGGAACACAGGGTGACATAAGAGTGGACTATATCTTATGTAGACACTGTAATCTGATGGAAATCTGATGGAAGCGCGAAGTGAAGCCGCAATATCGAGGCCCCTCCCACAAAACGAAATCTACGAACATGGAAAATGGTGATTGATGGTCTTCTCAACTTTTACGCTAAAGAAAAAATCCGACGCAACTTTGAGGGCATCGAGCAAAACATGATTTCTTCTTAGCTAGGGACATTGGACATCAACCACATGGCAAACGCTGATACTTTTCATTTACTTTCTACTTTCTTTGTATAACAGTTTTATCTAATAACATTAGACAGGACTGTTAAACAGATCGTAAACTAGTGTCCACTACACATCAAACATAGACAACACCGAACAAAGAACTGAGAAAATAGGTTTTCTTTCATCGGAGTGGGGTCATAAACGGCTTAAGCATTTTTTTTTGCTTCTTACCCCGATTTCGCACGGCATCAACCTGCTTTCTGTGGGTTTATTGAAGTGTGCATAGGTGACAAAATCGAGCAGATTTAAATGTGTCCAGACAGAGAGTGTTCTGCATGACAGAAGGACATATATGACAAACGCAGACTCTTTCAAGACCCAGCAAATTGAGTTCTCATCTCATGCAGCAGAAGTATAAGAGGTCCAGTCAAAACACTGCATCTGGAACTGCATGAGAGAATAATATGAGCTGACACATTAAACGCTTTATTTAACATCACAACTGACATACCATTTGGAATACTCTGAGTCACATACAGAAATTATTATTTTTGACATCACTACAAGGAAATAGCACGTTTATTAATAAAGTCATGTACAAGCGGTTTACTTACGTTGTCAGGTTTTTTTCAATAAGCTGATATTTGTGAGTTATCAGCTTACTGGTGTGCATGTAAACATGCTCAGTGACATATTCTGTTTGAAACAAAAACCAAACAGAACATGACCGTGACTTTTCTACAGTATTCATTGAAAGGCTGGGCTGCAAGGCAAGACAAATAACGAATAAAGGTCCTATTTTTTTTTTTTTGCAAACACTAGTGTTTCAGAAGACGAAAACATCTGTTCTCCAATTTACTTTAAATTGTGCTATACCCAGAGGTTTGGCGAACCCTTTAGACATAATAATCAAGTCAAACTTCCAGGACTTCGACTGGATGCCAGCCGAACCTAGCCCCGCACACAATTTTTTTAGGTCGGGCAGTTCGGTCTGGCCTTGCTCCATAGGGGAGTAATTATCCCCGAACAGAAACTGTTCGGACCAATGAAATCATCAGGGCGGGCTTTAGACGATGACAGACAGATGATAAACAGTAACATAATCATGCACGTCATCAAAGGGGCTTGGATTATATTTGTTCAAATCCTAAACGGAGAGCTTGTTTGTATATGCATTCACCTTCACTATTTCTCTCAGAAATGATGATCATGTTGGGTAAGTACTCTGTGGATCATTACATTCTTTTCTTTTTTTACAACACCGGCAAAGATCGTTTATTCCAGCCTGGATCCAAGCGCGCGTGACAGGGTTGCCAAGTTTTTACAACAAAAACTGCCAACTACTAGCCCTAAACAATAGCCACAAAAAATTGTGTTTATGGGGTCAAATGTGTGTTATTTTGGCAAGGTTGCCTGCTAAAATTCGCACTCATATATGGTCTATATATCCCATAATAGTCGCTTCAACCCGCGGACATAGAAAACAATCCGCGGGGAAAAAATGCGGACTTGGCAACACAGTGCAGTTGAGCTCTGTTGACATCGCTTCGTTGCTCTGATTGGTTGTAGGTCTATCCAATTGAGGTCTTTCCTGGTTCGGTTGAAACACGCCCCATAATCACAGCCCAATGGAGCAGTATCAGACTCATATTCTGACTAGAATTGAGTATGACCACGTCAGGCTAACTCATGGCCATTTATTGAAATTGACCCTTTTGGCAGTGTTAGCTTGTTAGCTAAGTGCACTGTCCCCTGCTGTTTGTGGGGGAAACATTCATGTTTTCTGCCAAACAAAAAAATCCTCAGTCCTAAGGGTGATATTTGGCCCTTTGTTTAATGTAATTATGAGTGGCCCTCGTACCCAGTTTTAGTGAATTGTGCTTAAATACACATGGCTTTGCAACTAAATGGTTGCCAAAATGTGGACTGTGCTAAGGGGTAAATTACAGATCCATATGTGTTTACATCACAGTTTGTGTTGTGATGGTTCAGAAACACTGTGAACTGAGTGCACATTCTGTTTTATCCCCAAAAAGTACTACATAATACACAACGTGGATACATTTTAAAACAAGGATTACTCATCCTCACACTATTAAATGCACTATAACATTGAAGCCAAAGCATTCTGTGGTTAATAGGCAATAAATACGTCTGTACATGTTTATATGTCCTTTTATTTGTTATGTCTGATTCTATAACCTTATGAAGGATTCAATCATCGTAAGCACAGTGGGCTGTGACTAGTTTTGTAAATCAAAGCATGTCCTTACATAAAAGATTTATTTGCTGGGTGTGACATTCTTGTCTATCATGTGTCCTGCATCTTTAAAAAAAAATAAAAGAAGCAGCCCGAAGATACATGCATGTCATCGCGACTTTTTTCTCAGTAACTAGCCATGACAAGGTCATGCATGCTTGTCTGTTTATAGGCACATGGATGTATGCCTTTAAAACACGCCAAGCATGTTAAAGAATCTTTCAACATGTAAGGGTGAGACTGCAGTTGAAACCCTGCAAGCTTTCCAGAACCTACATAATGTGACTTTGTTGCTTAGTACAGCCTTTCAGAACATGTCCTGGGGTAATAATGACAAACCTGACAGACACTATATTTTAGGGTCTCATTTCTTTATGGCTCCAAGTTTGTAATTCTGGGAGAACTGCACTGAAGTGATTTGAGGTAAAAGAGATCAATGCAATCTAACAAATATCATGAAGAGGAATGAGATCATTATTGATTACAGTCATTGTGAGTCATTTTAAAGAGATAGTTCACTCAAAAATGAGAAATTCTGTCATCATCTACCCCCATGTCAATTTAATTATTAATTATTTTATTTAATCAAATCAATTATGTATGGAATCCGTTTTCTGCCACAGAATAACATATTTAAAAGAATTATCTTTTTATCTCATAATTGCGACTTTATTTCCCACAATTCTGACTTTATATTCCGCAGTTGTGACTTTATATCCCGCAATTCTGACTTTACAACTTGCAATTGCAACTTTACATCCTGCAATTCTGACTTTACATCCCGCAATTCTGACTTTACAACTCGCAATTGCAACTTTATATCCTGTAATTCTGACTTTAAAACTCGCAATTGCAACTTTACATCCTGCAATTCTGACTTTACAAATCGCATTTGTGACTTTACAACTCGCAATTGCCGACTTTATATCCCGCAATTCTGACTTTACAATTCACAATTGTGACTTTATATCCTGCAATCCTGACTTTACAAATCGCATTTGTGACTTTACAACTCGCAATTGCCGACTTTATATCCCGCAATTCTGACTTTACAATTCACAATTGTGACTTTATATCCTGCAATCCTGACTTTACAACTTGCAACTGCAACTTTATATCCCGCAATTCTGACTTTACAACTCGCAAATGCGATTTTATATACTGCAATTCTGACTTTAAAACTCCCAATTGCAACTTAATTTCATGCAAAAAGTTAAAATTGCAAGAAAAAAAGTCAGAATTGTGAGATAAAAAGTGCCAGTTACCTTTTTTTTTTTTTTCTTATTCTGTGGCGGCAAGCTTCCATAATTATGACTAACATTTGGAAGAATATTTCTGTGGGATAAAAGATAGTGGGATTCAAATTAACACTGGACCCTACTGACTGAAAAGCAATATATAGAAAGGCCAGAGTTCTACTGCAGCTCCAAAACCAGAGTCACTCCTGTTCTTATGGGTATAATAAAACACTTTAAAATGGTCTCATCTCTCACATATAACATTTCATAAGATTTTCCCTAAAGCCAGGTATGACAGAGATGACAAATGAATGCATGTCTTCTGCTTGTTATCCACCACAGACACATTCAGCTTCAATCACTAGAACTTGTTAAATTAAATTTGCTTTTCATAGATTTCAGAAATGAAAAATGCTAATCATTTATTCACTCAGCGCATAAAATAACTGAAGCCCTGTTACAGACACAAACATTGTTTAGGTCATCAAACAAAATTATGAATAATTGGCCAATCTGATTGAATTGACACAGAACTCAGAGTGAATGTCAAGCAAATATGTTATAGCCGTGGTGTCATAAATGAAGTTCAAATCAGTTCATTTATTCTCTGTATGGGGCACAGCTGAGGAATTCCAGATATGACCTGTAAAATAATAAGCTAAGAGCCGTGAAACTGAACTTTATGCCTGCTCCATTGGAATATTTCTGGTTCACATATAAAATGTCTCTTAAAGAGCTTTATAGAAAATTCCAAATAAAATAAACTCACAGGAGCAACAGGGTAAAATTACTGATTAACATAATGCTCTCAGAAGCCATACAAGCCTAAAAGCTCAACAATTAAAACTAAACTCATATGATTGCAAAAGTGTACCTGACTAAAGAAATATTAGAGGGGGACCCCCCCCCCCCCCAATATGAATAATACTATTTATATTAAGAATTTACATTGAAACTGTTGTGGCAAAAAAAATATTTTTTAAAATTTCTTTTAGCTTAATTTAAGCTTATTTAATTAATTAACTGAATGAAAACTGATATTCTGAGGAACATTTTTCTATCAGTTTCTGTTAAATTACTTAATTTTCCATACACTTTGTGGTAGAAATACATTTTGATGAAAAAATGGCTTTTGCAATATTATATGTAAATTCATTCAGTTATGGAGTATGAAAGAAATACTATTTGAAACTCACCCTCATGTGCATTAAAACTCACATGATTAATCCGTGAAATTTAACGATGAGGGAATTCGAGGTCGGGGATTGAAACATTATCCATATGATTCGGGTCCATTATAACAAGTGTTTAGAATTCAAGATAGCATATTGTGTGGAAACAGACTGAAGTATTTTTTATTTTTCTGGCGATAACGTCAGTTTGTTTATGTGGCAATTGTGAACGCGCTCTCTACGCCGGAGAAAGCGTGCGGAAGAGATTGCTCACAAACCTTCATTGTCTCTGGCGTTTTAAGTCACCATGAAATCAAAATAGTCAACTCAAATATCTCAAATTTTAATATGGAATATTGCAGTATTAATTATAAATTATGTATCCGGACCAAAGTGGACATTATAGAGAGCACTAATTTAATCCCACAATGCACGCATTAAGGAGTGTCCTTACAACCGGATGCACGTGAGGATAACGATCTGCAGCAGTGTCTGTTTCAATATCAATATATTTTCTTGAACAAAATTCAAATATAGTTTTTCCTATAAGGTGCACAGCCACAATTATTGACATTGGATTAGTGGAATTATGCATCTTCCAGAGAGTGTGAGAGACACAGTATTGAAATGGTAAGATTTTATCATAATCTTGTAGCCTAGGCTACTCTTTAAAACTTTAAAATGTGTGATAGACAGGACCCTGCTCCACCAAGTGTTACATAGGGCTCCAGCAACATGTAAAGTCAGTGAATCTTATTTCACTTAGTGCACTGTTCCTGACCTAATAACAATATTACAATCAACCAATCATTTTAGAGAGATAAGTTTACAGTTTATATCAGTTTAGGCGTATAACCAGGTTTAGGTGCTCCTACATCAGTGTTAGGCTATTCATCATCATTTCCCTCTGATTTCAAGGATGAGTTATGCATGGGTGGGGTGGGGTAGGGATATAGGGTAAGGTTAGTACTACATATTTGGACAGGACTATTGTTACATGGTCAACAAAATGGCCTTGAGAAGTCATAGATCTGTCGTGTGCAACATGTCCCTCTTCACAGCTCTTTTCTTGTTAAATTCGATTCTTAAGAACTGACAGAGCTTCCAGGAAGTTTGACTCTAAGCCATTGTCCATCAAGAGTGTTCCTTGGCTGTCAAATCAACGAGAACGGTTCTCGTCATGAAAGTCATAAGAGAACACATTTTACTCTGAATTTGGCCTCCAGTGTTGCATACAAACAGCAAAGTCCCCCTGTTGCCAGCAAGCTGCACTCTATCCGTCATTTTTACAGCTTTGTGTAAGACTCTGCTGAGCCATTAGTCTTACAGATTTGTGTTGTTGGCCTTATACTGCTATTGATTCGCTTCACATTCTACACGATCAACTTTCTGCTGTGCTCTGCTCTGCTAGAGAGAAATAAGATGACATGTTTTTGTATGAGAAAACAGAGGTGTTTCAGCATTCTCATGGCAATTTGTAACTAGTTTACATTTTAGTGAACTAATTTGGAAAGCTCTCGTTAAGGAGTTTGTTTTCATTATGAATTTGTGAGATATATCAATTATGATCATAATTTGTGTAAAAATGTATTTAGACAAACATATTTTTATGATGTATTTGCATATTTTAAAAACAAAGCTGTAATGTTTACCACTTTGGACATACAAGTGCCCTTAAAACACCTTTATTGACCTTTACACTTTGTGCTAGCTGCTAAATGATGGCTGTAATGCAAGCAGAAGTACAGTTATTTACTTGTGTTTGAAAGTCTGAAGCTCCATGATGAAACAGACCAGAGCCGCTTCAGTATGTTTTATGACTCGTTTGCTCTTGCTGCAGTCATCCCCAAGTGGATGGATGTTTGGGCAAAGACGTTTGTTCACCGCTTGAGAGCCTTTCTCTTTTTTTGCATCTTGACACACACAGTCTGTTATTCCACAAACGATCTGTCACAACTGATACGAGTCCAAAACACACACAAATGATCCTGTTTTATCTACTAGATTTTGTACAATAAAAATATACAATTTAAACTTTAAACTGATGGGATGGACGGACGGATAGATAGACAGACAGACAGACAGACAAGTGGGTGGGTGGATGGATGTATGGATTGATGGATGGATGGACGGACAGACAGACAGACAAGTGGGTGGGTGGGCAGGTGGATGGATAGATGCATGGATGCATGGATGGATGGATGGATGGATAGATAGATAGATAGATAGATAGACAAGTGGATGGATGGATGGATGGATGGATGGATGGATAGACAGACAGACAGACAGACAGACAGATAGATAGATAGATAGATGGGTGAGCAGGTGTTTGGATGGATGGATGGAAGGAAGGAAGGAAGGAAGGAAGGAACGAAGGACGGAAGGATTGAAGGAAGGATAGATAGATCGATATATAGATGGGTAGAAATAACAGTCCATAAGATTTAACTGACCATGAGAAACTCCAATAAAATAGTAATTTTTAATGATCCTCTCTGCTGTTTTATCACACTGTTTCCCATATTCCACAATGAGCGCAGTAAAGAGAGTGTTTCTTCAGTTCTCCTGCCAATGGCACAGCAGCTGTACTTTTGACTTTCTTAGCTGGAGCCCATCTCTCAGTTCTGAACCAGCCTAATGAAGGAGTTCTTGAACCCTGTAGGCATATCACTCATCACCTCACGCTCAACATAAATCACCGTAAAACGACACGCTAACAGCCGTGACGACTTTATGTCAGATATATGACTGGAGTCACAGGCATACCAACACACTGATATCAGGGCCAGCGTCCTGTTACACACAGGAGGCGCTTCTCACTCAGCGCTATCATTCCCTTCACTGCCGATCTTGCTACAGGGTTACTCATTTAATATAATGTGGCGTTTGTGGTGCTTTCAAAATGTCTATAGATATTAAACAATGAATGGCATTTGTAGTAAATAGAAAAGTATATAATCATAATTGCTTAAAAATGTATATATTTAAAATATTATAATCGATTTTTGCTTTTTGTTTCAATAGTAGCTTTTTTTAAATTTTAGTTTAATTGATCATAATAAATAATAAGTATTGATACAGTATAAATAATATTATACTTTATAATTAATAAAGAAAATGGGAATACTATGGGGCGGGGCTACTTGTTTGTTAAAACCAATGGCAGGCAGTGGGAGCGTAATTAAAATAATAAATAAATAAAAACATTTTTGCATTTTCATTGGTAATGAATTTCTTATTTTTGAGATCATCCAAATCAGATTTGATACTGGGCTGTAATATCTAGTATTGTGTAGTTCCAAGCAAGTTTCCCCTCATCTCTCCAAACATGAGAAATCCTGTTCCCTGTACAGAAACGTCTCCATGCAAGAGCTCAAATACATGGAGAGTAATAGAACACATATGTGAACCTGTAAGTTCAGCCACAATACACAAGACTTTCTCTACAGCAGATGTGTGGAGAAAGCCCTTCGCTGTTGTCCTTCAGTCACGGTCAGTTGTTGTTGGCTTGCTAAAGACAAAGTATATATGACACTTACACAAAGAACTGTTAAAGGAGATGTGCTGAATGCTGGCAGTCTAAAGTTACATAGCAATCACTGGATAATATATAACAGGAATACTTAGGGCAAAAAAATTATGTTACATATTAAGCAGATTAAAGTCAGAATACTCAAAATTGTTTTGCAACTAGGTTTTTATATCTTATAAAGGGGGGCCAACACAATATTAAGAAGGTGGTCATAATGTTATACCTGATCAGTGTATACATCTATAATAACTTGCTAGATATGTTCATCCTCCTGTTTTTTCAATAAAGTCTGGTGTTTCAGGTGCAGGAACAAAGCTTGACTTCTTTTCAAATATTTAGTCAACCGAATATCTTTGTGTAAAGGCACATGCTGCTATATAAACCCTTATGCAAATGTGTTTCTTTTACTCTGCAGTGTTAGTTCTTGCATTTAGTTAAAATGTCAAAAATAACAGTTTAATAACAATTATGTATCTATAAATGAGAACATAAGAGGGATTAATGTGTTTGGCTCACAGTAAACTCAAGATGGATAGCACATAATTATGACTATCATTAGAATATGTGAAGAAAATCAGTCATTTCAAAAGTGGCTTTGAACAGTAATTAGATACAAATGATTTCTAATGCCTATTATCATTAGGCTCATCATTAGCAGTAATTGTCGTAATATTAATGAATATGATGACAACGCACAATGTCCCAGTTCACAGTGCTATTCAATATTTAAAGGGTTAGTTTAGCCAAAAATGAAAATTCTATCATTAATTACTCTCCTTTATGTCAAACTTCATTCGTCGGAATGCAGAATGAGATATTATCGATGAATTTCAAGTGCTTTTTGAGCCGTCCATAGACAGGAATGGAAGAAATTGTTGAATAAAGTCGTTATTTTGGGGGGGAATGTTTGCGCACAAAAAGTATTGTTGTCACTTCATAACATTAAGGTTGTACCACTTTACTACCTTTCAGCCTGGCCTTCCAAAGATGAACGAAGGTCTTACGGGTTTGGAACGACATGAGGGTGAGTAATTCATCACAGAATTTTAATATGATTCATAAAACAATAATTGAACCACAGATAAAAAAAGATAAACATACAAACTACAGTTTTGGAGGCAAACAATACAATCAAAAGTAGAGTTGTATTTTAAGCAGAAACTGTTTTATTTATTAATTTTTCGCTCCATTGAGGTTTATTTCAATGTCATGATTTTAATTTGTACAATTGAAAAGTCTTTTCTATTAAAAAAAACAACTATAATAAAAGGTTTTAAGTGAATAAATTCATAAAAATGTACTTCAGCAGAATGATGGATAGTTACAAGCTGCATAATTTAAAGTAAACACAACAGCCAAAGCTTTGCTGATCCTGATCAGATAAAAACGCATTCATGTTTCAGAATGTAAGCACCACAAAATATCATGTGCACGACAAGCTCAACGACGAGGCTCATACAGTATATATTTAAAGAAACAATATTAACAGCTAGGGGGAAAAGAAAATGACTAATGTCTCTCTTTGCAACCACCACCATTCCAAGTACCCCTTCTGAGTTGAAGTGGGGTGTTTGCCACACAGATTTAAAATATTAATGCACTGATTTGTAATGTGTAAACGGTATGCGGTTTGTAGCAAAAGTGTATTTTCAGGAAAAACACACTATTCCCTTTCACTTAAGCTGGATCTCCAGGCACAGCCTCCGTTCATCTCACTGTCTGAGTTTGGAGTGACGCCTGACCAGTCTCATTCTTCGCCTTGTTCCTGTGTTTTAGTCCACAAACACACACATATGATAAAGTTGGGTTAGAAAATAAAAAGGTGGTAGAACTATTTTAAAGTATTTTAAATTTTAATCTGTATAAAAAGGGCAAAAAAATGACTTCAAACACATCAGATGTGAATGAACTGAAAAGCATACCTTGTGGTTGTCTGACGGCGGCTCTTTTTTGAGAACGCCCCTCTGAAGGAAAAATAAATGAATTAAACTTTCAGCATCAGATCCTTCTTCGTATCATTCACATCAAGCTATGAAGCCACTAACCCTTGATGATTCTGGTGATTCTCTCGGTTTCTGATTCAAAGAGATCTGGATTGTCTTTCAAAGATACAATCTTTGAGAAATCTGGAACTAAAAGAGGCATACAATTAAATTCAGTAAATATTCAAATATATAATATTACACTCAATCATTATCTACAACACAGGTTCTATAGAGAACATTAAAGGGTTCTGTTAGATGCTTCATATATAGAACCTTTTAGGGGTTCCCAATATGGAATAATTTTAAGGATTTCGTTTTGAATTTTTTTTACCCGGTATTTCGAATTGTGTTTGGGGGGGAGAGCGCCACGCCACGCCACCTTGTCATCAAAAATTAACTGCGATAAATGTTGCTTAACTATAATGAAACTGCTCTTGATAGATTCCTTGGGTCATGCCAAGAACATAGATACCAATTTTTAGAACTCCTGATGCTCACAGCCGTGCAGTCATGACGTGTCTCGTTCTTTGTGCTTTGCCCTGATGATTGCTGGTGGCAGCTACTGTATATATATTTTTAATTTTAATTACATTTTATGAATTAAACAGCTCGTAAACCCTTTATCACTAGAAAAAAAATGAAATAACCTATTAACATTAAAGTATTATGGAATAATTTAAGACATTTCTCCTTAAAGGGTTAGTTCACCCAAAAATGAAAATTATTTAATTAATTAATCACCCTCATGTCCTTCAGAACACGGTGAAGATATTTTTGTTGATAGCTGATGGCTGAGAAAGGCTTCAGATAGGCCTCCATTGGCATTCAGTACATTCCCACTCACAAGACCAATAAAGGCACTAAACACATCGATAAAGTCCATCTCACTACAGTGGCTGTACAATAATGTTACAATGCGACGAAAATAGTTATTGTGCGCACAAAAATCTAAATAACGACTTTATCCACCAAGTTATTGACCTGAACTCGACGCATGCACGAGAATATGACGCAGATCCGCTGTTCTACATGACCAAGAAGTATAAAGTCATTATTTTTATTTATTTTTTGCGCACAATAACTATTTCCGTCTTATTGTAACATTATTGTACAGCCACTGTAGTGAGCTGGACTTTGTATCAATGTGTTTAGTGCCTTTATGGGTCTTGTGAGTGGGAATGTACTGAAGGCCAATGGAGGCTTATCTGAAGCCTTTCTCAGCCATCAGCTTTCAACAAAAATATCTTCATCTGTGTTCTGAAGATGAACGAAGGTGTTACGGGTGTCCAACGACATGAGGGGGAGTAATTAATGAAATCATTTTCATTTTTGGGTGAACTTAACCCTTTAAATAGAACTTTTTTAGCATAAAGTGTTCTTTTAAAATTGTGTCTGGAACTGTAGGGTTCTATATTAAACCTAAATGAACCTTTTTTTTCTATGAGTGTAACGTAATTGATATTATAACTGATATTATAATTCTGATAGTGATAACTGATAATCAAATTCTTTCATTTTAAACAACACAGCTGAATGTAGGCTAGCCTAAATGTAGGCATCAGCAAAACATTATATGTACAGCATAAAAAAGTGTCACTTTGAGATTTTATAAAGATTTCACATCTTTAAGGTTAATTCATGTTTTTAATATCGACTGTCCATTTAATTAAAACAACAACAAAATCTGTAATATCAGAAAATCAATCTTACCTTCAATGATCTGCGGTTCTGGCTGAATTACTCTGGTAATAGTGGTTTCCCCTGGTGCACCTATAAAAAGATGAACATTTGATATGGTTTAAAATTTTCAACCCCACCATATCACTATGTATTGATGTATTACTTCTCACCTTCAGTGATCTGATGCTCTTTCTTGATTACTCTGGTAAAGGTGGTGATCCCTGGTTCACCTTTAGATAAAGATAAATCTATGACACAAACATCTGGACAAAACCTATATCATATCATCATTTGCTTTATTAGGGCTTACTTTCAACCACCTGGGGCTCTGGTTTGATTACTCTAGTTATAGTGGTGATGCCTGGTCCACCTTTGAGAGCAAGGAAACATGAGAACATAATGGATGAACAAACTTCTGGGCAAAAGTGAAAGGAGCCCTGAGCCAAATCAGTGAGTAATAGTCAATAATGAAAGCCTTAATCTCACTTTAACTGTACTGTTTAAAGGTTCTGGAATAAAACCGATTCTTTCTTTTAGCTAAATCATCAGTGCGATCTTGCCAAAATGAATCAAAACCATAGGGTAGGAACTTTAATCAAAACTATCTGGAGTAGAGCCATGGGAAAACCATCAGGGCTTTATTCTGTTACGTAACTAGGGATTGTAATCCATGGGCATAAAATTAGACAGACAAACAAACATTAAACATTACTAAACAAGGATGAATCACCGAGTTCACAGCTGCTCTCAATAAAAACGCCAAGCTCTTCAGGAATCTACAATAGAGTCTTACAGATCCCAAGCCTTTCGAAATCATGAATCAAATCAATGTTTGGATCAATGGCATAAAAAAACAATACGGGAAAGAACATGGTCATTACATATGCCAAGGATTATGGGTAAACGTGTTTGGCAGCAGAGAAAGATATATCGGAAAAATGTGTGCTGAAGGGGAAGACTCAAGAACGGTCACTTGGTTCAAGTGTAAATGACTCACTGATTCAGTGTCAATGAGTTTAATTTGTTCAAAATACAACATTAATCTTCAAAAACAATTATCGCATTGAATCCAGGTCAGTGACGTTACTGGTGACTCATTTTCGTTATTTTAAATAAAGCTGAAATAAAATATACTATAAATATTAGATGAAAAAACACACTGTTATCAATGATGGCAATTATCTAAAATTAAATAAATTACTAAAATTAAAACAAGGGCAAAGACACAGTTACATACACATATTAATATAACATTATATGAAGATGTCATGTATATGAAAAAAAGTCTATCATGCAGTTAATATCATATATTGGGTTACTTTTATCATTTTAAATAAATAAAAAATATATAATATAATAACCAAAACTCTCTTAGACCAACCTCCCTGAGTGATTGCATCAGAGATTTGTTTGATGTCTTCCTCCCGGAGGATGTGTACGTCACCGCCTTGAAACGTATGTGCGTTGGTTATATCTACAACATATAAAATCATAAGATTTGATATGGCTGTGCCACATGAATCCCAGAATAGAACAAACTACTTTGTTTACAGTCATTCTAAACCAAACTTAACAGGTAAAGTATGGATAACTTGTCTATTTTCGACTTGAACATGTTGAGTATCTTTCTAATCCAGTTCTTACTGCACTAGAACCAATTCTCAAATGCTTATTTAAAACAACTGGACATTTTAAAGGGATAGTTCACCCAAAAATGAAAATTCTGTCATCATTTTCCAAAGAGTTGATGGACCCCATTGACTTATTTTTTCCTACTATGGAAGTCAATGGGGTCCATCAACTGTTAAGTTCTCTATATTCTTCAAAATATATGTTGTGTTCAACAGAAGATAGTAACTCGTACCGGTTTGGAACAACTTGAGGGTGAGTAAATGATGACAATTTTCCTTTTTGGGTGAACTATCCCTTTAACTCTTAAAGGGTTACTTCAGCGATTAGCATATGGCTTTGTATCAGTAGAAACCCTGGAGTATAATCAAATGATTGTGCTTCTCCCCCACCCTCATATCCCCCTGAGATGAGAGATTTATGCATTTTATGTCTGGAAAAATTCCTCCCGTGACGCAAATTGACGATATTTGCGTTATCTTTGGAATGTTTGGCCAGAGGCTAAAGACTACAGCCAGCAGAGGGAACCATTTTCTGCATGTTTTCATGGGAAAGATCACACTCACAGCACAGCTCACAGCTGCAGGCATTCATTTAAACGGATGTTAAGCAATGTAAGTGTTTTAACTTCTCAAATTAATTTCTATGAAAGTTAAGCTTCCAAAGGCATGAACTAAAAACAGGTGTTGTGAATGTATGCCGGGAGTGTGATCGCGATTACCTCAGCTCTCATCACGAGAGCTCATTAGCTCATTTATGACGTTAAATGTAATCTGACTCCTAATTTGAGTTAGTGCTGTAAGACCAGGGCCGTGTTATCCTAATGGGCAACATGGGCTGCAGCCCAAGGCCCCGAATACCAGGGGCCCCCCGAGACAATTCTCTTTTGCGTTATCCTTTTTTGGCGGGATCGAGGTAATTATGCGGACGTTGAGCATCGTTATCACACACCTGAATCGAGTCACAGCGGACACCTAGTATATCGTCACCTCAACATGTCGAACAAAAATGTAAGAAAATATGACAGTGGCAGGGGCGGATCTACCGGGGTTTCAACTGCCACCCTAAGAAAGACCATTGACACCTCAGCAGGCAGCTAGTGTATCCCAAATTCCCAATGCATAAAATAAAAATTGTTCCTCTACCGAGTTACATTAGCAGCGCTTCAAATGTGATGAATAGCAATAAAACACGTCTTTCCATTATTGTGTAGTACCCTAGTCCAACAAATGACTCCTATGAACTGCTCATATCTGCAACGCAAATAGTTTGATCACGAATAGATCGCCTGTTATATATTCCGTCCCAGTGTTAACGGATTACAGCTTTAACACTGGACTCGGATGCGGTCAAGGGAACCACAAAAGCTTAGCCCAGGGCCCCGCAAAGGCTTAACACGGCCCTGTGTGAGACTCACGCAGCAACTTGATCGTTATATTGAACAGACACATTCAGTATTTAATTGTAGTGTCTGTTCTCTTACTCAAACCAGTAGTTGTGGCTTTGGGAATGGCCTTGCAGCAAAGCATTCTGGGAATTGTAGTCTTTCATCCCCATGACAAAAATACATTTTAGGTCTTTTCTCAGTCTAGAAGGCACCAAATTCAAAAATAATTTCACATTTCTACTACATTAATGATCCAGTTTAAATACAGATTCATCTTTCCAGCGCTGAAGTACCCCTTTAACAACTTGGCCAAATTGTGATGTTGAACTATACAAGCAAATAAAGCTGTTAAAATGAATGACCTTCACCCATGATTCTCTTGATTTCTCCATCAGCATCAATTTCACCATCAGACGAGGCACTATGAGCTGAGCAAAAACAATGAAGGCAAAATAAATAATGTGTGTTTAAAAAAAAAAATCACCCTTGATAATTAATTTGAAGTTTGGACATACTTTCAAGTAGCCTTGTGACAGATGGCTTTCCTTCAACCACTCGTGTAACTTTGGTGACGCCAGGGTCTCCTTTAAGAACTTGTGTAACTTTGTTGACTCTTGGTTCTCCTTCAAGAACTTGTCTAACTTTGGTGACTCTTGGTTCTCCTTCAACAACTCTTGTAACTTTGGTGATGCTCGGGTCTCCTTCAACAACTCTTGTAACTTTGGTGATGCTCGGGTCTCCTTCAACAACTCTTGTAACTTTGGTGATGCTCGGGTCTCCTTCAACAACTCTTGTAACTTTGGTGACACTCGGGTCTCCTTCAACAACTCTTGTAACTTTGGTGATGCTCGGGTCTCCTTCAACAACTCTTGTAACTTTGGTGACACTCGGGTCTCCTTCAACAACTCTTGTAACTTTGATGGGACCTGTGGGAAAGATACAGATTCTGTCAGGTGTCATGTCAAATCATAATGGCCATGATCTTATCAACAATGTCCTCGGTACTTGTGAAAAAACGAATTATTCAGAAACATTTTTCTTTCTTGGCATAGAGTACAACTGTCTTATACACTACTTTTAAGTTTTTCCAATTGCAGCAAGCAAATTTCATTTCTGAAATACATTAATGCATTATGCCGAAGTGATATCAATCACATGTAAATGATCAAAGATGAGAATGGGAGTTAGAGCCAATGATCAATATTCACTGGCACTGTCAGAACTGTTAATAAAAACCAGGTTGGCCTTTCTCTCTATACACTGCAATGGGGGTCACATTTCGTGCTACTGCTGGATTCATAAAACATAAATAAGGATATTCTGCCAAAGATGAGAAGACATTGTGCACATGTGGCTGTGGATCAGGATTGTGACTTATTTTGATTATAAGGGATAAATGGCACTTTGTGTTTAACTCAAACAGCGTGTGCATTGAGTGTATATAATAAACACACACACACACACACACACACACACACACACACACACACACACACACACACACACACACACACACACACACACACACACACACACAGTACCGTTTAGGGTCGGTAATATATATTTTTTCCAGTAATCAATAAGTCTTGATTGATGAGTCAAGAAGTGTCTACAGGATTTTTCTATTTTAGTGTATTTAAAAAATAAAAATAACAATCCTATGATCGAAGCTGAATTTTCAGCATCATTACTCTTCAGTGTCACATGGTCCTTCAGAAATCATTCTACTATTTAACATGTCTTATCAATGTTGAAAACAGTTGTGCTGCTTAATATTTTTGTGGGAAAACAACAAATGTGATGAATTTTTTTAGGATTCTTAAAAAAGGTAAAAATGGCATTTATTTTAAATAGAACATTTTTTTAACATTATTATTATAATTATCATGAGGAATGTTCCCTTGCATAAAAAAAGTATAAATTTCTTTCAAAACAATTAATCTTACAGGTCACACAACATTTAAATAAATAATTAAACCATACACTTTGTTATAAAGGTTTCATTGTACTCTGTGTGGTTTTAAAGACTGATTGGAGCCATGAAAGATGCACAATGCGATAAACGAATGACACATGTGAATGTTTCACTTTAACATCAACTTATTAAATTAAGCCGCACAAAGACTCTAAATGACTTGCCTTTCATTAGTCCCATCTGTATTTAATTTAAACTTATTTTGTCATTAAACAATCTTCCATGGAAAAAGTTTGTCCTTCATTTACAAATAAATAAGAGTCCCGCTATGGGATTGGGTCTCTTACAGGGTACCCTCGTACAGGGCAAAGGTTCCAGCAAATCTAGATCTGACCAGCGTCAGACAATTCATCAAGACTTGTGATTGTAAAGTAAAGCCTTTAGAATTTTAGATGCAGTGTATATTAGTGTGTGTATATATATATAATACACGACCAGGCATAACATAGTGACCACTGAAAGGTGAAGGGAGTAACACTGATTATCTCTTCATCGCGGCACCTGTTAGTGAGTGGGATATATTAGGCAGCAAGTGAACATTTTGTCCTCAAAGTTGATGTGTTAGAAGCAGGAAAAATAGGCAAGTGTAAGGATTTGAGTGAGTTTGACAAGGGCCAAATTGTGATGGCTAAACGACTGGGTGAGAGCATCTCCAAAACTGCAGCTCTTGTGGGGTGTTCCCGGTCTGCAGTGGTCAGTGTCTATCAAAAGTGCTCCAAGGAAGGAACAGCGGTGAACCGGCGACAGGGTCATGGGTGGCCAAGGCTCATTGATGCAAGTGGGGAGCGAAGGCTGGCCTGTGTGGTCCGATCCAACAGACGAGCTTCTGTAGCTCAAATTGCTCAAGAGGTTAATGCTGATTCTGATAGAAAGGTGTCAGAATACACTGTGCATTGCAGTTTGTTGCGTATGGAGCTACATATCTGCAGACCAGTCAGGGTGCCCATGCTGACCCTTGTCCACCGCCGAAAGCATCAACAGTAGTCACGTGAGCATTAGAACTGGTGGATGGCCGGGTGGCGTGTACGTCGCTTACCTGGGGAACACATGGCACCAGGATGCACTATGGGAAGAAGACAAGCAGGCGGAGGCAGTGTGATGTTTTGGGCAATGTTCTGCTGGGAAACCTTGGGTCTTGCCATCCATGTGGATGTTACTTTGACACGTACCACCCACCATAAGAATTGTTGCAGACCATGCCATGTACACACTTTGGAAACAGTATTCCCTGGTGGCTGTGGCCTCTTTCAGCAGGATAATGTGCCCTGCCACCAGGCGAAAATGGTTCAGGAATGGTTTTGGAGTACAACGAGTCTGAGGTATGGTCTCCAAATTCCCCTGATCTCAATCTAATCGAGCATCGGTGGGATGTGCTGAACAAACAAGTCCGATCTATGGCCCCTACCTCACAACTTACAGGACTTACCACAGCACAGCTTCAGGGGTCTAGTGGATTCCATGCAGCCTTTTGGCAGCAAAACAATTTGACAATTACAATACATTAGTAATACAAAATTGTGTGACTGTATTTATTTATTTTCAAGAAGAAAGGTAGCTCTGCTCAGTTTTCATTCAAAAGCTTCAATTCACATCAATTCTATTTCACATTTTCTGAACTTGACACTCCTACTCAACCGACACTCCTACTCAACAGGTAGGTCTTCTGCCATGGTCTGAGGTGAAACCCTCTCCCTCTCTGTCTCTAATGGCTCTTTATCTGCTGTATCTGTCCAGTGACTGCCAGAGGAGATACCAGTGCTGGTTCCAGCCAACAAAACAACATGTGCTCACTCTCCTCTGGGTCTCTGTGATGAATCGGTTTACTTGGAGTTGCAGCTGAGGCGAAGTTCAGGCTTGTTGTTGTATTGAATAATGATTGAGTAAACACGTAATTGTACAAATATCTAAAAGAGCTTCTGGGAATAATCATCTGGCAGAAAAGGGCATGCCTGAGGAGCTCACTATTACTTATGGACATAGAAAGGGGTTGAGTAGATACCAAAAATAAAAGAAAATAAATATGATGTAATATGTTTTACCTTTCTCAATGACATGTGTAGTTATAGTCCTCTCTGCAAGGGGAAAAACAATATTTATTAATAAAAACCATGTCAAATATAACCCACATGTCCTTGATGATGTTATGTCATGTGAAACTGAGAGGGATGAAACTGAACTTACTGATGAATGTAAGTGGAATCTCACGGTAGGTGAATCCAGATTCAAACTATACACAAATAAAATATAAATAAATAAAATAAAATAAAACCAACTGATAAAACAGGATGTGCGACTGTACGCTGATATACTGGACTGTGACGGATCTGTTGTATAATATGAGTCAGTGATCAAATATGATGTTTGTTCTGCTGTACCTTCAGCTGCATGTATTTGATGAGTCTCTTTAGCAGAATAAATATGTCTTCACTGCCAACTGGCAGATCTGTGAAATGCAGTAAAATCCTTTATTAAGCTTTGGGGACTGTGTATTATGTCTCAGGAATTGTACAGTTATATAAGAGTGGGAAAAAACATGTACATTGAAGATGTAGTCGATGCAGTTGATTTTGACTTCAAGGTATAGTTCACCCAAAAATTTAAATTTGATGTTTATCTGTCTACCCACATGGCATCCAAGATAAAGGTGACTGATTCTTCAGTAGAACACACAGATTTTTAACTCCAACTGTTGCAGTCTATCAGATAATGCATGTAAATGATAACATACATAAATGAGAGTTTAAAAAAAGCATAAAACATGCACAGACATATTCAACATAAACCCTGAGGCTCGTCACAACACACTGATGTATTAAGACACGAAACGATCAGTTTGTGCGAGAAAACAAACAGTATTTATATATATATTTTTTTACCTCTAATACCTTACTATGTTCAACAGCCTTCAGCGCACGATCACTTCTGGTGAGTGAGGTCAATATACATGATATGGTGTGAAAATATGTGCGAGAGATCATTCCGGCACTGGCATAAACCAGGCCAGATCGTGTACAGACCTGTTACCGGAAGTGACCATGTGGGGTATTTGAGGTACAAAATGACATGAATATTGTTCGGGATTCTCACACAAATCATGATCATTTAATATCTTAAGACATCAATGTGTTGTCATGATTCATGAGCCACAGGGTTTAATATGGATTTGTGCATGTTTTTTAATGGGTTTTTTTCTCATAGATTTTGCTACGACTGGCAAACTGTAACAGTTGAAATTAAAAATCTTCATTTGTATTCTACTGAAGAAACAAAGTCACCTTTATCTTTGATGCCCTGGGAGTAAGCAGATAAACATCAAATCTTCATTTTTGGGTGAACTATCCCTTTAATGCATAAAAGAGTTACACTAAAATATTACATCTTAAACATCTTAAAGATATCTAGGTAACACTTTATTTTACAGTGTCCTTATTACATATTTTACATGTACTTCTCATAGTAATAACAGTAAATTATACATAATTACAAGTAACTAACCCTAAACCAAACCCTAATCCTACCCTAAACTTACAGTAAGTACATTATTATTACTCAGTACTTAAGCATATAATTACACTAACAAAGATTTTGTATGTAAACACATATTCATGGCTTTTAATACTATACCTTGAGGGTATAATATAGTCTTCACTACATGGACCACTCCATTGGATGCCATAAGATCGAAATCTGGAACCTCCACTGAATTTACATGGATGGAGTTGTTAACCTGTGTACAAGGTGGTGTTTATCATTAAATGGCTTTTTGAAAATCAATCTTTGATTGTATTCGTCTGAAAGAAGAATGTCATATACACCTAGGATGACTTGAGGGTAAGTAATATATTTAAAAATGCATAAAATAATACATTTTATTATTAAAATTGAATACAAAATAAAATAAACAACAACAATGTTGTACTCCAAGATTCATGTGAGCCTAAATGGGATGATCTTACAAAACCCTTTGAAACACTTCAGCACATGTGGACAAATTCAACAGCTGGACATCATATGAAGAAGTCACTTCCTAGCTTTGGATATCTCTTGATTAATGTAAATGTACATTTACTGTGCTGACTTCTGTTTTTGGCAAAGGAAGTCTCTTGACATTAGGAGACCTATTGTTCCAGCTTTTAGAGGGAGTTACGAATGAAGGCGTTTCTGAGATTTGAGCTATGATGATTTTAATTGATGGCAACAAACTGTCTGAAAGAATGACCGTATCACCTAGCAATGCTCTAAATTCACACATAAAAAGCCCTATGCCATAGACACTCTGTCATACACAAACATACAAAATTTGTCCTAATTAGGATGAAATGATCACGTATGTTTTTAATAATAAAGTCAGTTTCATACTCAATGTTAACCTGCTGGTGTGATTTCCTGTAAAGAATTTGCGTGAAAAGTCTGGATTTGGTTCAAGGAATTTTTGAGAACAGACACAGGAAACTTGCGTCTAATTGCATTGTCTGATGATAATCAGATGTCAGGTCCTTCCTCTCTTGCGCTACAAAAACATTAGTATTGGACCCAATTTAAAAGTCATTCTTTCAGAGTCTAACAGTTTTGTTATGGAGTGTGCAAATTCCTTTAAACATTAATTATGCAACTAGAAAAGCGAATTATTTGACATATTTTAACAATCATTGTTGGGAAAATACAGTATTTAATCAAATAGATTTGGCTTGTTAGCTAAAATCAATAAAATCATATCAATGTACTTACAGACAGCACTTGAAGGTTGTTGCCCTGTATGGTCTTGAGAAGATTAGTCACTCCACCCTCCAGTCCTCCATTAATAAAGACCCCTTTGCTAAAATGGTAGAGCAGGATTGCCTTGAGGGCATTGATGTCACCTGGATAAGAGAATAATCACTGGTCACCTCTGAGGTAACAGACCAAGCTGAATATTAGTTTGAACATGTTAGAGGGAAAAATGGTTTACTTTTTAAAAGAGCGATGTCTTCCTCTTTCAGAGTGGCAAAGGCCTCATCCATAGGGGCAAAGAGTGTGTATGATCCCTCCTGCTTCAGGAGGTCTGTCAGTCCAGCACTCTCCATCAGAGACAGGAAGATTCTGGAACGGTTCAGCCAGTTAATAAATCATATGTACTTTAATATGGTAGAAATTTGTATATATTAAAGGGTTACTTCAGTGTTATAGCATTAAGCTTTGTATTTAAACTGGGTCATTACTGTAGTATAAATGTGAAATTATTTTTGAATTTGATGCCGTCTAGACTGAGAAAAGACAGAAAATATATTTTTGTCTCATGAGGATGAAAGACAACAACTCCCAGAATGCACTTGCTTTACTGCCCTACAAAGCCACTCTTGCCAAGGCTACTGGATTACTGGATCATTTGCCCACCGCGTTCATTTTCATAAATTCAGTTCAGTTAGAGAACAGACACTACAATTAAAAACTGAATGTGTCTGTTCAATATAATGTGAGTGAGCCGAACGAGAGTCACGGCACGAACACAGCAGGAGTCAGATTACATTCTTCACTCACAGCGCATATTAAGTCTGGCCTGTTTTCAGTTCATGCCTTTGGAAGCTTAACTTTCATAGGAACTAATTTGAAAAGTTGAAACACTCCCTTTGATCTGCCGTTCTGTTTACATGAATGCCCGCAGCTGCCCGAGCCGAGCACTGTGAGCACGATCATTCGAATATACTCCTGGGTGTCTACTGATACAAAGCCATATGCTAAATCGCTGAAGTAACCCTTTAATAAAATAGTAATCATTTTCACATCATGATGATAATCTTACTTAAATCGTCCTTCTTTCAAGAGCAGCTCATAGATGGTCGTCTGCGGCGGCTGGATCAGGGACCTCATGAGATGAAGGACTCCATTACTGCCTTCTCTGCTTCCTCTGACCATACATGCATTCTCAATACACACAGCCTAAAACACACACACATGAGGAGAATTAAATGATTGTTGTGTTTTGGACATTTTGTAGAGTACTGAGAAACAATAGTCAGACAAGGAGAAATTTCTGGTCTTACCTGAAGCAAATATCCAAGTGTTTAAAAGTTAACAGAGCAATAAAGAATCCTACAAGTGGTTGTTTACACAGTAATTGTTTGCAGGTACTCAATCTTTCTCTATGTCTCTTTCTTTTTCTCTTAAACAAAAACAATACAAGTCTTTGTTTCTCACCGTGCGATAAATAAAGACTCGGAGCAGTTTTCCTCCAAGGGTCTCGAGCAGCTGGCCGTTGTAGAGTTCATTCAGAGAGACCTTGTATTTCAGGATGTGGTTTTCCAAAATAATCTTCAGGAGGCGCTGATCCATGGACATTACCTCATCTGCATGACATGTGATCAGGAGACATTTTAAGTTATTTTGACATTTTAACCAGGACTTAGTGGTATTCAGAAGTGTAATATTCAGTCCAAAGTGAAGATAAAAATACTTTGGATTGAATATTACAATAATTGATTGAATAATGGAATAATTGAATTATGGATTGAATAAAAATGTCAACAATTCGGTGTGGTTTTCTCTCTATATGGGTTGCTGTGTATACATTAATGAGAAAAAAAGGACTTAAATGATTTGTGCAAATGGCTGCAATATAACAAAGAGTGAAAAATGTAAGGGGGTCTGAATACTTTCCGTACCCACTGTATATAGGCCATATGTATGTATGTGTCAGGCCTTCGCTCCCCATGTACATCATTGAGCCTTGGCCAACCATGACCCTGTTCACCCCTGTTCCTTCCTTGGACCAATTTTGATAGATACTGACACTGCAGACCGGGAACACCCACAAGAGCTGCAGTTTTGGAGATGCTCTGACCCAGTCGTTTAGCCATCACAATTTTGCCCTTGTCAAGCTCACTCAAATCCTTACACTTGCCCATTTTTCCTGCTTCTAACACATCAACTTTGAGGACAATATGTTCACTTGCACCTTAATATATCCCACTCACTTACCGTGATGAAGAGATATTCAGTGTTAATCACTTCACCTGTCAGTGCTTGATAACATTATACAGTTATCTCTACAGAAACGCCATGTATGAGTCATGAGGCCAACTCACCAGAGAAGGCTCCATTTAGTGGGGCGAGAAGAGTATATTCAGTCTCAGGCTGCATGGCTGCAGAGAGGCCGAGCTCAGACACCATGTCAGTGAAGATGCTCTCAGATTTGTCCACAAGCTCAATCACCTGCTTGGCTGCAAAACATGCAAAATATACACAACTAATCACAACTTCAGACTGAGATTTAGATGTTATTTTAGTGCATAATAGTATGTTTGAATATCTGCTATTGCATGATATGTTAGTGTGATTGTTTTGGGTGCGCTATCCTTTTAAGATCAAATAATGTCAGGAATGAACCCAGAAGGCATGTATAGAGCCTCACCTGAGTCAGGCATGAGCACCTGGTCGATCAAATGAATGACCCCATTGCTGGTGACAATGTCCTTCTTCAGCACCATCTTGATACCATTGACTGTAAGGCTCTCACCATCACATCCAATCTCAATATTACTGCCCTCAAGAGTCCCGTAGATGGAGCCAGCCATAATGGCCTCAGAGCACTGCACTGAGCTCAGGAGGTGGTACTTTAAAAGAGCTTGGAAAAATAACCAGAACGAGAGAGATAAAGAAAGGTTAAGTGACAGATAAGTGAAAGATAAACAGTTTGGTGACCTAAACTGTTGAATTGTCTTCATCATCATAGTCCAGTAAACGTCAGGCTATAGGCCTCCAAAGACAATTAAAAAACACAGAAGCTCATGTTGACTACTGGGACATCCGCCCAGTTCTTCCTGTGCGGGGGCAATCTGGTGGAGAGTTAAGGCTCTTACATCAACTGTGATCTGTGATATCACATTCCCAGCAGCTGAGCTTATTTCCTGCATCTGTTTAAACAGTAAATGTATGTGCATTTGACCACTTTTAAGTGCCTCGCTAAACCAAAACCACTTTCCTAAAAGACACTTAGGCCCCTTTCAGAATTACCTTATTTTAATCTTTCTTTGCAATATGGGCATTTGTGTCAAGTTTCACTGTTTTGAGCTATATAACAATGATTAATTTTCTGTGGATATTGTATCCAAACAGTTGCTCACCTGTCTAATAAAACATAATATATTAAAGCGTCTCTGGTGTTTGGAAATAGAGGGTAAAGTGGGTATGATGTCATTAATAGGCAGCGCACGGACACGGTCCGTATCCTGGCTTATTTCTCTGGATTTAAACATTCTTGGAAACATTTGCGATGATCCAAGTACACAAGTTCTGTTCGAGTGGTTTTTGAATATTTGAATCCAAAAATATATATTTGAATCCTTACATATTGTGCCTTTAACTGGCTTTATATTAATATTTTATTTTAACATTATATTTTATATTTTAATTTATTTCCTCAACAGCTGTCACCTTTATTAAAAATCATATGAGGGGTTTTTAAAATCTTAAAAAAGCTATTTGGATTTCTTTAATGAATATACAATTTTTTTTATGTCAAACTCTAAAATGTTTTTTTGGGTTGAAATAGCTATTTGTGAGTAAAAAATTATAATAATCATTAAAAAAATCTTAATCATTCACTGGTCATAAAACGCTTTAAGCATTTACATTTGTGCCTTTTGGATTGTTTGCCTGAATGGATTATTGAGGCCTTTTTTTAACCTGATCTTATTCGTCCTACAACTTAAACTGCAGGTCCACATCAAGTGAGCCATTTGGACAGGACACATCCTGAAAACATAAAGCCAAAGCATCTCGATGGTGGTTGGCCCAAATATAGCTCTTAAACCCCGCCCCCTCCAAGTATTCTAATGGGACGTTAGACAAACTAAACAATCAAATTACACTTCAAATTTATTTTATCCAAAGTGGCTTTCTATCATTTTAGGTAGTTTTTATCACGCTGATGTAAGTTCAAGTGTTCGTTTGGTTTTAGTTAGTTATATGATGCTATAAAAGCATTTTTTTTTTTTTTTTTTTTGATATTGCGGCTCTACTTCCTACTCTCCAGCAGATGCAAGTACCAAATCAGCGGGGGCTTCACTTTTCTACAATGGAAGATAGTTAAGGGGAATCATCCATCTTTTCTACAATCTATGGGACAGGGCCAAGGATCCTGTAAGAGCCAAAATTTATGTAATTCTGGCATTATACTGTACATCTGTGTGGTCCTTCTAGCCTAAAAATTTAAGTAGACAAAATACAAAAGCAGTCTGTTTTGTATGCTATTGGCCAATAATCCCAGAACCCCGATGCCTGCTCTAATAATTTGTGTTTTTGCACACTGAATTCACATCAGTAGATTCCTCAGATAATTATCCTCAGAAGACATTTGTGTTAACATCAAAGCTAGACTTTGCTTTGAATAAGGGTTATTTTCTTATAACACTTTTCCTTTAATGATAATCTAATCTAAAAGGTCACACAGATAAGATTAGTTGTAAAGAGACCCTCTTTTTAGCCAATATTTGCTGTCTTTTCTTTGTGAAACCGAGCCATGGGAAAACAGACGTACTTCTGTCTGTTACAACACTTATAATTGTCTGACCACAAAATACCGAAACCTTTTCAACAGAATGCGATGAAGTATTATTCAACATCTAAGCATTTCCCATCCTGATAGACGTCTTGACCAAACTTGATTTTGAATCCCGCGTTGCTGCGGTCAGACCTGCTGTTTGCCCGCCGTCTGAGAATGTGGCACTGCTTGGATTGGACTGCATTTGTGGAGTTTACTTAAAACATGAGGTTGCTAGTCTTTCAAAACTTTGAGGGTGATTATTTCATCCTGTGCATGTTTTGTGTGTCGGTAAGATTTTTAAAATGTTTTTGAAAGAAGTCTCTATTGCTCACCAAGGCTGCATTTATTTGATTATAGAAATAACTGTAATGTTATTTTTGTAAATGTAATGTTAATATTATAATAATAATGTTTTAAAATATGTTATAATATACAGTAAAAATTTTACTACTGTGAAATATTACTACAATTTAAAGTTTGCAGTTTCTATTTTAATGTACTGTTAAATGTAAATTATTCTTGTGATGGCAAGCTGAATTTTCATCTTCATTAATCCAGTCTTCAGTGTCACACGATCCCTCAGAAATATTATAATATGCTAATTTGACAAATCATTTCTTATTATCAAGACAGTTGTGCTGCTTAATATGGTGGTGGAAACCATGATACTATGAGGATTCTTTGATGAATAGAACGTTAGACAGAACAGCATTTATTATTTGTAAAAGTCTTTACTGTGACTTTTGATCAATTTAATGCATCCTTGCTGAATAAACACCCCCAAACATTTAAAAGGAAGTGATGAAGACTTTAAAACCACAATAGCAGTATTTCTGTTAGTATTAATATTAGTTTTGTAATGCATTAATTGAGACTGCAAACTGAAACCACTTGAAAATAGGAATCCTTATGTTTATACTTTCTGAATAATGTTCTGTGGTTGTGGTCTAAGTTAAATGTTTACCTTCAAGTACAGTTTTGTCACTCATAATTCTCTCCAGGGTGTCGCTGTTTATTTTATCAAAGGCCTCGTCGGTTGGAGCAAAAAGTGTGTAGTGTCCGGGCTTGCCCAGTTGGTCATGGAGACCTGAATTCATAGCAACCATCTATAAAATATGTTAAATAAAATGTTAAACTCACAGAAATCATATGCCAAGTTCAGATAGGTTCAGCAAGCCTCCAAGGAGTTATCATCATATTCATTAGCCACATTCATAATAACACATACGTTCAGTGTAGAGAGCTCATCCCTGTTTCCAATCACATCCTGTATCGTTTGGCTTATGGCGCTGATGACCCGATCAATCACATGCACAACTCCATTAGTGGCCACCTGGTTGCCCTGAATGATCCGGGCACAGTTCACAGTGACAACCTGTAAACCATTGAAACAGCAGAAAGAAAGTTATACAGGTTTGAAATGACATGAGGATGATGATATAATGGCAGGCTCTTCAAAGTGCATTTCATAACAGTTGTGACTTATGACTTATCCAGTATCACTTATACTAAAATTTAAATGAAAATAGAAACACAGAAAAGAAGAGAAAAGAGAAACATACTCCGTTTGGATAGTGATTGATATAGAGGCTTTGTTTGTTATTCATGGACACCAGGGTCATTTCATTCTTCAGGTCTTTAGTGAGAAGACGTTTGTTGACCATGTGATAGTGGAGTGCATTGTAAAGCTCAATCTGTCCACTGCTGACCAGGGCAGCTTTCGTTGCCTGCAAATATACAGAAACTGTTAAAATGTAACAGCTTTGCTCTGTGAAAAATTTTAGCAGAAAATGGCAGCATGACGGCATTATCCTCAATTTACTTCCTTTTAATAATTTCCATTCAGTGCTCCAAGTATGCTTATTAATGACGCATACATTTGATAACTGATTTAAACATAGCCTGCAAATACTCAAATGAAGTAGAACATGGCCTGAAACACGACTCACGGCATCTAACTCTTCCCAGGCATCATCACTGGGCGCGAACATTGTGTAAGATCCCGCTCCCTCGAGTTCTTCTCTCAGCTTCGATTGGTCCGCGTAGCGCTGGGTGATCTTGGCTTTCACCAGATCCAGGGTTCCGTAAACACTGTCAATAGGGGCCACTGGGTGGTGGAGCGAAATTTACAGGAAATAAGCACAAACAGTCTCATGCACAGTTTCTATCAAATAAATATACAGCACATAACGTCAGACGATGTGAACCTCAGGTCCACGTTCAAGACAAGCTCTGGCTCATTAACCTCATGTATAAGAACAGCCAGCTGGGTCTGGGTTTTGTTTAGAGAACAAAAACTAATGTTCTCCTCCACTGAACTCATAGCCAATGAATAACCTCACACTGAACCTGAGCATGACCTTAAACTGAAGTCAAATGTATTGTTGGCGCAATCCAGTTTACCAACAAAAATAACCAACCTATGTATCAACTTTTGACATGATGTGAATGTTAAGTTATTTGCGCTACAGACATGATTGACACCTCAAATTGTGCTGCTTGGCTTAGCAAGTAACTTACTAATAACCCATCAGCAAACTCAAAAGAAAATATAAATACAATTTTACAGAAAATGTAAAATGCCGAATACAGACCTGCAGGGCATCCACGCTTCCCTTCTAACTTCATATAACCTGGACAGCACTCATATAATATCATTCTGCATAGAATAAAGAGGCGAAGAAAAAAAAAAGAGTCAAATTATTGCAATTTATAAAAATCATATTCAAATGATGTTATTGAGATATGGTTTTGGTTAGCATTTAAAATATTTTATTCTCTACCTAATTTGTTCCTTTTAGCATGTCTTGTTCATTTTTAAATGTACACAGATGTGTCTATTTCAATAACATGTTTGTTCAACCATCTGGAGTTTTATCTGGATTTGTTTTGAATTTAGTGTTTTCTCTACGTTTTTGCAATTGTAAATCAAAATGCGACACAAACTGCATGCTAATATTCAATGGTACAAATAAGATACATATGTGATGTAAAAGTGTATCTTATTTGTAGCAAGTTATGAGCCACCATCATTATCTATCAATACGTAGAACATACCAATGAAAAGAAATTAAAAAAGAAGAAAATCAATATATTACAGCAAGACAACTTTAACTTCTCCTCAGAATACTTATACCCAGTAAGCAATAGCCATAATTTCACCATCTTGGTTAACTGTAGACACGATACCGGGCTATGAGTAACCCATATCTTGCCAAAACAACCTTAAATTTGGTTAAACTGTGTTTTTGCCAAATAACTTTTGAGATATTCCATCATATAAACAAAGTCACAATGTGTTTGGTTTAATTTCTTTGGCATGTTCATGTTCTAGATGACTAGTCTATTCTTGGGCTATGGTTAGAAATCCTTAATTTAGACCAAAATTTTGCCTTATTTTAGTCTAGATGTCAGAGCTGTGTTTGGACAGCTATTACTAAATGCAAAATTGCTTGCTGGGTATGTTTTATTGGTTCCACAGTATTACCTCATCTGCAAATCCTCAAGTATCTGACAACGTAAGAGGGCAAAGATTCAAATCTGAGCCAGGCCTGACAGAGAAAGTCTGAAACGTGTGAGGTCATTGCCTCTGGGCTGTTTTGACACCATCATGATTGATGTGTATTTTTAACATTAACTTCAACTGGTATCTATATAGTATATTTGGCATGTAGTGTGGAAAACTGTGAAGCATTCCAGTGGTTTATTATTCACATCAAGAGCATACAGGTTGATATGTGCTCTCAGAGGAAATGTTTTTTCTTAGGGGTGGCTCAGGTTAGATTTCATTCATCTTTGTTTTAGATGCTGTTCAGTAAATTCCTATGGGAATTCGAAATTTGATAAAAATTTAGACGGCATAATGGACTGCATTTATATAGCGCTTTTATCCAAAGCGCTTTACATTTTTGCCTCACATTCACCCATTCATACACCAACGGCGATGTTAGCCATGCAAGGCATCATCCAGCTCGTCGGGAGCAGCTGGGGTTAGGTGTCTTGCTCATGGACACTTCGTCAGGTGGAACTGGGGATTGAACCACCAACCTTCTGGTTTGTAGACAACCTACATGAACCACTGAGCCACTGCCGCCCAAACTTAGAAATTACCATCCTAACTAACAAAAATATGTTCTACTATGGATGTTTCGCAAATTGCAGCTGCACACCGTTCACCCCTCCCTTCTGAAGCACATAGAGAAGCTACAGTGGCCGACACAGGATAAAGATGTCATCTGAGCCAGCAAAGAGGAGCTAGTAGCTTCATTGACAGATATACAATAGAACACACATAACTATGTTTTCAGTGGTGTATAAAGACTTTAAATAATGAACTGCTATGTTTGTATTACCTTAGAATGAGCCATTTCTATCTACATACACCACGGGTGCCCATATAGTGAAATCGCCATTTTGCGCAGTAATGTTTCAGCAGTAGCCCTAAACGGACAAACTTCTCTAAAGAAAAGAGCGCTAGCTATTCTCTGCTATCTCAGACGACGACATCTTTGTCCTGTGTTGGCCACCGTAGCTGCTCTATTACCCCTTTTCCACCAGAATGAACCGGGTGCTAGTTCAGAGCCAGTGCTAGTGCCAGTTCTAAGTTGGTTAGACTGAGGAGCCAGAATTGGTTTGGCTTTCCACAGGCTAGAGAGTCACCACAGTATGATATCAAAATACTGTGTGAGTGATTCAAAAGCATAATGAGCCGTTTGCGCTCGCTGTACTTTGATGTCATACGGCGCAGCCCAGCAATGTCTTGGTGCTACTTAAGAACCCCTTTTTCTGGTTCGGAGCTGGTGCTTTGGGTGTGGAAAGACAAAAAAACGATTTGAAACCAGCCCTGCCTTGGTGGAAAAGGGGTATATGTGCTTTGAAAGGGAGGGGTGAGCAATGGATGATTGCAATTCGTAACCTCACCACTAGATGTCGCTAAAATGTACACAGTACACCTTTAAAAGCCCATTCACATCAAGGATGATAACTATAATGATAATAATAGTTCTAAATATCGTTCACAATATTAAAGAATAGCAGAGTTCACACCATAAGATGGTTTGAAACAAATTCATTGTAAAAGCACTATATAAATAAAGTTGACTTGAATTGACACCACAGCTATACGTATAACAATATAGAGAAATGATATCGCTGGAATCACTATTTCAGATCAACGATTTTATCCAGCTGATGAATGATCTTGCTGTAATGAGCTTGAGCATTTAAAGTGACAGACTTCAAAGCTTGTGCTTAGAATAAGCAGAATGATATTGTTCGCGCACTTCACTGGTCTGTATACTAATATAGTTATCTTTATAGTTATCAGTTTTTGGTGTGAATGGGCCTTAAGGCAATTTTTAATGGAACATTCAATTGTATCATTTTGTAAACATTATGGGAATGTTACTTTTGACACAATTAGTAACATTTAAAAACTTTCTGAGAATGTTTCATGTTAACTGGGATGTATGTGATGTATGTAAGATAATGATTTTTTTGTTTTTTTGTTTTTTGTTTTTTTTTTGTGTAAAAATTCCTCATTTTAAATTGAAATCTTTTAATGGCAGACTTTTTATTTTGGCAAATCTGAGGACAGTACAGATCTCCCTTGAAACTCAAGAGGAAACACATTTGGTACACTTAAAAGCCTTTTTCTCATGAAAAAAAGAGAAAAAATCTCAATTTGCTCTCTCAATGATGCACACTGCAATATTAAAATGAACATATACACAACAAAAAAAAGTATACTGCAAAAAATATCCTTCCCATGTTAAATATCTTATTTTGTAAAAAAGTATATATATATTTTGATTAATGACAGAATTTTCACTTGGGTGAACTATCCCTTTAAGAGTAAACAATAATTTGAATCTTTGCCACTTGCCTAATAGCTAAAGCTCTAACCTTGTATTTAGAAAAGAGGCTTTCGAACAGCTGTCTGCAGATGGCATGCATATAATTCTCCCATGACTAATGTCATTCCTTGTAGGCCTTAGCGAGAGATGTGTTTTTGAGAATTACCGTGACATGTAGCCCTGCTGTTCGTCAGATATGGTGGGAAGCACGCACCTGACACTGCACAGATTATATTTTTCTCTTTTTTATCATTATGATAGCGTCTAGAGGCGCAGACGTTGCAGCTGTAGTGGAGTTCATCCGCTTACACGGAACAATGTTCCCAGTGTCGATGAAGCAAGGAAAAAGAAAGCCAGCAGGACCATTGAAAGAGCCCTGACTCAAACTTTCCCCTAGGCGGCCAGAGAGAGACAGCAAGCTGGGCAGCTCGGGACCTACTGCTGCCCAGATTTTAGTCAGGAGGAACTGGGGGGGAGAAGCCAGTCATGGGTAGTTTTTTTTGTGCTTTTATTATTTACCTCCCTGTAGACACATTCAAAATTGCTTTCATGTGTTTTCTACAGTGACCAGAGCGGCTGCAGCCATACGGTTAATGCTGGAGAGTAAAATATTCATCCAAAAGGGTTGTATCTTGTCTCTTAATGAGTAATGAGTGTGTTTTAGGCATAACATGCAATAAATGTCATGTATGCATGTCATGCATGTCCCTGTGTGTGTAATAAGCAGAGTGTATGTGTGTTGTTCACCTCCCTACAGGCACATATTAATAACGTGCCCTATAAATAACACAAACAATACTACACAATTGACTTTAGACCAGGTTTTAAAGATCCAGATGCAGTACATCGCTGTTATATGGTTGTGCACTTAAAGTTTACACTTATAGTACATTACTCTTACACTTCTATATATATTTCTTTTATATACTAAAAGTGGTCCGATTTAGTCCCAAGCAGTATTGAAATAGCACACTTTCAGGTTAACTAATAGTACACTGATATTAGAATACTTTCTAAATAAAGTATACTTCAAAAATATAAATACTTCATAAAATGAACTTGCAGTATACTTCTTTTTCGTAAGGGCAGGTATGAAGAAGAATCAGTCCTTTAGGTTTCTGGACATGCTGCTGCTGCTTGATTACACACACACACATACACACGCACGCGCACACACACAGCACTATAAAAACAAACAACATGAACATTAACACAAATGACCATTTGTATCAACAAAGATATATGCAGATACATAAGATCAAAAAGAAAAAAAAGTACAATCAAACACAGATATTTCCTGAGGCCAAATGTTTTTCTCTGTTCTTTCACATACTGCAGATCTCTGCCAGTGGAAAGGCTGAGTTGAGCCTGCAAAGTTTAGCCTGCCAATTACTAGTCACCAGTCCCCAAGGCTTCCATCACGGTCTTATAGAGCCCAGAAACATGCTTACATCATCCTCTCAGCAAAGATGCAGTAAATTAGTGTGGCATTTGACAAAACAGAGAGAGAAGACACTGGAGCAACAATAAATATGTCATAGTCAGCGCACATGAGCTGCGGTTTATCTGACATAAACAAGTACAGTTAGATGCAGTCAGCTGACAACTGTTCTTTCATCCTGCTGCGAGCTGAGAGAAAGCGTTTAAAAAGTGTGATATGTTTTTGTATCATAAATCATCTCGCTCTCGCATTTACACTCTGGACCAGTTGGTTTGGCAAAGTTCTTGAATCATTACTAATACAAAACAACCAACCTGATCGTTATGAAGTGTACACAACAGTTTCAAATGCTTCCATTTCATTTACTATCCTCCCACACAGCAACATGGTGTAGGCCCAGATCCGGGCCACATCTGGCACATGTGGTTTACACGCATAACAAATGTGGGCCGACACTATTTGCTTGAACACACCCTACGGCACAGAACAAGCCTTATCAATGTACTCCATCACCATCATGACCCACCTTCACCCTGAGAACCACAGGCATTGTTTCACAGCGACCTCTGTCCTCTGGCAGAAACCTGGCTAAAGCAGAGAGTGTTAGAGTGAAAAGCGATGGATGACTTACGCCTTCTTGCCACAGATGGATTTCTTGTACCAGTTCCTGCATGTGCTGAAGTACTTTTTCTTCGTCCCCATGACCTGCTGTAAAGCGCACACATTGGGCCTGGAACAAAAGTGGTGGGAGAATGTGTGTTAAAAAAAAAAAACCTCTGGGGATGGTTGAAAACTGCAGACATGACCGACTTACATGCCACAGGGGTGTTCAATTAGGCAGGTGATTATACAGAAGTTCTGACAAATTGCTTGAAAGAGCTGTTTTATAGTCCTGAAAATTTGCTTTTTAATCCATTTATGGTTTAGAAATACATTTCTGGTTAATGAAAAATATTAATGTTAATATTAATAATTAATAATACAATATTAATAATTAAATGATATAAGATACACAGACTTCTGTAATTATAAAGTGAAAAGGTTTATCAAAATAAAAAATAAATATTTTTGGACCCACTTTATATTAGGTGGCCTTAACTACTATGTACTAACATTGTAATTAATAATTTGATACAATGCACTTATTGTGTACATACATGTTTTTACATTGTACTTACATTTAAAAAAAATACCTGCATGTAATTACGTCTATAATCAATTTCTGTAGTTACATTTGTAATTCCACAGTTGGCACTTCCCTTACACCTAACCCTACCCTTAAACTGACCCACACCACCACACCTGACCCTAACTCTACCCGTATCCCACCTCAATATCAGCAAAAGGGATTTGCAATACAATTGGAACACAGTAAGTACATTGTACTTTTTTTTTTTAATGTAAGTACATACTTAAGGCCAACTAATATAAAGTGGGGCTATATTTGTCTTGTAAAACAGAAATATTATATCAAAAATATATTTATAAAATCTAAAAATGTAATGTTTCAGATTAAGTACTAATTAAATGCACAATAATGTTTTTAAATCACAATAAAAATACTTTTATTCAAGACATTATTTATTTATTATATGATTGTATGTTAGGCTCATATTATATGTAAGATTAAAAAAACTTAATATAAGGATACAATGCTAGTCTGAGATAATAGATTAAAAGAATTTGTTTTTTCCTTTAAATTTTTTCCCCCATTAGAAATATTATGTCAGACTTATTTAAGTGAAAAGCTAACAAAAAAATAAAATACAAAGATTGAATTTAGTAACTTGGTACAAATAAAAATGGTGATATTATTAACAAAGAAACAGCACAAAATAATTGTATGTTTATGTATCATAATGCTTCTTGTTGTTTTAGTTATGGTTTAAATAGCATTTTGAGTCCCAGCATTTCACACATTTTAGTCTCACACATCCCACATTTTCCCCAGTCAGCAAAGGTGAACTTTTAAAACAGTCTTACCCTTCCTTCTTAGCCCTGATGCGGCTGTGTGAGACTATCTTGTCATAGGCTGAAGAATCCACCTGGTCCAGGGAAGAAAGTGCCAGGATGGTGAAGGTGGTCGTCAACAAGAATATCATACTGAAGAATATCCCCTGCAGACTAAACCCACTCAAAAAACAGAAGGAATGGGAGCGAGCAACAGGGAACCGGCCTTTATATCACCCCTCCCCTTCTCTTTCTGTCTCAAACACACACAATGACAAAGATTAATACAGAGAGAGAATCAACCTGCTTCCTATGGATCCACCCCCTCCGTGAGAACCCTGCACGCCTAAGAAGGACCTTCATACATTTACAGAGACAGAATGAAAAGAGTCAGAGGGTCTTACAATGGTATGATCATCTGGAAATGTTTAGGTGCATTACATAAAATATCTACATTACATATATTGTGTATTGTTCATCAACATATTCTGCAAGCATTACATCTGTTTTATCACTATAGCTCAATATTAATCTTACAAGCAAATAGAAAAAGCTTTATTATTCATTAACACCACCACTTACTCTGCAGCTTCGTCTTCAGAAACAGGATGTTCATTAACAGCAAAATGCTACTGAGGGAATCAGATGAAAGGATAATGTCTAATCGTACTGTAACTGTTCAATCTCCTGCCAGTTTCTTCATCACTGGGCTGCTGTCCATACCTGGATTCTGACAGTTTTAAGCTGGAACTCATGGTTTAGGCCTCGGGGAGTCATTTGGACAAGTTAAAGCCAGGTGGGAGCTTTTTTAAATGCTCCCATGAATCTCATCTGCATTTATCTCAAGCTGTCTGGCATGGAGAGATGAGTGGGGAAATAAGTGAACCAAAGATGGGAATAATAGTTGGATGGGATTTGAACTACTATCAGAAAACAGGTTTAAGAACTATGGTCATTAATTTATATCTTATGTGTCTATCTACCTCTAGTGGTGGAGTCATAGCAGTACACAAATAACAACAATAAATGACCTTTTGCTGCAGATCAGCGTCCCGTAAAAGAACAGGCTGAAAAAGTAGCAGGGCAGTGGCCAAGTCAATAACATATTTTCATACTGATAAACATGATAAGGGTAGTCACTTAATTAGGCAATTTATATATTGTATCAAATGTGTAACTTAAATTAAAATACATATCCGCTTTCACAAGCTCAATGTAATATCATACGAGTGATGTTGTCGTTCTTGTAAACACGGCTCTGATTCGGCCACATAGCCACACACCCACTGGCTTTTTCACAACAGTTTAATAAACAAGAACTTTAATGTTCCTTAACTTACATTTTTAGAAATGTATATGACTTGTTACCATTTTCCAGTCAGTTCCAAACGACGCCACACACAGAAGGATTTGCAACGAGCAGTGCCGAGCAGTGTGCACACAGTACAATATGATTGTTACTGAATCATCTTTTCTAAAAGAATCGGTTCTGCGTATGATTCAGTAACTCACAAGGACCAGCTTCTAGTAACTTCGAAAGGTAAACTAATATTTTCGCTGTGAGTATCCTTGGTTATTTGCTCTGATATTATTATCTTAACTATTTGCACATATTTTAATTCTGTAAATCTGTACCACATAGTTTTCTATACAGATTATTGATGTAGGCTAATTGTTATTGAACCAGATAGAGAGGAGGGGATGTCATTTATTCCTCTTAAACTTTCTATTTTTTCCCCAGTACCATGTGTGTAGGCTACAGATATAATTAGCATCATGACTGAAATTAAACATAAATAATTTGGAACACATTAGTAGGCAGTCAATCACACAAGTGACTTAAAACAGCATATGGTTTCAAAGCAGCTTCACAGTAATAAACGGGAAAATAAAAATGAATGATGCAAACATCACATAGGCTACAGTAATATGAGACAAATTCAAGTGATTCTGCTCAAGTCAGTTCAGTGTTGATTCAGTTCTTTTCAATAACTGTAAAGTTAATCAGCTATGAACTGAGTTCAATTCAGCTAAGCAGCTCTACAGAAGACAGTTATTGTGGTTTTTCAGCTCGAGTCAGTTCAATGTTGATTCCATTTAGTAAAGTTTTGATGTTGTAAAATTCTTCACAATGTCCCAACAACTATAAAGCAATTCTGCAGAAAACAGTGGTGGCATCGTCCTGGGCTACATTTCCCAAAAGCATGGTGTACGCATTGACACAATTGTACTATTGTTCTACAGTCTATACACAGTATTAAGTTCGGTTAATAGAAAAAATAAAAGTAATCCCTTACTTTACTTTTTCAACTGAAATGTAATTAAATTACAGTAACTAATTACTTAGTAACTAGTTACATGTACATGTACAGTAACATGTCTGGAAGACATGTAACTGATTTCCAGACATCTAAGTAAGTAATTATTTAATTGATTTCCAGACATCTAAGTAAGATGTCTGGAAATCAATTAAATAGTTCATTTATTGATATAGAACTCGTTTAATTATTGCATCTAAACACAACATAGCGTTGTGCCAAGAATTTTCACATGAATAAAGGCATAGATTTGCACACTTTGCTTATAATCCCTGGTCTAGTCTGTTAAACTTAGGGTGCGTTCACACTTGTAGTTCGGTTCGTTTGGTTCGTTTGGTCCGGACCAAAAAACAAAAACAAACATAATAGTCCTGGTCCGCTTAGCGTTCACACGGGCATTTTTAACAGCGAACCTAAAGTTACTGAACCAAAGGCATAGGGAGACACTCACAACCTGATTGGTCGGCTTGTATGACGTAGGAGCTCGCTTACCGAACATTCAAAACAATGCTGTGTGCGGATAACACGCGCGGGCATTTTATGCGTGTACATATGGCATTATTTTTTTACCAGAGAACTCATGAAGAGCTCATGAAATGTTCAAAACATTCAAAACAACGCTGTGTGCTGGATTAAACGCGATCATTTTATGCGTGTACATATGGCATTATGTTTTACCAGAGAACTCATGAAGAGCTCATGAAATGCTCATAACATTCAAAACAACGCTGTGTGCTGGATTAAACGCGATCATTTTATGCGTGTACATGTGGCATTATTTTTACCCGCTGAGAACTCATGAAGAGCTCATAAAATGTTCAAAACATACAAAACAGCAGCAGGATTTCCTCTGTTGTGCAGAAAAGAGACGGCTGTTCTGTCGTCTGTACCTGCTAATAATGGGCAACACAGGAACTTTGATGAGAAGAGTAGGTATGCTTTTTGTGTTTTTTCTAGCATTTTTGAAACATGCTCGTCTGACCAAATTATTAGGCACTTCCTCGTTGCTCCACGTTTGCCCTCTAACGTTAAAGTTACTCATTTTGGATACACGATCTTTCCGCGTCATCAAATCTTCTGCATTATGCGTCGCATCTTGTGACATTATACGTACGGTTTTTGGTCCGTTTACATGTCTTTGGTCCGTGTTGCGTTCATATACCAATCGAAGCGCACCAGAGTTCGTTTGGAAGCGGACCGAGACCCATCTTTTTAGCGGTCCGCTTGTTTGGTGCACACCAGGGTTCGGATGGCAGCGTTCACATATGTTCAAATGAACCGCACTAACCGAGCAACCGCACCAGGGTTCGTTTTAATCGAACCAAACATGACAAGTGTGAACGCACCCTTAGAAGTTCTGGTTTCTAATCTGCCCTTGTAGCCTATTTTTTCTCTCATCAAAACCGAATATCAGTTCATCAAGAGCAGGGGCAGTTTTTGTGCATTCTTTTTCGTGATAGCGTTAGATTAAAGCGCTCGTCTGTGTGAAGACTGCATGAGCCGCGAGAGAAATCTGCACCATTGATAACAGCGGCAACGAGGGCCAGATCGCCTCTTATTTAACAAACGAACAAATGATAGTGCCTACTCTTCTAGTTAACCAGAGATGCTCATTAGTCAGGTTCATCCGTGAAGCAAGATGTTTTAAAAAAAAGTGGTGGGGACATGTCCCACCTGTAAATTACGCTTATGGTGGTAGGCCATATAAAATAATAATTAGAGAAATGAATCCAGACTTTATTTGAGAGTAGTGAGAATGTAACAGCTTTAGACACTGCTTTGGATGTACATCTCTTCCGTTCTGATTAGAACATCAAACAGGTGGGTGACGCACCCACTGAGAATCCTGTTAAAAGTGTTCTAGTTATTGGCGATTCTATTACACGGAATGTGAAAATAGAGACACCAGCCACCATAGTCACGTTTACGGGGTGCCAGGGCACCTGACATCAAAGCAAATTTAAAAGTGCTGGCTAATGCTAATCACGCTAATTCTAATTCTCTACGATTATTATTCACATCGGCGCTAATGATGTTTGACTTCGCCAGTTGGAAATCACCAAAATTAACATTAAAGAGGTGTGTGAAATCGCAAGTATGATGACAGATGTGTTTTGTTCTGGTCCCCTGAATTGTTCTGAATTGGCAAAAATCGTTCTTAAATCGAATCGATAACCTATGAATCGTGAATCGAATCAATTCGCTGCTTATCCAAAATTGCAGCCCCACTTCCAGGTAATCAGAACATCAGAATGCCTTCTCAGTTTTGGCCAGCTCCTGCGTCACACTTTGTGTTCTCATGAACGGCGTCGGCCAATAGTGAGCTGGCGTTCTCATGTAGAACCAGGAAGCTCTGCACTGTGTTTACTATGTGAACAGTGTCAGAGACTGACATGGAAGGGAAGAAATTGTTGAATAAAGTCGTTATTTTTTTGTTTGTTATTCTTGTCACTTCATAACATTAAGGTTGAACCGCTTGAGTCACATGGTCTATTTTAACGATGTCTTTACTACCTTGAAAGTGGTAATAACGTTGCTCTCTATGGAGGGGTCAGAGAGCTCTCGGATTAAAAATAAATAAATAAATTGTTTTCCGAAGATGAACGCAAGTCTTACGATTTTGGAGTAATTAATGATAATATGATTCATAAAACAATAATTGCGCAAAAAAAGAAAAACAGACAAACTACAGTTTTACAGGTAAACAATACAATTGTTTTATTGATACATTTTCTTTAGCTCCATTGAGGCTTATTTCAATGTGATGATTTTAATTTGTACAATTGAAACGTCTATTTTAAAGTTAAGTGAATAAATTCATAAAAATGTACTTCAGCAGATGGATAGTTACAAGCTGCATAATTTAAAGTAAACAACAGCCAAAGAAAGCACCACAAAATATCATGTGCATGAGGCTCATACAGTATATATTTAAAGAAACAATATTAACAGCTAGGGGGAAAAGAAAATGACTAATGTCTCTCTTTGCAACCACCACCATTCCAAGTACCCCTTCTGAGTTAAAGTGGGGTGTTTGCCACACAGATTTAAAATATTAATGCACTGATTTGTAATGTGTAAACATTCAATTATCTACTTGTAGCAAAAGTTTTTTTTTTTTTTAATTTGTTTTTTAAGTTAAAGGAAAAACACACTATTCCCTTTCACTTAAGCTGGATCTCCAGGCACAGCCTCCATTCATCTCACTGTCTGGGTTTGGAGTGACGCCTGACCAGTCTCACTCCTCACCGTGATCCTGTTTTTGTCCACAAGCGCACACACACACACACACACACACACACACACACACACACACACACACACACACACACACACACACACACACACACACACACACACACACACACACAAAGATGATCTAAACATCTATGGTTCATTTTCCTCTTTGTCTGTGTTATTATAAAGATCAGATTATAAAACACATCAAATGTTAATGAACTGAAATGCATACCATGTGGTTGTCTGAAGGTGGCTTGTATTCGAGAACGTCCCTCTGAAGGACAAAAATAAATAAATTAAACTGGAACTAAAAAAGTTATACAATTTAATTCAGAAAATATTAAAATATATAATATTATTACACTAAGTCATTATCTACTACACTCTTAGAAGAAAATGTTCTATATTAAACCTTAAAGGGTTTAGTCAGACGCTTTATGAATAGAACCTTTTAGGGTGTTCCCAATTTGGGATAATTTTCCCCTCCATTTTGAATTTTCTGAAAAACATAATTTTTCTAACAACTTCTAGGCCGTTGCTCAAATTTTCACAAAATTTTTAGCAGGTCATCTTCAGACCATGGCGACAAAAAGTTAAGGAATTCAAGTTGATTTGTCAAACCATTCTTGAATAACATAAATAACAAATTTGAACGCACCAAAATTAACATGCGACTATTTTTTTGCAACGCTTTAGCATATTCTGACCAAACTTGGTATGTGTTATGATAACAATGACATGAGAATGCCAGCACAGCTTCCGTGCAGTGCCACCTAGTGTTCAGGAGATATGGGGGAAAAATATTTTTTTGCTTATAACTTCTGAATGGTTTGCCCAAAAATCACGAATCAGTCATACAGTACCTAATTTTTTATGATACGCAATCTGCCATTTTATGTGTTGGACATGTAGAATTTTCAAAATATGCTCTATTTTACAAACGCATTGGTGTATCTTAGAAAAACTCAGCATGTCTTTGGCACCATGCCTTGACAGAACTCAAAAAGTTTTGCACCCGCTTGTCAAAAGTTACACTGAAATTTTCAAAACATGTGAATACATTTAGTTTAAATTGGCCTACTCTGATGAAACTGTGCTTGATAGATTCCTTAGGTCAGATATCAATTTTGCAATAGTCAACAGAACTTCCTGTCTGCCATTTTGATTTTCTTTAAAAACCTACTTTCCCTATCTGGGAACTCGAGTTGCATCGAAACACTGTGAGAACGCCTCTGCATGATTGCGTCGTGAAGCGCGTGTAGAACCAGTCCAATCAGGAGATCGAACGTCATAGGCATTCCTGCGGCGCCCTCTGGGGGCCACGCTGCCAACCCCGCCACAATGCCGGGGCGCAGATGGTCCCCGCGGGCCACCCGAGGGTGGTCCGCTCCCCCTTCGGGGAGCTCCCGAGCAGTCAAGTCAGGTGATCCCTGCCGGTTCGCCGCTTCAGGGCACTGCACTTGTTGCTCAAAGTACACCAGAGGCCAGCCTCGAGAGGCTGGTTCCCTTAGTAGATTTTCTAGACGAATGGAAAAGTCTGTCGAATATATCTCGTTGGGTCCTGCAGATAGTAGAAAGGGGATACGCGATTCAGTTCAAAAGGGCGGCCACCTCCTGTCAGCGGTGTCCTTCCCACAGAGGTGGGCCCGGAGCAGGCTCTGGTGATGGCACAAGAAGTAGAGACACTCCTGCGAAAGGGGGCTATAGAAAGGGTTCCTCCTCCCGGCAGGGAGTCAGGGTTTTACAGCCATTACTTCATCGTGCCAAAGAAGGATGGGGGGGGTTGCGCCCGATATTAGATCTGCGTCTATTAAATTGCTCTGTGGCGAAGCTCAAGTTCAAGATGCTTACACTCAGACAGATCGTGTCTCAGATCAGGTCAGAGGACTGGTTTTTGACCATAGACCTCAAAGACGCATATTTTCATGTCTCCATCCTTCCACATCACAGGAAGTTTCTGAGGTTTGCCTTCGGGAGAAAGGCATACCAATATCGAGTACTTCCTTTCGGTCTAGCACTGTCACCCCGCACCTTCACCAAGTGTGTGGATGCAGCTCTGACGCCGTTGCGTCTGCAGGGCATCCGCATACTCAATTATATCGACGACTGGTTGATTTTAGCTCACTCCGAGCAGATGGCGGTTCAGCATCGAGATGCTGTTCTCGCGCACATGTCGAGGTTGGGGTTGAGATTGAACGCAAAGAAAAGTGTGCTTTCTCCGGCTCAGAGGACCACCTTTCTAGGCGTGAATTGGGATTCGGTAATTATGCAGGCGCAATTATCGCCGACACGCATAGCATCGATCCTGACAGCAGTGAAAGAACTGAAGTTAGACCGTGCTGTCACTGTAAAGCAGTTCCAGAAACTGTTAGGCCTCATGGCGGCTGCGTCCAACGTGATACCTTTTGGCCTGCTGAACATGAGGCCGCTACAGTGGTGGCTCAGAACAAAAGGGTTCTCCCCGAGGGGAAATCCACTCCGCACGATCAAAGTCATGCGGCGATGCCTTCGTGCTCTGGTCATGTGGAAAGATCCTGGGTTTCTGGCCCAGGGACCTGTGTTGGGGGCTCATGTTCATCACGTCACGCTAACGACAGATGCTTCCCTCACGGGATGGGGGGCGACCATGAGTTCTCGGACCTAATATATCTCCTGGAAGGCTCTCCCATGGAGATTCCGACCAGGAGGGATCTCCTCTCTCAAGCGGGCGGGAGATTCCTTCATCCCTGCCCGGAGTTATGGAAACTGTGGGCCTGGCCTCTGAGGGGGCTAGGCTCCTAGAAAAGGGGCCTCTCGACGGAGGTCGTGGACACCATCCTTCACTCCAGAGCTCCATCCATGAGGAAACTGTACGTTTTGAAATGGAGATTGTTCTCAGTATGGTGCAGAGAACGCCAGTTGGACCCAGTAAACTGCCCGGTTGGTACAGTGCTGGAGTTCCTGCAGGCGAGATTCTCGGCAGGGTTGATCCCCTCCACAATAAAGGTGTATGTGGCGGCCTTAGCTGCTTTCCACACTCCTTTGGGTGGAGTGTCTTTGGGAAGACACCCGTTAGTTACACGTTTCCTCTGTGGCACTTTAAGGTTGAGGCCGGTGGTACATGTTTTTTAAGTTAAAGGAAAAACACACTATTCCAGGTCCCGACCTGGGATTTGGCCATTGTTTTGCGGGGCCTGTCCGAGGCCCCATTTGAATCATTTGAGGAAGTATCAGAGAAATTTCTGACTCTTAAGACCATCTTTTTACTGGCCATTTCGTCCCTTAAAAGAATTGGGGACATTCAGTCCCTGTCGGTAGGGCCCTCATGTCTAGAGTTTGCACCTGGCAAGGTAAAGGCTTTCCTTCACTCCAGACCAGGTTATATCCCCAAGGTTCCTACGAGCCCAAGGGGTCCCATTACTCTGCAAGCCTTCTGTCCTCCTCCTTTCGTGACGTCGGACCAGGAAAAGTTAAATCTGCTTTGCCCGGTTAGAGCGCTTGACGCATATGTCCACAGAGCTGCCCTGTGGAGAAAGACTGACCAACTATTTGTCTGTTTCGGAGCTCCGAAGAAAGGGGCACTAGTGTCTAAGCAGAGAATGAGCAAGTGGCTGGTCGAGGCCATCTCACTTGCTTATGAAGCGGTCGGACAGCCGTCTCCTCTGGCTGTCCGGGCGCATTCTACTAGGGGTATGGCTGCTTCTAAAGCACTTTTGTCGGGGGCTTCCCTCCAAGATATATGTAACGCGGCAGGCTGGTCCTCGCCGCTCACTTTCGTAAGCTTTTACAAACTGGATGTAGCATCTACAGTTTGGGCACAGGTGTTTTCGTAGTCGTGTGCGCAACGGTTTCACACATGGCGATGTGGGTATTAGCGTTCTCACATCGTTTCGATGCAGCTCGAGATAGGGAACGTCTCGGTTACGTATGTAACCCTAGTTCCCTGAGGGGAACGAGACGCTGCGTTGCCTGGCCATACTCCCGACATGCCCGTGATCACTTACTTCAGGCTGTTTCAAAAGCTAGTTTCTGTTTGTGTTTGCGGATACTTTATAGTTTCCGGTCAATGATGTCACCCCGCCTATGACGTTCGATCTCCTGATTGGACTGGTTCTACACGCGCTTCACGACGCAATCACGCAGAGGCGTTCTCACAGCGTTTCGACGCAGCGTCTCGTTCCCCTCAGGGAACTAGGGTTACATATACGTAACCGAGACGTTTTTGACCTTTTCCTTCATCGTTTGTCCAATTTTCACCAAAATCCAATTGCCTCATCTTCAGACTGTGCCAACAAAAAAGTTATGAATGTCGTGTCAGTGGACAAAAGTGTTTTCGTATAGTGCTGCAACAAATTTGAGGCCTGGTGCCAAAATGACTCTGAGGCTGTATCTCTGTTATGCGTTGGCATATTGACACCAAACTCTGCATGTATCATTATCACCTTACTCTGACAACACTACATCTGTTTTTAGAACAGCACCACCTACTGATAAACTATTAAATCACTTTACTATGATTGCATTTAATTTTTCAGAGATTTTGCCTAAAATGTTCTTTATATGCTTTTGATGGCTCATTGTTGCAGTTGGTCTGATGCTCCCACACAGTAAAAAATGATTTAGAAAAAAAGTTGCCTGGTTTGCCCTAACATTTTGAGTTCATTGAAATATTTTTTTTTTTTTGAGATTCAACAACCTTTATTAAAATATTATTAAAAGATTTTGTAAGCATATTGGGTAATTGTGTGTGTTTTATTTCTGATGACGCAGTGAAACATGCCAAACAGTGCTATTTTCATGATTTATCATTTTTTATGTGGTTCAGACACAATAATATTGTGAGTTTCTATTTATTAAACAAATTTCCTTCCTGTATCAACTAAAATTTTTACTTTCAATAAACTCAAAATTTTAAGGCAACCAGGTTACTTAGTTTTTTAAGTTAAACCAACAAAAACCAACACATTTTTTAACATTTTATGAATTAAACTTGGCTTGTAATCATACTTTAATCACTAGAAAAATTTAAATGCATATTAAACCAGAAATGATTATGCAATCATTTAAGACATTTGTCCTTCAATATAACCTTTTTTAGCATAAAGTGTTTTTTAAAATTGAGTCAGGAACTGTAGGGTTCTATATTAAAACTAAATGAACCTTTTTTCTATGAGTGTAAAGTTAATGTATGGTAATAAAAAAAATCATTTTACTTTGTGTTTGCGCCGTTTTTCTCCATGCTCTCTTCCATGCTCTCTGCCATGCTCTCTTCCATCCTCTCTTCCATGCTTTTTTCTATGCTCTCTTCCATGCTCTTTTCCATCCTCTCTTCCATGCTCTCTTCCATGCTCTCTTCCATCCTCTCTTCCATGCTCTCTTCCATGCTCCCTTCCATGCTGTCTTCCATGCTCTCTTCCATGCTCTCTTCCATGCTCTCTTCCATGCTCTCTTCCATGCTCTTTTCCATCCTCTCTTCCATGCTCTCTTCCATGCTCTCTTCCATGCTCTATTCCATGCTCTCTTCCATGCTCTCTTCCATGCTCTCTTCCATGCTGTCTTCCATGCTCTCTTCCATGCTCTCTTCTATGCTCTTTTCCATCCTCTCTTCCATGCTCTCTTCCATCCTCTCTTCCATGCTCTCTTCCATGCTCTCTTCCATGCTCTCTTCCATGCTCCCTTCCATGCTCTTTTCCATCCTCTCTTCCATGCTTTTTTCTATGCTCTCTTCCATCTTCTCTTTCATGCTCTTTTCCATCCTCTCTTCCATCCTCTCTTCCATGCTTTTTTCTATGCTCTCTTCGATGCTCTCTTCCATGCTCTTTTCCATCCTCTCTTCCATGCTCTCTTTCATGCTCCCTTCCATGCTCTTTTCCATGCTCCCTTCCATGCTCTTTTCCATCCTCTCTTCCATGCTTTTTTCTATGCTCTCTTCCATGCTCCCTTCCATGCTCTCTTCCATCTTCTCTTCCATCCTCTCTTCCATGCTTTTTTCCATGCTCTCTTCCATCCTCTTTTTCATCCTCCCTTCCATCATCTCTTCCATGCTTTTTTCCATGCTCTTTTCCATCCTCTCTTCCATCCTCTTTTCCATCCTCTCGTCCATGCTTTTTTCCATGCTCTCTTCCATGCTCTTTTCCATGCTCTTTTCCATCCTCTCTTCCATGCTTTTTTCCATCCTCTTTTCCATCCTCTCTTCCATGCTCTCTTCCATGCTTTTTTCCATGCTCTTTTCCATCCTCTCTTCCATGCTCTCTTCCATGCTCTTTTCCATCTTCTTTTCCATCCTCTCTTCCATGCTCTTTTCCATCCTCTCGTCCATGCTTTTTTCCATCCTCTTTTCCATGCTTTTTTCCATCCTCACTTCCATCCTCTTTTCCATCCTCTCTTCCATGCTCTTTTCCATCCTCTCGTCCATGCTTTTTTCCATGCTGTTTTCCATCCTCTCTTCCATGCTCTTTTCCATCCTCTCTTCCATGCTTTTTTCCATCCTCTCTTCCATCCTCTTTTCCATCCTCTCTTCCATGCGCTTTTCCACCCTCTCTTCCATGCTTTTTTCCATGCTCTTTTCCATCCTCTCTTCCATCCTCTTTTCCATCCTCTCGTCCATGCTTTTTTCCATGCTCTCTTCCATGCTCTTTTCCATGCTCTTTTCCATCCTCTCTTCCATGCTTTTTTCCATCCTCTCTTCCATCCTCTCTTCCATGCTCTCTTCCATGCTTTTTTCCATGCTCTTTTCCATCCTCTCTTCCATGCTCCCTTCCATCCTCTCTTCCATGCTTTTTTCCATCCTCTTTTCCATCCTCTCTTCCATGCTCTCTTCCATGCTTTTTTCCATGCTCTTTTCCATCCTCTCTTCCATGCTCTCTTCCATGCTCTTTTCCATCTTCTTTTCCATCCTCTCTTCCATGCTCTTTTCCATCCTCTCGTCCATGCTTTTTTCCATCCTCTTTTCCATGCTTTTTTCCATCCTCTTTTCCATCCTCTCTTCCATGCTCTTTTCCATCCTCTCTTCCATGCTTTTTTCCATGCTCTTTTCCATCCTCTCTTCCATGCTCTTTTCCATCCTCTCTTCCATGCTTTTTTCCATCCTCTCTTCCATCCTCTTTTCCATCCTCTCTTCCATGCGCTTTTCCACCCTCTCTTCCATGCTCTTTTCCATCCTCTCTTCCATGCTTTTTTCCATGCTCTTTTCCATCCTCTCTTCCATGCTTTTTTCCATGCTCTCTTCCATCCTCCCTTTCATGCTTTTTTCCATCCTCTCTTCCATGCTCTTTTCCATCCTCTCTTCCATGTTTTTTTCCATGCTCTCTTCCATGCTCTGTTCCATGCTCTTTTCCATCCTCTCTTCCATGCTTTTTTCCATGCTCTTTTCCATCCTCTCTTCCATGCTCTTTTCCATCCTCTCTTCCATGCTCTTTTCCATCCTCTCTTCCATGCTCCTTTCCATGCTTTTTTCCATGCTCTTTTCCATCCTCTCTTCCATGCTTCCTTCCATGCTCTTTTCCATCCTTTCTTCCATCATCTCTTCCATGCTCTTTTCCATCCTCGCTTCCATGTTCTTTTCCATCCTCTCTTCCATGCTCTTTTCCATGCTCTCTTCCATGCTTCCTTCCATGCTCTTTTCCATCCTTTCTTCCATCATCTCTTCCATGCTCTTTTCCATCATCTCTTCCATGCTCTTTTCCATCCTCTCTTCCATGCTCTTTTCCATGCTCTTTTCCATGCTCTCTTCCATGCTCTCTTCCATGCTCCCTTGTAACATTGGTTTTGTTCAGTTTTTCTTCATGCTCTATTGTAACATTGGTTTTGTTCGGTTTTTCTTCATGCTCCCTTCCATGCTCTCTTCCATGCTTACTTCCATGCTCTCTTCCATGCTCTCTTCCATGCTCTCTTCCATGCTCCCTTCCATGCTCTCTTCCATGCTCCCTTCCATTCTCTCTTCCATGTTCTCTTCCATGCTCCCTTCCATGCTCTTTTCCATGCTCTTTTCCATCCTCTCTTCCATGCTCCCTTCCATGCTTCCTTCCATGCTCTTTTCCATCTGTTCTTCCATCATCTCTTCCATGCTCTTTTCCATCCTCTCTTCCATGCTCTCTTCCATGCTCTTTTCCATGCTCTCTTCCATGCTCTTTTCCATGCTCTCTTCCATGCTCTCTTCCATGCTTCCTTCCATGCTCCCTTCCATGCTCTTTTCCATCCTTTCTTCCATCATCTCTTCCATGTTTTTTTCCATCATCTCTTCCATGCTCTTTTCCATCCTCTCTTCCATGCTCTCTTCCATGCTCCCTTGTAACATTGGTTTTGTTCAGTTTTTCTTCATATTCTATTGTAACATTGGTTTTGTTCGGTTTTTCTTCAAGCTCCCTTCCATTCTCTCTTCCATGCTCCCTTCCATGCTCTCTTCCATGCTCTCTTCCATGCTCCCTTCCATGCTCCCTTCCATGCTCTCGTCTATGCTCCCTTCCATGCTCCCTTCCATGCTCCCTTCCATGCTCTCTTCCATGCTCCCTTCCATGCTCTCTTCCATGCTCCCTTCCATGCTCCCTTCCATGCTCCCTTCCATGCTCTCTTCCATGCTCCCTTCCATGCTCTCTTCCATGCTCCCTTCCATGCTCTCTTCTATGCTCTCTTCCATGCTCCCTTCCATGCTCTCTTCCATGCTCTCTTCCATGCTCTATTCCATGCTCCCTTCCATGCTCTCTTCTAATGTGGGTTTTGCTCGGTTTTTCTTCATGCTCTCTTGTAACATTTGTTTTGTTCGGCTTTTCTTCATGCTCTCTTGTAACATTTGTTTTGTTCGGTTTTTCTTCATGCTCCCTTCCATGCTCTTTTCCATGCTCTCTTCCATGCTCCCTTTCATGCTTCCTTCCATGCTCTTTTCCATGCTCTCTTCCATGCTCCCTTTCATGCTTCCTTCCATGCTCTTTTCCATGCTCCCTTTCATGCTTCCTTCCATGCTCTTTTCCATGCTCGTTTCCCTGCTCTCTTGTAACATTGGTTTTGTTTGGTTTTCCTTTATCCTCTCTTGTAACTTTGATGGGACCTGTGAGAAAGATACAGATCCTGTCAGGTGTCATGTTATATCATAGTGGCCATGATCTTATCAACAATATTCTCTGTACTTGTGAAAAACTAATTATTCAGAGGCATTTTGACACATGATGTGTGTCACTTACCTGGGGAACACATGGCACCATGTGCACAGATGCACTATGGAAAGAAAGCAAGCCGATGGAGAAAGTGTGATGCTTGTGCAATGTTCTGCTGGGAAACCTTGGGTCCTGCCCTCTATACGGATATTACTTTGACACGTACCACCTACCTAAGCATTGTTGACCAAGTACACCCTTTTAATGGAAATGGTATTCCCTGGTGGCTGTGGCCTCTTTCAGCAGAATAATGCAAAAAAATGGATCAGGAATGATTTGAGGAGCACAACAATGAGTTTAAAGTGTTGACCTGGCCTCTAAGTTCCCCAGATCTCAATCAGTCGAGCATACATCTGCTAACATCTTGGTGCCAGATACCACAGCACACTTTCAGGGCTCTAGTGGAGTCCATCCCTTCAAGGGTCAGGGCTAGCATGGATGCCAGCCGAACTAGGCCCCGCCCACAACATTTGTGCTCAGGCACTTCGGTCTCTACTTGATCCATGTAGGAGTATTTATGCCAGAATACAGAATAATCATTGGTCCGAAAACTGTTCGGACCAATGAAATTGGGCGGGGCGGGCTTTAGATGACGATGGACATAATTTGCCGGCTGCAATGACACAAACTTAGTGCCGGTCGTTTTGGAAGTTACCTATCTGAGGACTACTTTCAGGCACTGCGTAATATCATCGCGCTGCTGAACCCATGGTACGACCGCAGGAATGAAAAAAATAGGTCCAATCTAAATCGGTATAAAAATCTAAACTTTTAATTTTTTCGTTGGTCTTAGTACACGATGTAACTACAGATTAGTCAAGTTTTAATTAGGAAAAATATTATCTTTGAAAAAATAAAGTCTTTGTTCATTTTTAAGAGCGATGCTAATGGACCTATATGATTCAATGATGTATGCTATGCTATGCTAAAAGTGCTAACGCCAGATACAGAGATCGGCTGAATGGATTCAAAAACGGTAAAGCTCAACTGTTTAACTCTAAGGGACTTGGAAAATGAGCGTATTTTCAAAAAAAGTGGAGTGTTCCTTTAAAGATATTTAAACACTTTATTTTACAGTGTCCTTGTTACGTATGTCACATACGTGTTTTCATAGTAATAACAGTAAATTATACATAATTATAAGTAACTAAACCAAACCCTACCCTATAGTAAGTATATGTTAAGTATTATTAATCAAATATACAATTACACTTTAACAATGACATCTTAATATAAAGTGTAACCATTATTACATATAAACACATGTTCATGGCTTTTAATACTATACCTTGAGGGTTTAATATAGTCTTCACTACATGGACCACTCCATTGGATGCCATAAGATCAAATTCTGGAACCTCTTCTGAATTTACATGGATGGAGTTCTTAACCTGTGTACAAGGTGGTGTTTATCATTAAATAGCTCTTTTAAAATTACAATTAATTAGATATAAATTAATAATATTATATACATATACAACAATATATTTAAAATGCATCAAATAAGATTAACATATAGAAAATAAATAAATGATAACAATGTTTTACTCCAAGATTCATGTGAGCCTAAATGGGATAATCTTACAAAACCCTTTGAAACACTTCAACACACGTAGACAAATTCAACAGCTGGACATCATATGAAGAAGTCACTTCCTAGCTCTGGATATCTTTATATTTACTGTGCTGACTTCTGTTTTTAGCAAAAGAAGTGTCTTGACATTAGGAGACCTATTGTTCCAGCTTTTTGAGGGAGTTACGAATGGAGAAGTTTCTGAGCTATGTTGACTTTGATTGATGGCAATAAACTGTCTGAAAGTTATGACCTTATCACCTAGCAATGCTCTAAACTCACACAAAAAAGCCCTATGCCAGAGACACTCTGTTATACACAAACATACAAAATCACAGGAAATCACTCTGTTTTCACTGATTAAGGTGTTTAATCAGATAGATTTGGCTTGTTAGTCGCTTAAATCATATCAATGTACTTACAGACAGCACTTGAAGGTTGTTGCCCTGTATGGTCTTGAGAAGATTAGTCACTCCACCCTCCAGTCCTCCCGTAATAAAGACCCCATTGGTAAAATGGTAGAGCAGGATTGCCTTGAGGGCATTGATATCACCTGGATAAGAGAATAATCACTGGTCATCTGTGAGGTAACAGACCAAGCAATTGTTGGACATGTTAGAGGGAAAAATGGTTTACTTTTTAAAAGAGCGATGTCTTTTTCTTTCAGAGTGGCAAAGGCCTCATCCATAGGGGCAAAGAGTGTGTACGATCCCTCCTGCTTCAGGAGGTCTGTCAGTTCAGCACTCTCCATCAGAGACAGGAAGATTCTGGAACGGTTCAGCCAGTTGATAAATCAGTTGTACTTTAATACTATAGAAATGTGTATATATTAATTAAATAGTAATCATTTTCACATCATGATGATAATCTTACGTAAATCGTCCTTCTTTCAGGAGCAGCTCATAGATGGTCGTCTGGGGCGGCTGGATCAGGGACCTCATAAAATGAACGACTCCGTTACTGCCTTCTCTGCTTCCTCTGACTATACATGCATTCTCAATACACACAGCCTACACACATGATTAGAATTAAATGATGGTTGTGCATTGGGCATTTTGCAGAGTATTGAGAAACAATAGTCAGACAAGGAGGAATTTCAGGAAGCAAATATTACCTGAAGTAAATATCCAATTGTATAAAAGTTAACAGAGCAATAAAGAGTCTAACAAGTGGTTGTTTACACAGTAATTTTTTTCAGGTACTCAATCTTTCTCTATGTCTCTTAGATAAGAACAATACAAGTCTTTGTTTCTCACCCTGCGATAAATAAAGACTCGGAGCAGTTTTCCTCCAAGGGTCTCGAGCAGCTGGCCATTGTAGAATTCATTCAGAGAGACCTTGTATTTCAGGCTGTGGTTTTCCAGAATATTCTTCAGGAGATTTTGATCCATGGACATTACCTTTTCTGCATGACATGTGATGAGAAGACATTTATAATTTTGGAGACTAGATTGGACTGGACTGAGTGGTATTCAGAAGTGTAACTATATTAAATCCAAAGTGAATATAAAAAAAATATATAGGCCATATGTATGTATGTGACAGGGGCAGCCTTTGCTCTCCACGTACATCAGTGAGCCATGGCCACCCATGAACCTGTTGTTGGTTTACCACTGATCCTGTCTTTGGACCACTTTTGATTACATTACGTCTATGGAGATTCCCCACAAAGATAGTGGACCAAAGGTGTGTGTATGTGTGTGTGTAGTAACATTCTTCATTTTATTCAGGTCTCTTCTATAATGCTAAATAAAAATAAAAATAAATAAAAAAAAGACTTCTGCTGAGCATTTACCATTATCTTTACAGAAATGTCCTGTATTTTGCTTACAACTCACTAGAGAATGCTCCATTTAGTGGGGCGAGAAGAGTATACTTGTGGATGTCATCCATGGTAGCAGCAAGGCCAAGCTTAGACACCATGCCACGGAAGATGCGTTGAGATTTGCCCAAAAGCTCCATCACCTGCTTGGCTGCAAGACATGCAAAAGATACACGCTAACTAATTTTATATTGAGATTTAGATGCTCTATTACTGCCAATAAAGTTGCATGTTGTAATATCTGCTAATGTATAACATGTTTGTGCTATCCTTTTAAGATCAAATAATGTCAGGAATGAACCCAGAAGGCATGTATAGAGTCTCACCTGAGTCAGGCATGAGCACCTGGTCGATCAAATGAATGACCCCATTGCTGGTGACAATGTCCTTCTTCAGCACCATCTTGATACCATTGACTGTGAGGCTCTCACCATCACATCCGATCTTAATATTACTGCCCTCAAGAGTACCGTAGATGGAGCCAGCCATAATGGCCTCAGAGCACTGCACTGAGCTCAGGAGGTGGTTCTTTAAAAGAGCTTGGAAAAATAACCAGAACGAGAGAGAAAGAAAGGTTAAGTGACAGATAAGTGAAAGATAAACAGTTTGGTGACCTAAACTGTTGAATTGTCTTCATCATCATAGTCCAGTAAAATTTGGGCTATAGGCCTCCAAAGACAATTAAAAAACACAGAAGCTCATGTTGACTACTGGGACATCCGCCCAGTTCTTCCTGTGCGGGGGCAATCTGGTGGAGAGTTGAGGCTCTTACATCAACTGTGATCTGTGATATCACATTCTCTTATTTCCTCCATCTGTTTAAACAGTACATGTTTGTGTATCCGACAACTTTTAAGTGCCATGCCAAACTAAATTCACCTTCAATTAGCCCCCTTTCAAAATGGCCTTTTTTGAATCTACACTTTGCAACATGGGCTACTGTGTTTTATTGCATTACAGTGTATTACTGAAAAATATTCCTGAGCAGCTTTCAGCCATGATCACTTTGAGGAGTGGGTTTGTTTGTGCAGACTTCAATCCACACCTGACATTCTTGGTTTGCATCCTATTTATTAAATCCAGGCAATTGTTTGATTAAAATGAAGATACAATTTATACAAAGCAAAATTTACTTTCAAAATCAATGAAGTTGTCAAAATCATGGGCCCCACTTTATATTAGGTGACCTTAAGTACTATGTACTTACATCAAAAAATAAGTACAATGTACTTACTGTGTTCATATTGTACTGCAAAGCACTTTTGCTGATATTGAGGTGGGATACGGGTAGAGTTAGGGACAGGTGTGGTGGTGTGGGTAAGTTTAAGGGTAGGGTTAAGTGTAATACATATTTGTCTTTCATTTTACTTTTACTGACACACTAAAGAATCAGATGCATATTGGCTGTTCTTTTCCATGAGCAGAAGAACTTGTTATCTGTATGTTTTGGAGAAATATGTTGTTTTCAAGGTGAGCTAAACCAACTCCAACCTTGGAGAAACTGAGTATCTGTGTATCTGTGTATGTGCATAGTATATATCTGTATTGAAGGGGTATAGGTAGCATCAAAGCTAGACTATATTTTCATATAACACTTTTCCTTTATTGATAATCTAACCTAAAAGGCTAAACCTTGCTAAACCTTTACACCAGAATCTGATGAAGTATTTATATGAGGGTGATTATTTTATCCTCTGCATGTTTTGTGTGCACATACTCTATCGTTTAAAAGTTTGGGGTCAGTAAGATTTTAAAATGTTTTTGAAAGAAGTCTCTATTGCTCACCAAGGCTGCATGTATTTGATAATACAGTAAAAACTGTAATACCAATTTTGAAAATTCCTTTAAAAAAAAAAAAACTATTCCTGTGTCAGCAGCCATTACTCCATCAGTGTGTCAGTGTCACAAGATACAGTAAAATTAATAAAACTGTGAAATATAACAATTTAGTGTTTTCAATTTGAATGTATTGCAAAAACATTTTCATTGAATATGAATGTGGCAAAGCAGTATTTTCGGCATTATTACTCCAGTCTTATAATTTCTTATTATTATCAAGTTTTTCAGGATTCTTTGATTAATAGAAAGTTAGAAAGAACAGCATTTATTGTTTGTCTTAAAGGTCATTACTGTGACCAATTTAATGCATCCTAGCTGAATAAAATAATTATTTCTGTCACAAATCAGGCCTCTGGGGCTTCCTCACCTCAATATTTATCCCCACTTTGGACTTCATTACTCATAATCCTTTGCCCTGACTCATCAGCCATTATTGTTTACACCTGTGTATCTTAGCCTCAACCTTAGTCTATATAAACCTTGTTCACTCTGCCAGTCACTGCGAAGTCTTGTAAAGTGTAACTACTACAATTCTGAGTCGTCTATCATGTTTTCATGTCTCTTGGTTTTGGATCACCTTTCTGTTTCTGGACTACCCGCTTGCCTGCGTTCCCTGCCTTGTAATGTTTGTCTGCTCGGACTGCCTGCATGTCTTTTGACCTTGCCTGTACTCTAGACTTTGATTGTGGACTGTTGTCTTAATAAAGTTGCATTTGGATCCCCAATCTGTTGACTCATCGATACAGAAGACTTCGCCACACATGGATCCAGCAATTCAACTCATCCGTCTGAAACAAGGTAATAGATCACTAGAAGACCACACCCGAGATTTCCTGGACAGACTTCCCGGATTTTGCCCTTATTGACTTTTTTTGTAATGGACTCAATGATCAGTACAAATCCAAACTCATCAGAGAAGGAACTCGAAGATCACGGGTTGAGTTTTTGGATCATGCTCTCTTAGAAAGTGGGTCCTCCTACACTGTTGGGGAGGTAGAGGAGGAGGTTTCCCCTAAATAATTTTTGGGAGGGGGCACCATGGATCAAGCTCCGACGGCAAAGGAGCTTGGCCCCTCAGTGTTCACCGGGTCCAGTGTTGATTATCGCTAGTCCTGTGTTTCCTGCACCCTCTAGTCCTGTGGTTGCTCAACCTGAACCTGTGCACAAGACGGCTGCCACGCCAATGTGTCCGGACAAGGTGGTCGTCATGCAGGAGTCTCCAGCGGCTATGGAAACCATACCCCGGACTCACCGGCGCAAGTGCAGGAGGAGAAAGAGGAGGAGTCCGGGGATCCTGAGCCCAGAGAACATTCCGGAGGTTGCTGCCATCCTGAATGCGCCGCCCAGGCCTCTGGCTCTGCCCTCGCTGCCCAGGTGCATCACCCTGCCGTGGTCAGCTAAGGAACAGCCTCCAGAGAGGACTCCACTCCCGATCACAAGTCCAGAGGCGACTCTGTGGTCTCCGGAGCTTCCGGCGCCCCCGTGGTCCCCTGAACGGCCAGAACCTCCATGGCTTCTAGAACGCCCAGGTCCGCCCACGCTCCATGGCCCAGGTCCACCTACACGCCCAGGCCCATCTATGTCAAGCCAGGGCCCAGGTCCTGTTCCACTCCATGGGCCTGATTGTTGACTGTTGTCTTAATAAAATTGCATTTGGATCCCCAATCTGTTGACTCATCATTACAATTTCAAAAGATCACAAACATTTCAAAGGAAGTGCACTTTGTGATGAAGACTTTAAAACCACAGTAGCAGTATTTCTGCTAGTATTAATACTACCTTTTTAATGCATCAAGACTGCAACCTGAAACCACTTGAAAATAGGAATCCTTACGTTTATACTGTTCAAATGTTCTGTGGTTGTGATCTAGACAAGAAGTAAAATGTTTACCTTCAAGTACAGTTTTGTCACTCATCATTCTCTCAAGGGTTTGTCTGTTTATTTTATCAAAGGCCGCGTTGGTTGGAGCAAAAAGTGTGTAGTGTCCGGGCTTGCCCAGTTGGTCATGGAGACCTGAATTCACAGCAACCATCTATAAAACACGTTAAACAAAGTCTTAACTTGACTCTCAGAAATCATATCAGAAGTTCAGCAAGCCTCCAAGGAGTTTTAATATGTTAACAAAACCACATTCATAATAACACGTACGTTCAGTGTAGACAGCTCATCCCTGTTTCCAATCACATCCTTTATCGTTTGGTTTATGACGCTGATGACCCGATCAATGACATGCACAACTCCATTAGTGACCATCTGGTTGCCATGAATGATCCGGGCACAGTTCACAGTGACAACCTGTAAACCATTGAAACCGATCAGTTAAGTGACTTCAGTGTTGTCAGTGTCATTTTGGATCCCATTGCTGAAACCTTCTTTAAAATATATATTTTTTTGTTTTACAGAAGAGAGTTTTGAGACGACATGATGACAGGATCTTCAAAGTGCATTTCATTTTCTAATTGTTAGCTAAAACTAAAAATAATTTATGTTAACTGAATTCAGGCAGAAAAAAAATATTACATGAAAAAAAACTTAGCTTAAAAAAGAAACAAAAATGGGAAACATTAAACTAATTGCATTACAAAAATCTAATAAAATAACAAAACCTAAAACAGAAATGAATTAGATAAGCTAAATTACTAAACTGTATACTAAAATTAAAAGCAAAAATATAAAGTTAATAACAGTATATAAATAAAACAAAAAAGACATGGTACAATGAATACAAATCACATGCAGTACATTTAAAGAAAAGAGAAACATACTCCGTTTGGATAGTGATTGATATAGAGGCTTTGTTTGTTATTCATGGACACCAGGGTCATTTCATTCTTCAGGTCTTTAGTGAGAAGACGTTTGTTGACCATGTGATAGTGGAGTGCATTGTATTGCTTAGTCTTTCCACTGCCGACCAGGGCAGCTTTCGTTGCCTGCAAATATACAGAAACTGTGTTAAAATGTAACAGCTTTGATCGAGAAAAAATGTTAGCAGAAAATGGCAGCATTACGGCATATTCCTCAATTTACGACTCACGGGATCTAACTCTTCCCAGGCATCATCACTGGGTGCGAACATTGTGTACCAGCCTGGTCCCTTGATTTTTTCCCTCAGATGACACTGGTTTGCGTAGCGCTGGGTGATATTGGCTTTCACCAGATCCAGGGTGCAGTAAATACTGTCAGTAGGGACCACTGGGTGGTGGAGCGAAATTAACAGGAAATAAACACAAACAGTCTCATGCACAGTTTCTATCAAATAAATATACAGCAAATAACGTTAATACGATGTGAACCTCAGGTCCACGTTCAAGACAAGCTCTGGCTCATTAACCTCATGTATAAGAACAGCCAGCTGGGTCTGGGTTTTGTTTAGAGAACAAAAACTAATGTTCTCCTCCACTGAACTCATAGCCAATGAATAACCTAACACTGAACCTGAGCATGACCTTAAACTGAAGTCAAATGTATTGTTGGCGCAATCCAGTATACCAATTGTATATTGGGCTTAGCAGTATATTGGGCTTAGCAAGTAACTTAATAACCACTCAGCAAACACATAAGAAAATATAATATATGTAAAATGCTGAATACAGACCTGCAGAGCATCCAGGCTTCCCTTCTAACTTCACATAACCTGGACAGCACTCATATAATATCATTCTGCATAAAAGAGAAGAAATAAAGAAAAAAAAAGAGTCAAATGACTGAAACGGTATCATAAACGTCATATTCAAATGATGTTATTGAGATGTGTTTTTGGTTAACATTTCAAATATTTTTTTCTATACATAATTTGTTCCTTTGTTATAAAATAGAAGAATTGACATTTAGTTCGTATTCGGTCCAGAAAACTCACAACTCACACATAATTTTTACAGATGTGTCTATTTCATATAAAACATGTTTGTTCAACCATCTGGACTTTTATCTGGATTTGTTTTGAATTTAGCGTTGCCTTTTTCTCTACATTTTTGCAGTTGTAAATCAAAATGTGAGAAACTGCAAGCTGGACCTAATATTCATGGCTACAAATAAGATGTATTTGTATAAGATGTACACATTTACATCATCCACCATCATTATCAATCAATACTTAGAAAGACCAGTGATAAGATACTAAAAAAGAAGAAAATCTATAAATTACAGCAAGACAACTTTAACTTCTCCTCAGTATACCCAGTAAGCTATAGTCATCATTTCACCATCTCGGTATAGACACGATATACGCCTATGAGTAACTAGTAATCCTGGTGACTGTTCTTGGGCTATGGTTAGACATCCTTAATTTAGACAGATTTTTGTCTAAATGCAATTTTTTCAACAAAAACAATTTTGCCTTATTTTAGCCTAGACGTCAGGGCTGTGTTTGGACAGCTATTAGACATCTTTTAAATGCAAAATTGCTTGCTGGGTATGTTTTATAGGTTCCACAGTATTACCTCATCTGCAAATCCTGAAGTATCTGACAACGTAAAAGGGCAAAGATTCAAATCTGAGCCAGGCCTGACAGAGAAAGTCTGAAACGTGTGAGGTCATTGCCTCTGGGCTGTTTTGACACCATCATGATTGATGTGTATTTTTAACATTAACTTCAACTGGTATCTATATAGTATATTTGGCATGTAGTGTGGAAAAATGTGAAGCATTCCAGTGGTTTATTATTCACATCAAGAGCATACAGGTTGATATGTGCTCTCAGAGGAAATGTTATTTCTTAGGGGTGGCTCAGGTTAGATTTCATTCAAGTATTAGCTTTGTTTTAGATGCTGTTCAATACACAGTAAAGAAAAGAAAAAGAAAAAAGTCTCCAATTGAAAATTTTCTAGTGATTGATGATCACATCTACATTTTTCAGTAGGCCAAATTGATTTTCTGTGAATTGCTGCAATTTAACTCACAGAAATTCAGTTTGGCCAACTAAATTTTTTTAGATATGATCAGTCACTAATTTTTTTTTAGATATGATCAGTCACAAAAAATGTTTTTCAAATGAATGACCAATTGAATTTTATAGTGTATGGAAATTTAAATTTTTATACAAATTTAGATGGTAGCAGACATATAAAATCACCATCCTAACTAAAAAAAGTTTTTTTTCTAATAACGTTTTGCGAATTGCAAATGCCCACCGCTCACCCCTCCTTTTCAAAGCACACAAAGAAGCTACGGTGGCCGACACAGGACAAAGATGTCATCGCCTGAGACTGCAAAGAGTAGCTAGTAGCTTCAATGACAGAAATGCAATACACATAACCATGTTTTCAGTGAAGACATAATAAGCCATTATGTTTTTATTATCTTAGAATGAGCCTATTTCTACATACGCCGCGGGTCTCCATACAGTGAAATCCACATTTTGCATCATCATATTTCTACAGTAGCCCTAAAGGAACAAACTCTACAGAGCGCTAGTCACACACTGCCGCCTCAGACAACACAATCTTTGTCCTCTATCGGCCACCGTAGATTCTCTAAGTGCTTTGAAAGGGAGGGGTGAGCGGTGGGTGGATACAATTCACAAACTCACCGGTAGATGTCGCTAACATTTACACAATGCACCTTTAAAGGCCTGTTCACACCAAGGACGATAACTATGATAATGATAAAGATATAGTTCTAAATATCGTTCTCAGCATTAAATAATAGCAGAGTTCACACCACAGCTGTAACAATATATTTAATGATATATAGAAATAATTTCGTTAGAATCAAAGGCGGCGTCCAATCCTCCCCCAATCCAATCCCAATGCTGCCTTCAAAGGACACATTTTAAGGTAGACCGTAAGTGGACTGAGAAAGTGGACATCACAGGGTATTCTGGGTATTCCATCTTAAGTGAGATTCCAACCCAAAGGGAGCGAAAAGTGAAGTTAATAAACGTAATTTCGGGAGGAGTACGCCCATCTAATCTTTCAATTAATACCAAGGTATAAAACCAGCAGCTTACCTCTTCCCCTTTTTGGTTCCTGAAGCATCCCTCCTCCTCCCCTGCTCCTCCTTTTGTACACCACATTGGTGGTGGTTGAGGAGAGATCTCTGACACGAGTGTAAAGCGCTTTGGGTGCACAGTAGTACATATGAAAGCGCTATATAAATGACTCATTCATTCATTATTTTATTCATTCAATTTGCCTGTTATAGGGGGGCAATCGGAGCTCGGGTAGAATATCCTCTCCGAGCCCCTCTATAGCAGACAGCAAGCCAAATCTGTTTACCACTTTCACTAAGATTATATGGGCACACAAACTCGTGAATGTTCAGTTCGAAGGGCACTGCGAATGGCGTAGGGAAGTAGGAAATGTCGACATATCACTTCACAGGAAGTGGAGAGCAGGGCTAGCCTGACAAGCTAAACCCTCATCAAGATGTTTGGTCTGGAAACTCATCATTGACAGCTCAATCCGAGGGGCGGGATAAACGGTTGTCTTTCAAACTCCCTCTGCACGCGATAGTATAGCGCTACAACCAACCAGAGCAACGTGAAGCAGAGCTCATTGATAGATTAAACATTCGCTGTATCCGGTCAGCAAAACTCCGAACACATCTTCCCTTTTTTAAGAATGACTTCAGTGCCGTTCTTTGTTCTTTTCTCAGAGAAAAGCTTAACTCCAAGTCTTCCAGAGTCGCGGTCAAAGTGAATTCGAAAGACCGCCATTTGACAGCCTCTGTGTTTACTATTAGCACGCAAGCGCAACTCTGCCGTCACTATGTTAAGTCTTGCCCACCGACTCTATACACGATGTGATTGGCCTGACCAGAATTTGGTTTTTACAGCTTAGAAGTGTATTGAGAATTGCTAGACGACACTCGCGGCAAATTAGATTTGCTGCCGCTAGCGTGCGTCTAGATTTCTAGGCTAGAGCAGGGCCGGACTTGGACACAAATTCAGGCTGGGAAATCCTACACCCATCCAGGCCAATATGGACCCAAAATAAAATGTAGAAACATAGACAACCCTATTTTTTACCTGAATAATTAAAGGCTTTATCTCGAGCAGTACCTTCACTTCCCTTTTCCTTTTCTTAATTTTCCCTAATATCTCTGTCTCCATCATTTAAGACAAAATGTTGTTTTTATGTTTTTAAGTTATTTTTTTGTAATTAAATATCCAAAATTTAGCACACTATATTGCATACAAAATGTGAAAAAGAAAAAGTTTCTTATTTTGCTTCTACTCTGCCTGGCTGAATCTGATGTGATCACTGCACCACAGCAAGTGCTAGGATGATTATCTTCACCTTCTTTTGATTCAAAAAAGGGGGGGAAACTTTTACGCCTCACAAATGGGCAGACTCAATCAGCTCCCTAGTTCAGTAATCATCCCACAGACTAATTCCCTGATCAGTGCCCTGCCTTTAGCTGATTGAGACGCACCCATAATTTTCTAAATAAATGTCCAAATGTATTCAACAATAAACTACATTTTGACAGCATCTACAGGGGCATAGCACATGATCCCGGGCCCTATGCACTGGCAGTCCTGATGAGCCCTCATGTTCCCAAAATAAAATAGCTGTAGATACAATTTACAAAGTGAAACAGCTTTACTAAGTGAAAATAGATTCTATTTACACCATATAAAAGTTGCAGTTCTTTGCAAGATAGTATTAACATGCAATTTATACTTTTTGACAGATACATAATATTTGCACCTCAGTATTGTTGTACATTAAGAGGATTCACTAATAATATTTGTAAATGATTATATTTTTTCAAATTATTAAATGGATGCAGCCACTAAATGGATAATCCCTAATTATTTTCACTGACAAATATTGCAAAGTATGTGGTGCATTTCAGTCTTTAAGTATTTGTGTTTAGGTTGTACAATTTATTTTTTGTGTGTACTATTTAGATAATTATTCTCTAATTTTACATTGAAATATTTTGCATCTTAAAATTGTACACTAGCCCTTTAAGAATTGCGACTGTAAAGCATGCAAAAGAGAGTAGAGTCCACGTTTACTTTAGGCCTACTGCATCCGTGATATTTAGGATTTATGATAATATTTATTTATTTTATATATTATATGGTAATATAATATTTATTCATTTATTTATGATTTTTTACGAAGAAGACGGATTATGTAGATTGTTTTTATTAGGCCCCGTCCACACGGAGACGCGTTTAGCTGTATACGTATACATTTTGTACCGTATCAGCGTTTCGTCCACACGGATCCGGCGTTTTAGAAACATGAATCCGATATTTTTCAAAACCGGGTCCCAAAGTGGGTAAATCTGAAAACGATCATCTTCCGTCTTCGTGTGTACAGCGAATCCGTATATTTTCTGAAACGGTGACGTCATCACACTACGTCCGGCACGGTGAAAGAGTTAAGGGATACAACTACGGGCACTCGGCATGCGCACATCAATATCGCGTCATTTAATTAACGTATCTGCATTATTGTAAGGGTATGTTTTGGGTTGGGGTAGGTGTAGGCATTAATAAAACACATCAGTTAAGTAGCAAATGTATTTATTGTTATTTTATTGTGAGATTTTGCCTCACCTCCGACCACTGCTATACCCCTTCTAGCCACAACTCTTCTTCTCCGTTTTTAGTGTATTTCTGTGGCAGAATTACAGCGCCACACACTGGCCTGGCATGCAAACTACATCGTTTTTAGTCCGTTTTCTTAATCTCGTGTGGACGCAGATATTTCTTGAAACGAGGAAAAAAGAAGATCGGATTTGGAAAGCGCTGGCTTCGTGTGGACGGGGCCTTACACATGGAGCGAGATGACTGGAAACTTATGCGATGCGAACACAACGTTAACTTACCAACTATTAATCTGCTAATCTCCTTTAGCATACAGTATTTTAAGTGATGATAGTAACAGGGTTGCTACCGCTAACGTTCGCTAGCAGCTCAATATTAATTTAACCAAGAAAATAAGTAGGCCTACAGTATTACAGACGAAACTGACCTGCACTTGAAGCCCTGAACGGGTCAGTATGTTTGCAACGTTTTGCAGCTTCTTCTTTGAGTGCTTTCTTTTACTTTTTCTTTTTCTTTGCCCTGCCCCTTTCCTTCTCTGCTCGACCTGCAGCATCATCGGGTGCTACGGGTGCTACCCGCGTTTGGCTGAGGCAAAAAGTCGGTCGGACTAAACAGATTCGTGATTGTTTTTTTCTTTTATTATAAATAATAGTTTTATTGAATGCCGAATTTGTAAAGGCTTTAATAAGAACTTTAATAAAGGCAATAAAACATAAGAATTTGTATATATATTATAATATATATATATATTGTGGTGTGGCAAGCAGCGGGGCGAGGGACCGCGAGAGCGGGCCGGTGATTAACGTTCACGAGTGCCAGCTGCGTGGCACACCGGTCTCGTCTCGCGGCCATGTGACGGGAGCATATAAGGAGGAGCAAGGACAGCGGAAGACGAGAGAGGACCAGGCCTGGAATTTTATGTTATGTTTTGTTTATGTGTTTGTGGGCAGTCGTCCGTGAGGGGCTGCCCACGTTGTATTTTGTGTGTGTTTGCGGGCAGTCGTCCGTGAGGGGCTGTCCGCGGTTTTACTTTCATTTTGTTTATTTATTTTGAGTTAATAAATGTTGAAACGTTCGCCGGTTCCCGCCTCCTTCCTTCCCATGAACGAACTTCTCTACATTTATTAGAGAATGTAGGGGTCCCTCGCCCCGCTGCTTGCCACACCACATATATATATAAAATTCAAATATATAATTATATTATAGGCTATGTCATTTTTTTATATTTTACATTATTTACCTCAGGAATGTTAACTATGCAGCTGGACGTAGAAAGCACACGAGATGAGACTGCTACAAAGAAAACTGATTAAGAATACATTTATACATGTATTCTCATACTGGATGGCAGCTTCGTATCTGTTAAGTAGGCTATGTAAACTAATGGACAACTAATTATATCTGTTAGATACTGTGTTTTGTAAATGTATATGCTTATTATATGTTTCAATTTTGAAAGAAAGGTAAATTAGGCTACAATATTAATTTATGTTACATCATAATCTGCACGTCCTGTCTTTGCCTTTCGTGCAGGGCGTTCCACACGAGCGATTATTGTCAGTGAAGTTCACCTCAGCTGATATACTGTGCTCAGGGAGTGGGGAGCAACCCTGTCGAATGAAATGCAGCTAAAGATACTTCCGAATCTAATGTTATCTTCGCTTCCTGTCTCCTAGCTGAGATACCTTTACCTGATCGAGTTTTGAAGGCAGCAAAGATGTATCCTTCGCTGCCTTTGATATCCCAAAACCCTGTTCTTTCAATTCTGGGATAGTTGAGCTGGAAAAAAGATGGTGTGCTAAAGTTGCATTTGCTGGTCTGTTTGTCCATTTGTTACCAACATTTTCCACTTCTGATGTCATTTCTAGTGAGAAATTGATCACTTGATCACATTTAATTACTTGAATGATATTTTCTGGTCAGAATAGCCTACATGCTGCTTGTGCTTTCCCAAATAAAACTCCGCTGCCACCCCCCTAGCTATATATTTTGCTCCAAGCACAGTTTGGACTAGTCCATTTAATTTTGAAATTAGGGGGTGTATGTGTGTAGGGTCATGAACTGGATATTTTAACTACTATTTCAACGTTTCAACACACTGAAAATAGACTATAAACCAGCAGAATACCTGAGCTGTGAGTAAGAGCATAAAGTGAGAAAGACCCTAACCAAATACAGGCTGAGTGACCACAGTATGGCTATATAGAGAGAACAGCACAGACAGACAGAGATGGCAGCTACCAGAGCAAAGTGACTACTATCACAACATCAGATCGGACTATTTCACTAAATTCCAACAACTAGAACCACATTTTATGGCATTACTAAATTCAGAAAAATGTATACATATTCTGGGAGAAAAATCGAGCTTGATTGCAACAACAGCAGCAAAATATGTGAAAGCCTGCCACAAACTTAGAGAGTCAGCCGGTGGACAAAACTAAAGTCAGAATTCTTATCTCACCTGAATGTGTACAAATGTATAAAGCTTTTTATTATTATTTAATTATTTATTTTATTGTCGTAAATATCTTAATTTTAACATTTATGAAATGTATAGTCATGTTTTGTAAATTATTAGTTCATCATTAACCAATCATTTGTAAATTACTTGTAACTGAATCTACAAAACATACATAAAATAATCAACATATAATCATTTATAAACGCATAGTCATGTTTCGTAAATGATTAGTTAATCATTTGCTAATCGCTTGTAGATAACGGAATTTCCAAAACAATTCAAATCTTTCACTGACACCAAAGTCATTTCCTCTCTTAAGGCCCATAAAGACTAAAGACGTCGTTACAAAGCTTATCTCACTACAGTGGCTCTACATGCATTTTATGAAGTGACGAGAATAGTTTTTGTGCGGAAAACCCCCCTAAATAACGACTTAGCAAAAGCCAATTCCAAAACACTGCTTTGTAAATCTTCGAACCGTTATAAATCAGTGTATTGAATCAGCGGTTCGCGTCGCCAAAGTCACGTGATTTCAGCAGTTTGGAGGTTTGACATGCAATCCAAACGCTGATTCATAAAGCTCCGAGGCGTCAGAAACAAGTGTTTAGCCATCATTAAGTTGGGTTTGCGCAAAAAACTATTTTCTAAAATTATTGTAAAACCACTGTATTTTGTTTTCCGAAGATGAAAGGAGGTCTTATGGGTGTCGAATGGCATGAGAGTGAGTTTTTTCAGAATTTTTTATTTTTTGGTGAACTAACCCTTTACCTTTAACTAACCACTTATAAATTACTTACATCTGAACATTATTAATAATGTTATTAATGGCTAACATTATTATAAAGTGTTACCTTATTTGCTTGATTATAAAATGTATTTGTTGACCATTAGCATTCTTTCGACTTTTGATATTTTCTCTTCTGTAGTTACATCGTGTACTAAGACCGACAGTGCCTGAAAATAGTCCGCCTGAAAATAGTACGCTCTCATGTGTAAGTTAGGCAAGTATAGCAGGTTGTCATTGGTTATGTTGACAGAAGTAAGCCTATTTTCAGTTGCTGCGTAATATTATTGTACCGGCTGCACCCATGTTATGGCAGCAAAGTTCCTGGATTATTACGCAGGAATAAGAGTATAGTCCCTAGCCATATCGGTCTAGAAAATCAGAGAAAAGAAAATCTAGAAAATCCGTCGGTTTTACACGATGCAGCTACAGAAGAGTCAAGTTTTAAATAAGAATAATATCAAAACTCATTACGTTTTTTGGAAACTGGCTGAACTGGAACTTTTTTGGAAAAAGTGTTCCTTTAAGAATCACAATCAAGTACTCTGCATCTCCTGCGCTGCATCAAGTCATCCTATAATTTCTGTCACCACTCAAATTAATGCACGGCTCATTAACATTACAGCATGTGTGTAAGGCTCCAATAAAATTATAAAATAATTATTCCATCACAAATAATTATCCCAACCCAATCAATTGGCTGTCTCTTATACAAAACATTATAATATTATTTTCAAATCTTACTGACTTGTTGCTATGGCAGCGAGTCTAGGATGAGCTTAGAAGAAGAGCTGCTCGAGAGGTTTATTTCATGTAAACAGGATTAGATAGCATCGTTTTAAGCTGTGTTGATACTTGACATTTGTCCCAATCACTGCTGCTTTATTACTAATAATTTCCTTAAACCAGGCAGGCAATCATAATTTGAAATTTAAAAAAATAACATTTGAAAAAATATTATAATCTTGTGTATTTACATTTATGCATTTGGCAGACACTTTAATCCGAACATATAGTATTTATAGTGTATAATACTATAGACACAGCCACTTGACTAAAAGATTTATTTGTGATGAAATAATTACTTTATAATTTATTGGAGGCTTACACACATGAACAGTTAATCTGAACCATGCATTAATTTGAGTGATGAAGGATTTTATGGGATGGCTTGATGCAGCGCAGGAGATGCAGAGAACATGATCTTGACCCTTAAGAAACTTTAATTAATGTTGTCATGTAACAGATCTGCTTCAAGTTGAATTAAAATTAAATGAATTGATAATTAATAATAATTGATAATTACAACATTGAAATAAAAATGTAAAGGATGTACAAATGCTATAAAATCGTGAAAATAAATAATAGGGAATCATGTTTTTAAAAAAGTGCACATTTCACATATCTATTATAACGTTCATTTTGGTTTGGCTGTTTGGTTATGTCCGTATAAATGTAAAAAAAAAAAATCATTTGACAAGTTTTATGACATGTGGCTTTTTTAAATTATATGATGTCATTACGTTGCTGTCTTGCGCCAGGCAAACGCTGCATTACTGATCGTGGTTTCGAGTATTGATGCATCTGCCCTCTTCAGTGAACACAGAAAGGCGCAGTAATCTCTGATAACTTAATCCACATATTTGAATTCAATCCGCAGATTCCTTTGAAGAACCGAATTACATTAGTTATGACGATTAGAAGATCGTTAAATCGTACACAACAGTTTCAAATGCTTCTGTTTCATTCACTATCCTCCCACACAGCAACATGGTGTAGGCCCAGATCCGGGCCACATCTGGCACATGTGGATTACACGCATAACAAATGTGGGCCGACAGTGTTTGCTGCCTGGGCTACACACCCTACGGCACAGAACAAGCCTTATCAATGTACTCCATCACCATCGCGACCCACCTTCACCCTGAGAACCACAGGCATTGTTTCACAGCGACCTCTGACCTCTGACGAGATCAAGGGCAGAAACCTGGCTAAAGCAGAGAGTGTCAGAGTGAAAAGCGACGGATGACTTACGGCTTCTTGCCACAGATAGAGTTCCAGTTCCTGCATGTGCTGAAGTACTTTTTCTTCGTCCCCATGACATACTGTAAAGCGCACACATTGGGTCTGGAAAAAAAGAGTGGTGTGTTTAAAAAAACCTCTGAGAATGGTCTATTACTGCAGACATGACAGACTTACAGGCCACAGGGGTGTTCAGTTAGACAGGTGATTATACAGAAGTCCTGACAAATTGCTTTAAGAGCTGTTTTAAACTCCTGAAATAGCTTTTTAATCCATTTGTTTTAGAAATACAGATTCAAATATTCAGCATTTTTAAATGACATGAGATAATTCTGTAATTATAAAGTGAAAAAAAAGTTTTCTTAAACAGAAATATATCATATATATTGATAAAATGTAAAAATGTAATCTTTCGGATTCGGTTCTAATTAAATGCACTTGAATGTTTTTTTTTTTTTAAATAAAAATAAAAATAATTTCATTTATAAAGATATATTATACATTTATAATATGATTGTATTCATATTATTATAAATGTATATTGGTTCATATTTAATGTAAGATAATATAAAAAATACAATGATAGTCGCAGAAATAAAAATAGATTAAAAATGTCAGAATCATTTAAGTGAAAAGCCAACAAAAAAAGATTTGGTAGTTATATAGCTACAAATAAAAAATGATGATATTATTAACCAAGAAACAGTACAAAATAATTTTATGTTAATGTATCATAATGCTTGAGTCCCAGCATTTCAATGTGTGTTTTATGTTTGAAGTCCTTAATATTAACCAAAATAACCACATTTTCCCCAGTCAGCAAAGGTGAACTTTTAAAAGTCTTACCCTTCATGCTTAGCCCTGGCACGGCTTTGTGACGCTATCGTGTCATAGGCTGAAGAATCCACCTGGTCCAGGGAAGAAAGTGCCAGGATGGTGAAGGTGGCCGTGAACAAGAATATCATACTGAAGAATATCCCCTGCAGACTAAACCCACTCAAAGAACAGAAGGAATGGGAGCGAACAACAGGGAACCGGCCTTTTTATCATCCGTCCCCTTATCTTTCTGTCTCAAACACACACAATGACAAAGATTAATACAGAGAGAGAATCAACCTGCTTCCTATGGATCCACCCCCTCCGTGAGAACCCTGCACGCCTAAGAAGGACCTTCATACATTTACAGAGACAGAACGAAAAGGGTCTTACAATGGAAATGTTTAGGTGCATTACTTATAAAATATCTACATTACATGTGTATTGTTCATTAAAACATATAAAATAAAGTGCAAGCAGTTCTGACAAAGCACAGAGCTCATTGAGAAAATGCACTGGGTTTGAAAGTGACTTCTGTTTGAGCACATCTGATCTCTTCAGGAAGCTGGTTCCAGCTGCGGCTCTCCTTGCTTTGAGTGAACCATTGGTATTTTTAACTGACTTGATCCTGATGATCTGAGTGATCTGTTAGGTTTATATTTCATGAGCATATCTGCAATGTACTGAGGTCCTAGGCCATTAAGTAATTTATATACCAGTAATTATACTTTTAAATGGATCCTAAATGCAACTGGAAGACTGTGTAAAGACCTGAGGACTTGTGGAATACGGTCATATTTTATGGTTGTAAGCATTGTATATAAGCTGCAGATATCTTATGGTATTTTTTGGAAAGGAGTCCATTACAATAGTCCACCCTAATAGTGATGAAAGAGTCGTGTCTGGAAACAAAGCATCTAATTCATGATATATTTTTTGAGATGACAGTAAGCTGATTTAGTTATTACTTTTAAGTAATATTGTTATTTTTTATTATTTTAAAAAAAAATTGACTACTGAAACTAAGGTCAAAATCGCACCAAGATTCCTGACTTGATTTTTAGTTGTTTGACCCCTAGTGTCAAGGTATGCATTCACTTTGAGAATTTCACCTTTGTTTATCAGTATTTTCTTTGTTTAGCTGAAGAAAGTTTTGGCACATCCAACTATTAACTTCATCAACGATGTTATATTATTTGAGAAGAAGGTCTGTATAGCTGTGTTCCAAATTGAAATCATGAAGGCTTTTCAAGTCTGTATAAATGTTATAAAGTTTTGTCTTCCGACACATGCGTTCAGCTTTCTTTTGTTCGTATAACTAAATTATTTGTAAAAATTGCTCAATATAGTTGTGTGCAACCACTTAACGCATCTTTTTAAAGTAAATTCAACATTTTCTTGAGTATACATCCTTAATAACAATGGAATACATTTTTAGACCCTTACTGATAAGTAAATCTAGAGTGTGTCCACGATTGTGTGTGGGTCCATGTACATGCTGAGTCAAATCAGAAGTGTTAAGAACAGTCTTGAGATCTTTTGTTTTTGATTCAGCATTTTCAGTGTGAATGTTAAAATCCCCAGCAATAGTAAAACAGTCAAACTCAAAAGAGATTGTTGATAACAGTTCTGTAAAGTCCTCAACAAATGTTGTATTTCGGAGGCCTGCAAATAATGATAAGTAGAATACTTTTAACACAATAAGACAGGTAATCAACAAATGACACTTGCTTACATTGATAGACATCTTTAAATAGAGCACCTCTCCTAACCGCTCTTCAGATACACATAAAAGTAAAGTAAGTGGGGCTGTTTCATTTAAGACTGTTGAACTGCAGCTGTCATCTAGCCAAGTTTGGTTTACAAATATAAAATCCAGGTTGTTTGTGGTTATTAAGTCATTGACTAGAAGTGATTTAGAGTCTTACTTTTTGTCCCCATGGTAATATTAGTTTGATGTGTAATGGGCAGCAGATTAGATTTGAGAATGCCTTAGATTTTCTAGCACGTAATAGAAGAGAATTAGCAACAGGCACACTGGGTTCCCGCTTGTTCTTTAAACATTTGATAAAGTTATTGTTTTCATAGCGGGGCGTCCAGAAATGCATCACTCAGAGCTGGTATCAGTTGTTTTTGAGTCACCTACAACAGATGGAGGAGGGCGTGGGCCCTGACGTTGTGACCAAAGAAATCTCACAGGGGTGGGAGGGCAGCTGGGCCCATCAGCTTTGGTGGTTGATATCTGGGGGCTTGCAGCGATGGAGTGGGATAGCCTAGATCCAACATACACCAGTCCCTCCATTTTCTCTGAGAAGAGCTCAGAAGAGGGGAGACGAATGACATGTCTTGTGAGGGGGGGATGTTGTTCCTTTGTTACTGGAGGCTCTAATATGTTGTCCTGGCTTCCCTGGCAGTTTTCTGGAAAGTCATCCGTGGGTGCTTAATCTTGGAGCAGTTCTAATCCGTCACAGTATGTCTGTGTGGTGAGCTTATCATTGTGGAGTTATCATTGCCCTTGTTTTAGCTTGTCCTTGTGTCATTGCACTGTTAGCTGCCGGCTGATTTGAGTCACTGCGTTCGATCACATGTGGGGATTTCTCACTCACATTCACCACGTTTGGGGATTCCTCACCCAGATTCATTAATACTTCACATCCGTTCTCAAGATGTATATGTGATGGTAGGGAGGTAAAGGATGCAACTGCGGCAATCTGTGATACTCGTGGCAATCTGATGTCTTGAGTGCCTTCGGGTTTAAGAAATGAAAAGCTACACTCTCCATTAATTAGGGTCAGAAGAACCGTTCCCAAATATAAAGGTGCCAGGAAGAAGAAAAAAAGGTTTTCACAGTGATGCGTTAAAGAATGAATGAATGAATGAATGAATATTGTTATTTTAGTGTCATACACTCATTGTGCCCAGCCCACATGGGCTTATATGACACTATCCAGTCATTAGGAAAGATGAAATTACAACAATATAATAAGCCACAACATCCTGACATAATCACAACTAAATTACCTCCTGTCAGGGTACAAAGTCTTTTGTCGTAATGTCCATGCCTTCTCAACAAAGGTTGCCATACAAAAAAATTCCTTTCCAAATAAACATAATTTCACTTTCGGGCAACCAAAACAAATCCGGGTTTTTCTGTTGCATCATATTATACAAACCAATTCTTAAATAATTATACAGTGGGCAATAAAACACCAAATGAAATTCATCCTCCACCACACATAAATCACATACATAACATGTCCTCCTCTGGGACTCCTAGCGCCCCACCAAAAAAAAAAAAAAAAAATTATATATATATATATATATATATATATATATATATATATATATATATATATATATATATATATATATATATATATATATATATTCTACCCATTTCATAGTCTGAAGAACCTTTTGCACTACAAATAACCTTTTGTACAAATCCAATATTCTTTGGATATTAAAGGTTCTTCATGGAACCATACACCCTGCTTAAGAACCATTTAAGAAACATTATTTTTTAAAAGCGTAGACATTTGCCTATTTGAATTTTTTTCCCCCGGCCGGGTAGCTTATATAGTGTTTATGTTAGTTTGTGTTATAGTTCATCCATTTACTTCTGATGTAAACAAAAAATCCTTATTGTAAACAGTTACTCAATAATATGTGACATATTCTATTCAGGTATACTCACATTTTTGGCCAGAAGGTTTGCGTTATCATGTATTAGGAACTTCTATTTCATGAAGAACCTTTAACTTTTGATTTTATAAAGCATTAAAATATCTTTCACACTCCGAAAAAAAAAAAGATTCTTTTAAGAAATGTTCACTGAAGTGTTGGGGAACCAAAAATTATTCTTAGGTGTTGCACTGGCCAAGCTTTCACAAAATTGCATTATTAAATATGTTTCTGTTCTAACTCATTCACTTTGCTCCTGGTGGCACGTCATGATATTTGTGGATATCCATCGTACACAGCATACAAATGTTCTCCACAAGCTCATTGTGTATTGAACAGATCATCTCCTGGAGTTGTTCAGTAGCATCTATCAAATTGTGTCTCTTCAAAGAGATTGTCATGTTGCTGAAAGTGAATTGGACAGAAAGAGTTCAGACACACCAGACAGGATTTGATGGCTTTGTATTTTCTGCCAGTACAGACATCACACTCCACATCTCCAGATCCAGCGTCACAGTCCTCAACCATTTCAATACATTTGGATGGAGAAAGACTTACCACTACAGTTTCCTGGTTTTGTGTGTAAGAGAAGTTCCAAACAGGTGTATACGACATACGACATACGACATCACTGTATTTTGCTGCACATTAACAAAATCCCATGAGAAGTCCACTAAGGTCTCAGTTTTTGCAATTTTCCAATATTTTTGAGAAATGCACTGATAAGAGACTCAAATAGTGTATTTGAGATTCAGTTTTTTATGATTATGTCTTTGATGAGTTACAGCACATAGGGCTATTGAAATGTTATAAATAAGATTCTTTGGATCATTGCCAAATTTGGATCAGAAACAGTTGATACACCAATTAATGAAAGTTTTCTTCCTCCAAGCGAAACTGTGATGTGATAAAGGAATAATATGGGAGGGAAATATAAATATTGAAATGCTCTTGCATACGCTCACAAAACATCCCATCTTTCCATAATCCACTTGAAGAGTGTAAAACTTTTGCGAGAGAATGCAAATGTATTGTGAGATCTTGAATAAGCAATGAAATATAATTTCTCCTCATCTCATACTTTTTTCCCCATCACCAACCATGTGGCAATAACTAATAGTTACAGTAGGTTGTTTGCCATTAACTTAGAGAAAATTCATATTTGTGTAATAATACTTTTAGTTAGTGAAATATAACCATTCGTTCTCCATGTGACAACTAGCCCCAGTCTCCCCAACATTGTACTCTGATTGCATCTAAATAACATCCATTTTTGCAGTGACTCAAAAAAGGCTTTTTAGTTCCTGAATTACTCAATGGCTGCATCCAAAATACACTTCTATATGTGGAAAATATATGTAACAGTTTAATCCAGTGAAGGCAAGGTTTAGATGAACCCAAGTGCAGTTCTTTTTTGACTCAAAATCATAAACATAAAACAAAGACTTGGCTTGACAGTAAAACTCACCAACAGTGATTACAGCTTCAATATTAGATGAAGACACATGGCAAACAAGAGGGCTAAATACACATGGACTAATGACAAGACAAGGGACACCTGTAAACAATGATAAAGCAATAAACCAATGACAACAAGACTAAGGAGCACATGGGTGCGTGTCAATCAGCTCCCTAGTTCACTAGTCAGGGCACTGATCAGGGAGTCAGCCCATTGACTTATGTCCTGATCAGTGCCCTGACTAGTGAACTAGGAAGCTGATTGAGACACAGGGCATGAGGGCAGGGAGTCACATGACAAGACCAGGAAGTGCATGACAATACAAAGTATGGCTGTGAACAAAGCAAACTGATGCTGCGTATTATACTACGTCCTAAAAGTATGTACTGTTTTTGTGAAGAAAAAGTACATACTTTTGAGTGTGTAGCAAAAAAGTATGCAAGCTTCGAGACATACTACTTCGCCATCTTTAATGGACTCTGTCGCTTAGTTACGCGCATCCCATCATCGTTTAACTGCCCTGTCAATCATCGTCAGATTCGTCACAGTTCAAATCCTCCACATTTAGTTTAATCTCCTACCGTATCAGAGAGAAATGTAGTATCACATTGATTTGCCATGTGTGGGTCTTAAATGCAGAGACTCTCCTCATGTGTTTGTAGTTTAAGTATAATGATATGTGTCATTACAAAAGTTCACAGTGCTGCTGAAGGTGAAATATAATGTGGATAGCACTGAATAAATATATTTTTGTCAGGTTAAATACTGATAATTGATAACTCAAACCGTCTGACTCGCACATCTGTCAAGGTTTCAGTTTTTTATCCGCGTTTTTAGTTCTAATCAAATCCTCGTCCAACTCGCAATTGTGTTGTGGGCAATATCAGCCTTTAAGACTGTGCATCAATCTGCACTTCGAATTCTGACATCTGAAAATTCGGAAATAGTAAACCATCCGGGTATCTTTGGAATACTCTTTTCAGCATACTACGATTGAGAGTGAGTGATCAAACATATTTTATTTACTTAATATAAGTGCCTACCCTGACAGTATGCATTTTCAGATGCAGCCAGTGTCTTTGAATGAATCAGTTCAATTAATGAATCAATGAATCACTCATCATGAGTCACTTTTCACCACCTAGTAGTGGAACATGCAACAAGAGTTACTGAATAAATCCTCACTTCTAATGCACAGACTGACAGGCCGACCATCTGTCTGGAGCATGCAAACGTCAAAATTTCCCCATTAACTGTTCAAAATGCCTGTGAGGTCCACTCCACAGTTCTGGATTTTAACATGCTGAAAGCAGAGCATGTCACCACATTTCCCCTTACTGCAGTGCAAATGACTTGCTGCTCTTTTAAACTTCATTCAAGTGCCCTTGGTCTGCACACTGGACTCTCTAGGGTGTTAATTCAAATAAATTATAGACAGGCCTTTGTACCCCGTTGAAGCACGGAGAATGTGAAAGGAATTAGATAGTGAAACCTGCCCACAGTTTAATGCGCCACCACTCCCCATCTCACTGTGTAGCACTGCAGGACTCTAATTAAAACCATTACAGATCCTCCATTTATATCAGGACAGTCAGTAGATAACCTGTTGCTGGTTTGAATAGGGCATACTGGGTCAAAATAAAATGGTTCACGCATTACCACTTCGGGTGTGCATTATTTTTCAATAATTCAACGGCCTGGAGACAATCATTCCACTTATTCTACGGTTACGGTTATTACTAGCAAAAAATAGCTTGATCATGACACTCACTACATACACATAGTACAGTTTCACCCTATAGATTTACTACACAAATGTATTAATGCTTAATCTGTGACCCCATTATACATTACACTACACTAATTTACCAATGCAACTTTGCAATGGTCAAATTATGTAACCAATCTCTCTTATTTCTGAAATAAACGTGTATGGGAACCAAGATCACAATAATTCAAAAGTCATAGTACAGCATATTTTTATTTATTTATATTTGTGCATTAATTCATGATCTGTTAAATGGAAACCTGTAAATGGAATGTACCGATGCTGTGCGAGCTGTAATAATACCGTGTTCTCCTTTTCATTCTTTATGAATACAAATGAGGATAGGATGAAACATACATGATTACTGTAACATGACTTCAAAGTACATTTATGATATGCAGTGTTTACTTTGGACTTATCAAGTATGACCAAATTCATCCACGTTTATTAAAAGACACCCTTCGACTTGTTCCTCCTCTTATACGTGCACAATGCAAAATGTTTTAAAAGTTGTAAATATTTGCATAGTAAACTTTATTAAAGATATTAGGTTGCATGACGGTAACGACATCTCTAACGGTGGAACCACAGATAGCATAAAATGCTAAATCTAACGGAGTAAGGCAGAATGAAAGTTCCAGAATAGCAACGGTTCCGTAATTGCTCCTTTCTATATGATTCAGCAGAAAAGAGAGCAGAGCAGCGATAAACTACAGGAGCATTTGCACTTTTGACAGAGTGTAAATCACTATGAATGACGACTCTGGACCCCGTATTCTCCTAAAAGAGACAATCATCCCTGAGACCCCAGAATGACGTTTGATGTGTGTATCATCCAGATGCACCATCATCACAGCTGCCTCTGGGATAGAGCAAAGTTTCGGGAGAACATCATCTTTCTCTTTGAACTCCAACATTGGCCATGTGATCTGCCAGCTTGAACGCCATTATAATTTGCTTCCTTCATATCCGTTTGCCTCATTCATTTCTTCGTCACACATACAACGCATGTGTGACAATTCATCATCCTCATCCTCGGTCTCATTCACATCGTCCCTTTCTTTTTTTGGGCTCTTTGGTGCCTTGCAATTGAGGTTTCCTCCCTGTTCTCCACTGTCCTGTTCTCCGATCTCGGATTCACCGGCTTCCTCTGACACGGAGTAAATCTCTCCCGGGTTGTTTGTCCCTTTGCAGTTCATTTGATGGCTAACAGTCTTGTTTGGGATAGAACTACCCGCTAGGCTGCTAAAGCTGCCGGCCTTCCAGGCACGGGTTTTGGGTGCGCCCTCCAGGATTATAGAGGCGGTGACACTCTGCAGTCTCATTTTGCCCTTCAGTTGACTTCCAGCTGAATCAGAATTGCACTTCAAAGGGTTATCAGGATACACTAGGTTTGAGGCTCCTTTTGAGGTCGGCGTGCCAGTCTTAGTGCCCTTCATCATTCCCATCACCTCGTACCGGAAGCTTGAGATGTCCTGTTTAAGTTCCTGTAATGATATTCACACATTGATCAGTAAAACATGTAAAGTTAAATCACACAATAAAAAAAAGGTTAAATAACAAAACATTTAAAGGGTCTATTTAAATTGAAAAATAAATGATAAATTAAATTAAGGTATGACTTAATCTTACCTGCTTTTTAAAGGTTAAATTGTTTGGAAATCTTTGTACTGATTGGCCAGTTGTGGCATTTTGTAGTACTTTTGTAGTATAATTTTGGAAAATTTCATAAGTCTTATAATAAAGCGCTCTTTTAGTATCTCATATAATAAAATTATTTAAACTCAAATGCATATTTGTTTATACATTAATGAATGTGGTTATTATTTATTAATGGATGTGTATTTATTAATAATATATTTATAAATGAGTATCCTTTTGGCTATATATATATATATATATATATATATATATATATATATATATATATATATATATATATATATATATATATATATATATATATATATATATATACACACATTTACTTATGTATTTACCTCTTATTTAGTAATTTATTTTATAAGTAACTATGTAATAAGCATTGTTACTGACAAACAAAACTATAAAAAAGTATAAAAAAGAAAAAGCATTTTTTATTAAACAATTAGAAATGTTGCCTTAATTGGCAACAATCGAAATAACAGTGCAACCAAAATAAATTCAAGTTTAATAGAAATATTTTAAATAAAAATAATATAAAAATGACAAAAGCACACAATTAGTAATATCGAAATTTTAATTGAGCAATAAAATTTAATTTAAAATATTATTAAGTACTAGAATGTACTACTAAAATATTTTTTTGTGTGTAATTGGTTGGTTGACTGATCATTGTTCTTTACTTTGATACAACATTAAAAAAAAACAATACACAATTCACCTTAAAGTTCTCCTCCGTTAGTCCTTCTTCTTTTTTGGCATCCCTGATCATTGCTGCCACATACCGCTTAACCAGGTTTCTGAGTACCTCCTAAAAATGAGATTACATTCATGAACCTGGGGGTGTATAACAGAAACTTTCTGTCTTTGGTCTTAACTTAACATATGATAAGTTAATTTACAAAATCTGTAGTTAGGAAATCTTAAACTGCTCCATCGAGTTTGGTAAATATGCTGCGTACCAGGTAGTATTTTGAGCCCGTAGGTTACAACTACAAACCATGACTCACGACTTTGTAGCGTTCAAAGTCACGCCAAACTGCCTGAGCGTGAGGAATTGTGGTAGCTAGATGTAAACAAAGCATGGCAAACCGTACAGGGCTTATGCTCATTTACAATCATTTCTATAACCAAGGGTGCTTACTGTTTGCTTATTTGTTGGAAACGGAGAAGAAAAAACTCATAAAGCCAGAGAAGCTGTTATACCTTTTATATTGTCCTAAAGTCTATTTCTCACCGTGTACAACTTTCATAAACACTGCATCCGTATGGGCTGCCATTGTTGATTCGTGGGCTATGTGACGTGAGAGCACGTACCTGGGAGTACATCGATCTGGTTCACTTGAAAGGTTGGATTCTGAAATCCACTGAATCCACTGCTGCTTCAATATAATTATATAGCTTCCAGATATGAATGCTTCCAATATATGGATTTGTCTTTCATTTATTATTATTTTATATTTCCTTTTACTGAAACACTAAAGAATCAAGATGAATATTGCCAGTACTATTGCCTGTACCTCTCACTGAGAGAAAGCACATGTTATCAGTATGTTTTGGGAAACTTTCTGGTGAGAAATGGAGCTTAATCAGCTCCAACCTTGGAGGAACTGTGTGTATGTGTATGTGCGCAGCACTCAGTGTTAAAGATCAGTATCAGATTACGGGGCATGATAATGGGATGGGTGGACTTGTTGTTCTGGCCAAGCTGGCACCTGGAAGGTCACTACATGACTAATTCTGGGGTGAAAGCGTCAACAAGTGCTCTATGGACACACGTGAACCTGATTAACTGACAGTGTGTGGAAATTTACCATGACTGCATCATCAACCTTGCAGTGATGACGTGGCTAGGCCTTGAAAATCCTTACGAAACAAAAATATATTGCACTGCAGTATATTGTAAAATATCATGTAATACATTTAGATTACATATTAATAAAGATAAAGATTTAATATTAATATTTTCCAATATATTGAAAACGGCAATCATTTGTATATTTTTCTATATATTACACACACACACACACACACACACACACACACACACACACACACACACACACACACACACACACATCTATATATATATATATATATATATATATATATATATATATATATATACATTCATTGCACACCAACTGAAATATTTCATGTCTTGTATTGTTTTAATACTGATGATTTTGGCATACAGCTCATGAAAACCCAAAATTCCAAATCTAAAAAAATTAGCATATCATGAAAATGTTCTCTAAACGAGCTATTAACCTAATCATCTGAATCAACTAATAAACTCTAAACACCTGCAAAAGATTCCTGAGGCTTTTAAAATCTCCCAGCCTAGTTCATTACTCAAAACCGCAATCATGGGTAAGACCCGACCCGACCCTGTCCAGAAGGCCATCATTGACACCCTCAAGCGAGAGGGTAAGACACAGAAAGAAATTTCTGAACGAATAGGCTGTTCCCAGAGTGCTGTATCAAGGCACCTCAGTGGGAAGTCTGTGGGAAGGAAAAAGTGTGGCAAAAAACGCTGCACAACGAGAAGAGGTGACCGGACGCTGAGGAAGATTGTGGAGAAGGACCGATTCCAGACCTTGGGGGACCTGCGGAAGCAGTGGACTGAGTCTGGAGTAGAAACATCCAGAGCCACCGTGCACAGGCGTGTGCAGGAAATGGGCTACAGGTGCCGCATTCCCCAGGTCAAGACACTTTTGGGCTACAGAGAAGCAGCACTGGACTGTTGCTCAGTGGTCCAAAGTACTTTTTTCAGATCAAAGCACATTTTGCATGTCATTCGGAAATCAAGGTGCCAGAGTCTGGAGGAAGACTGGGGAGAAGGAAATGCCAAAATGCCTGAAGTCCAGTGTCAGGTACCCGCAGTCAGTGATGGTCTGGGGTGCCATGTCAGCTGCTGGTGTTGCTCCACTGTGTTTTATCAAGGGCAGGGTCAATGCAGCTAGCTATCAGGAGATTGTGGAGCACTTCATGCTTCCATCTGCTGAAAAGCTTTATGAAGATGAAGATTTCGTTTTTCAGCACGACCTGGCACCTGCTCACAGTGCCAAAACCACTGGTAAATGGTTTACTGACCATGGTATTACTGTGCTCAATTGGCCTGCCAACTCTCCTGACCTGAAGCCCATAGAGAATCTGTGGGATATTGTGAAGAGAAAGTTGAGAAACGCAAGACAACACTCTGGAAGAGCTTAAGGCCGCTCTCGAAGCATCCTGGGCCTCCATAACACCTCAGCAGTGCCACAGGCTGATCGCCTCCATGCCACGCCGCATTGAAGCAGTCATTTCTGCAAAAGGATTCCAGACCAAGTATTAAGTGCATAATTGAATATAATTATTTGAAGGTTGACTTTTTGTTGTATTAAAAACACTTTTCTTTTATTGGTCGGATGAAATATGCTTATTTTTTGAGATAGGAATTTTGGATTTTCATGAGCTGTATGCCAAAATCATTGGTATTAAAACAATAAAAGACCTGAAATATTTCAGTTGGTGCGCAATTAATCTAAAATATATGAAAGTTTAATTTTTATCATTACATTATGGAAAATAATGAACTTTTATCACATATGCTAATTTTTTGAGAAGGACCTATATATATATATATATATATATATATATATATATATATATATATATATATATATATATATATATATATATATATATATATGTGTGTGTGTGTGTGTGTGTGTGTGTGTGTGTATATCATCAATATACAGTATTGTTCCAAGTAATATATTGATAAATATATTTTCCTTCCGTAAGGGAAGAGTTTAACTGTCAAGAAATTATATTTACAAGACACGGGTAGAGCACGACCTACGAACTCCTTGTGAGATTTGAGATTAATTAATTGCACTCCAGATTTTGGTCTTAATTTTTCACTGCTGGTCTTGGGTCCTAAACTATTACCCTAACACACGGGCGGGAAGTCAAGGGTTCGACTGCCGTTTGTTGGTTGAAAAAACACCGGTTGCCTGGAATGTGGCATAACTTTCAGGTCTGTTACCAAGCAACCAACAACGTGCAAACTGCTTCTGAGGTAAACCTAAAATCGAAAAGGAGAACAATAATTTGCTTTTAATTTCAGTGCGGCAGAGATTAACATTTTGATAAGCTCTGTTAAAACCTGTTTTATAAGTTGCTATGCTCTGTGATGGCTTGTTGGCCTCTGTAACTTATGCTGCGTTCCAGTCAACCCATAACCCGTAACCCGTGTTTTTCTAACCGTGAAAGTGTAATAGATTATGTACTAGTTGCTCACTCTGACATCACATAGCCCGTGCAACAACTATGGCAGCCCCCTATGGATACGGTGTTTATTAAAAAGACATACATTTCCAAATATACAAATAACGTAATATAAAAAGGAATATAACAGCCTCTCTAGCCTTATGCAGTTTATTCTCCTCCGTTTCCCTGAAATAAGAAAGGAGTAAACACACTTGGCAATAGAAACGATTGTAAATGAGCATAAGCCCAGTAATGTCCATCATGCTTTGTTTACATCTAGCCACCTCAATTCCTTGCTCTCAGGCAGTTTGGCGTGACTTTGTCCAGAACACTTCAAAGTTGTGGTTTGAAGTCGTAACTTACGGGCTCAAAACCCTGCCTGGGCTGCAGCATTAATGTTGGTTGCAATTTGTTAACTAACTGCAAAATGTGTGGTGGGAGTAATTATTTATGAGTATTAAAGTCTCTCCACCATCAAATGTCGCTGCTCTTTGTCTTGTATAATCAATAAATGTAATCCAAATCTCTAAAAATGCTTTTTGTACTGTGATTTTTACTATTGGATTTCAAAAGAGTTTGAAGGTAAAGACATCAGTACAAGTTCACGGGTGGAGCCGTGTGGATAACTTTTATAATGAATGGATGCACTTTTTTGGTTTTCATTCACTGCACATTATAAAGCTTGTATTAGCCAGGACATTTTGTAATATAACACTGATTGTATTCGTTTGAAAGAAGAATATCTCCTAAGAAGAAAGAAATGGTGACGGACTGTAACCTTCCATGGTGCACTTTGTGGACAGATTTAATAATCAGTTTGAAAGAGACGCAAATACCTGGTACTGGCGGTTTGTGCGGACATTTTCAGCAGCTCGAATCTGAAAAAAAAGGAATAAATCAATTGTATAGATTTTTTATGACACCTACATTACTTAGCTATATTAGAGAAAACGTCTCAGGTTACGTATGTAACCCTAGTTCCCTGAGGGAACGAGACGCTGCGTCGAAACGCTGTGAGAACGCCTCTGCGTTAATGCGTCGTGAAGCGCCTGTAGAACCATTCCATCGGAAAAAAGATCGATCGTCGGCGTGATGACGTCATCGACCGGAAGCTATAAAACGTCCGTGAAAACAAACAGGAACTAACTTCTGATAAAGCCTGAAGTAAGTGATCACGGACACGCCGGGAGTATGGCAAAGCGACGCAGCGTCTCGTTCCCTCAGGGAACTAGGGTTACATACGTAACCTGAGACGTTCCCTTTCGGGGAACTCGAGCTGCGTCGAAACGCTGTGAGAACGCTTATACCCACATCGCCATAGGACCAAGTGTCTCGTATGTGTGAAGCCGAAGCGCACACGGTTACGAGAGTACCTGTGCCCCTACTGTAGATGCCAGGTCTAGTTCGTAGAACCTGACGAAGGTAGAAGGAGACGACCAACCGGCCGCGTTACAGATATCATGGAGGGAAGCCCCCGACAAAAGTGCTTTAGAAGCAGCCATACCCCTGGTTGAGTGCGCCCGGACAGCCAGTGGAGATGGCTGCCCGGTAGCTTCATAAGCAAGTGAGATGGCCTCGACCACCCACTTGCTCATCCTCTGCTTGGATACTGGGGCCCCCTTCTTAGGGGGTCCAAAGCAAACAAACAATTGTTCAGTTTTTCTCCACATGGCAGCTCTGTGGACATAAGTATCCAGTGCCCTCACAGGACACAGCAGATTTAATCTTTCCTGGTCTGACGTCATAAATGGAGGAGGACAGAAGGCTTGTAGAGTGATGGGGCCCCGTGGGCTCGTAGGAACCTTGGGGACATAACCCGGCCTGGGATGCAGAAATGCTTTCACCATCCCTGGCGCAAACTCTAGACATGAGGGCTCTACCGACAGAGACTGAATATCTCCTATCCTTTTAAGAGATGATATGACCAAAAGGAAGATGGTTTTTAGGGTGAGGAACTTATCCGAAACCTCCTCCAGAGGTTCGAACGGAGGTCCGGACAAGCCCCTCAAAACAATGGCCAAGTCCCATGCCGGGACCCTCGAGTGCATAACTGGCCTCAACCTTAATGTGCCACGAAGGAAGCGTGTAATTAGAGGGTGTCTTCCCAAAGACACTCCACTGCAAGGGACGTGGACAGCACCCAAGGCCGCCACGTACACCTTAAGTGTGGAGGGGGTCAACCCTGCAGAGAACCTCTCCTGCAGGAACTCCAGCACTGTACCAACCGGGCAGTTAACTGGATCCCACTGGCGTTCTCTGCACCATGCTGAGAAAAGTCTCCATTTCAAAGCGTACAGCTTCCTTGTGGACGGAGCTCTGGAGTGTAGGATGGTCTCTACGACCTCGGCCGAGAGACCCTCCTCTATGAGCCTAGCCCCCTCAGAGGCCAGGCCCACAGTTTCCACATCTCTGGGCGTGGGTGCAGGAATCTCCCGCCCGCCTGAGAGAGTAGATCCCTCCTGGTCGGAATCTCCATCGGAGAGCCTTCCAGGAGAGATATCAGGTCCGAAAACCATACTCGGGTCGGCCAGTTCGGAGCCACTAGAAGTACCTGGGCCCCGTCCCGGCGTACCCTCTCCAGAACTCCTGGAAGCAAGACAATCGGGGGGAAGGCGTACAGAGGCAGCCTCGGCCACTCCTGTACCATGGCATCCAGCCCCAGCGGGGCCGGATGGGTCAGAGAAAACCACTGCGGGCAGTGAGAATTCTCCGCCGAAGCGAACAGGTCTATCTCTGCCTTCCCATAAACCTTCCAAAGGAGCTCCACCACCTCTGGGTGGAGTCTCCATTCCCCGGGCCTCGGCCCCTGTCTCGACAGGCTGTCTGCTTCCTGATTCAGGGCCCCCGGGATATATACTGCCCTGATTGACAGTAATTTCCCTTGGGCCCACAGGAGGATCCGGTGTGCCAATTTGTCCAACGGACGAGACTTCAGACCCCCCTGGTGGTTTATATAGGCCACCACGGACGTGTTGTCTGTTCTGACTAGTACATGGTGGCCCCTGAGGTCGGGCAGGAACTGTTTCAATGCAAGAAACACTGCGAGCATCTCTAGCCGATTTATGTGCCAGTGCCGCTGATGCTCCTGCCATAGACCCTGGGACGAGCGACCACTCATGGTCGCCCCCCAGCCCGTGAGAGAGGCGTCTGTCGTTAGCGTTACGCGACGAACATGAGCCCCCAACACGGGACCCTGAGATAAAAACCCCGGGTTTTTCCACATGACCAGAGCACGTAGGCATCGCCGCGTGACTTTGATCGTGCGGAGCGGATTTCCCCTCGGGGAGAACCCTTTTGTCTTGAGCCACCACTGCAGTGGCCTCATGTACAGTAGGCCAAAAGGTATCACGTTGGACGCTGCTGCCATGAGACCTAACAGTTTCTGGAACTGTTTCACAGTGACGGCTCGGCCTAGCTTCTGTTCTTTGGCGGCTGCCAGGATCGATGCTATGCGTGTTGGCGATAATTGCGCCCGCATAATTACCGAGTCCCAGTTCACACCTAGAAAAGTGGTTCTCTGAGCCGGAGAAAGCACACTCTTCTTGGCGTTCAGCCTCAACCCCAGCTTCGACATATGGGCGAGAACAGCATCTCGATGCTGAACCGCCATCTGCTCTGTATTCGCTAGAATCAGCCAGTCGTCGATATAGTTCAGTATGCGGATGCCCTGTAGACGCAGCGGCGCCAGAGCTGCATCCACACACTTGGTGAACGTGCGGGGTGACAGTGCTAGACCGAAGGGAAGTACACGATATTGGTATGCCTCTCCCCCGAAGGCAAACCTCAGGAACTTCCTGTGATGTGGAAGGATGGAGACATGAAAATACGCATCTTTGAGGTCTATGGTGACAAACCAATCCTCCAATTTGACCTGCGCTACAATCTGTCTGAGTGTAAGCATCTTGAATTTTAGCTTGGCCACCGAGCGATTCAATAGCCGCAGATCTAATATCGGGCGTAAGCCCCCATCCTTCTTCGGCACGATGAAGTAACGGCTGTAAAAGCCAGACTCCCTGCTGGGAGGGGGAACCCTCTCTATAGCCCCTTTTTGCAGGAGTGTCTCTACTTCCTGTGCCATTACCAGAGCCTGCTCCGGGCCCACCTCTGTAGGTAGGACACCGCAGAAAGGAGGTGGCCGACTTCTGAATTGAATGGCGTACCCCTTTTCTATTATCTGCAGGACCCAACGAGATATATTTGGTAGACGTTTCCACTCGTCTAGAAAATCTACTAAGGGAACCAGCCTCTCGAGGCTGGCCTCTGGTGTACTTTGAGCAACAAGCGCAGTGCCCTGAAGCGGCGGACCGGCAGGGAACAACTGACTTGACTGCTCGGGGACCCCCCGAAGGGGGTGCGGACCACCCTCGGGTGGCCCGCGGAGACCGACTGCGCCCCGGCATTGCGGCGGGGTTGGCAGCGCGGCCCCCCGAGGGTGCCGTAGGGAAACGGGTACCGTAGGCAGGGGTAAGCACCGTTTCCCTACGGGGGGAACCACCCTCAGCGTCCTGACGCTTCTGGCGTCAGGAACGCTTCGACGAGGCCTTCTTGGCGATCAGGACTGTCCGCAGATCAGCCCTGCCCCTCGAAGGCCTCGTCTGAGAGCGCCGCCCCTCGTCCCCACGCTGAGGGGGAGCTCGGGCAGCGACGCTCTGTTTCTGTTGAGCCCTGTATGAGGAGCTCGTACTCGGCCTGGGCTGCTTGGTGGTATCAGCAGCAGCCCCAGGGACCTGGACCCGGAGAGGGAGGAACTGCTTGAGCGCCGCAGCTTGCTTTTTCGACTCCTGGAACCTCTCGGTGACAGTGTGAACTGCGTCACCGAAGAGGCCTCCAGGAGAAAGCGGCGCATCAAGCAGAAAGGCTTTCTCCCTCTCCTTGATGTCTGTGGGGTTTAACCATAAATGCCTCTCCGTAGCCACCAATGCTGCCATGGAGCGGCCAACACATCTGGCCGTCTCCTTGGTGGCCCGGAGAGCTAGATCGGCTGATGATCTTAGTTCAGCGATAATATCACCCCCCACAGCATCACTACCGTCCAAATCCCTTAGCAGGTCAGCCTGGTATGCCTGCACGATAGCCATCGTGTGCAGGCATGCAGCCGCTTGACCCGCCGCCGAGTACGCTTTACCCACCATCGCCGACGTTGTTTTTAGAGGTCTGGTGGGTAAAGTCGGGGCCTTCAGGGACGATGCCGAGGAAGGCGAGAGATGGCTCGCAAGCGTCTCTTCAACCTTTGGCATCGCCCCATAACCATACTGTCTCAGCCCGCAAATGTTGCTGTAGACCGAAGTCTGCGGGCTGAAGACACGATATGAATCCGGTCTCTTCCACGATCTTGCCACCTCGGTGTGCAAATCGTGGAAGAACGGCAGGCCCCGTCGCTGAGGTTCTGAAGCGTGAGACGGCAGGAAGCGTTCGTCTAGCTTACTATGACGTTTTCTTCCTGCCTCAGATCTTTCAGTGGGCCAGTCGATGTTTAATCTGGCCACTGCTCGCGTCAAAACCTCAACTAGCTCCTCACTAGCAGGGGACTGAAGTGGCGAATCTTCAGTGTCGATACTTTCAACGTCCACCTCCTCAGAGCTGGACAGATGAAGTACCGGCGGCTCTCTCGGGGGGGAAGAAACCGCCATGCGTGCTTCCATGCCCCGAGAGGAACCGCTGGATGGAGCAGGTGAGGGCAGAGATAAGGCAGCGCCCTCTCTAACCCCTCTGCAACATCCAATTGTGATCCCCACGACTGCAGCCTCCGCTCCGCCTCGGCGGCAGCGGGACCAGAGCCGCGGGGAACACGAGCCGAGGCACCCTCCTCGAAGAGTGCCCGGCGGGAGCGCAGCGTTCTCAGTGGCATACGCTCACAGTGCTCGCAAGCAGCCCCCTCGAGGGCTGCCTGGGCATGCTGCGCTCCAAGCATGCAACACAGAGAAGATGTGTGTCCCCGCCCGTGATGTAGCGTGGGCAGGGAGGAACACACTTTCTGAAATTGCTGCTTTCACTCGCCATTTCTATCTATTTTATTTTCTCTTTTTTCTGTTAATATATGGAATATTTAACAAAAAGGGTGGAAAATCTCTGATAATAGACAGACAAAAACACCAAATAGACAGACAGGTTCACACAGATCGCTTGCTGAAGGCTCAGAAGCTAGTTCCTGTTTGTTTTCACGGACGTTTTATAGCTTCCGGTCGATGACGTCATCACGCCGACGATCGATCTTTTTTCCGATGGAATGGTTCTACAGGCGCTTCACGACGCATTAACGCAGAGGCGTTCTCACAGCGTTTCGACGCAGCTCGAGTTCCCCGAAAGGGAATCTAAGTAGCTCTAATAATTTTGTTCACCGAATCATTTAGTTTCTTTCATTCATCGCAATTGACTGACTTGAGAAGACTTGGAAATATAATGAGCTGACCAGTTTAATGGTGATTTTTGGTCCTTTATATATTTTAACCATTTAAATCAACATCTACTTTTGGTCTGGTAGAGCAGTATGTACATTCTGATAAAAATCTTATCTTGTGTTCCATGGAGGAATTTTTTTTTTAAACAACATCAAGGGACATATGAACTAACCCATTCATTATTAACAGAAAAGGGGAGTAAATAGCTCATTACCCCAAGCGATCCAAGCGTCTCAGTTCTTTTATGGTGTTTAACATTGAAGCAGTTGCTCTTGATCCAACTGATGAGGTACCACACTGATTTTGGACTTGGAACGATGTTGAAGGGAGGAGGCAGTGTGCCGCCCTCTTCGAAGTAGCTCATCCAAAGTTTAGTTCTGGCAAATTTCCACTCAATATCAGCATGGTCCTGTGGAACCAACCAAAGAGAAGAGCTGAATTTGTCAATCAAACAGTAAATTGAAAGATTATACTTTTAAAAATTCATAACCAAAGAGTCATAAAATTAATGAAAGCAAAAAAGAGATGTTAATGTAAAAACAACAAATCATTTTTAACACTTACAGCAATATGTTGATAGGAATTATTCATCATAGCAATGAGCATATTAAGAAGCACCACCAGAGAGATTATGTTGTAGGTCCCAAACATTGTGGCTCCAACAAACTCTGTGAACTCGTGTTCGTATTTAACATTTGTCACATGCAGTTGAACCAGACCAAATATGGACCAGAACAACGACTGCAGTGTCTCAAACATACTGTGAAATAAAAAATAAAAACACAAGATCACTATTTATAGCAAAGCGAGCAAAAAGAAGGTTAAATCATTGGAGAAAACTACAGTTCCTTACGTGGTGAATGCATTGTTCTGTTCTATACAGCGGATGCCCTCGCAGTCGCCGGGTTTTTTGGGGTCATAATAATAAAAATACAGTTGATTGAGTCCATTTGCAAAGGCAAGCAGCACCAGGCAGTAAATGAAGAGAAATTTGAGGATGTCCAGAAGCATTCGGCCAAGGGAGATCTGAAGAGGGCCCAGGTGGGAGTTGGCTGTGAAGAGAGAAATCAGTCGTAGGGAGCTAAATATGTTAGCAATGGCGAACAAGGCCTCGCCCACCAAGGTAGGGTGCCACATCTCCCACTTTTCCCGGAATTCATTGCTAGAGTCCTGCAGAAAGACAAATGTTGTGAATTACAGTATGTCATCGTACACTGAAAAAAAAAAAAAATGCATTGGATTTACATTAGTTAATTGTGTACATTGGTCCCACATGAATCAATTGTGTTAAACAAACATATTTTGTTAATGTAACTTCAACATCATGGAATGAATACATTTTAAGTGACTCAATTAAGTACTTTCAAAGTGAATTTTATATGATTCCCTGTCATGATTCGGACATTCAATTTTATATATTTTAATGTTACACAGCTGAATTATAAAACTGCTCTAGCTAGTTGACAAACTTCTAGCTAGCAATAGCACACATTATCATCTTAAATGCTAAGCATTAAAATCTCCTTCAGCAAAGCCGTTATGACATTAGTTGTATTAGTCCACAGCTTAAGCAAATTCTCCACAGTGGTAACCCACAATAATTACATTTGTTCTAATAATTCCAACATAATTGAATATTAAACTCTGTTAAAAACAATCAAGTCTCCCACTTTCTCGTTTTGCTCAAAAATACATAAAAAACACTTTTACATATAAAATAACAACATTTACTTGCTCTTGATTTAACCATATGCAAAGCATGCTGTGAACTAACAAGCCCCGCCCAGTTTCAGTTAATCCAACACAAATCATTCATGTAACACAACACAAACCGATTAAGTTTGGCTTCTATTTCACTTCTATTTAAGTGGAGTGAACACAATTAAGTTTAGACAAAATGTATAGCAATCGTGTTGCTTTAGCTCATGTTAGGCGCGCCGCCCTTCAAATGTCAAGTCGAGACTCGAGGAAGACAACAGCACAGATCAAGAACGGAATATTATGCGATTCATCGATCTATAACAATGCAATACTATTACATATAAAAACACGTTTTATTCCTTTAGGATGCAAATCCAGAGATTTGTTTACAAATGATTCCGCAGTGAAATGAAGTGAACAGAACACCACTGTCTTCCCCACGTGAGCTGGGACTTCATTAAAAATAAAGTTCCACCACACATTTCTAATATTAGGATCCGAAGGAAGCTTATGCAGCGACTGTGTTCTTCAACAACCAGGAATAGCGCAATATCTGGCTATCTTCCTCTGCATGTTTTTTGTTGTTGGCTATCTGGCCACGAGTCGATCAGCTCCATGAGTTGGTGGGCGAGGCTACTGGATTAGACGTGCTGTAGAGGCGTGTTACGTAGCGCTATGACGTAAGAATGAAGCGCACGATCGTTTTCTGGGTCTGGTGTCTATAGCTTTTCTTTGACTAACAAGGAAGTTTTCAGCTCTGAAACTTAGAGGATATTCTTCTATTACCATGAACTTTTATATATCAAAATCTCAAATTGATTCCACAATTCATCACCCCTTTAAAGGTGACAAGTCGTCCCCCCCCACCCCCCCACCCCCCACACACACACATTGTTTAAAAATGTCCAAATTATCTCCCCTAATATGTGCAATTCTTGAACTGCTCTGTTGGCACTTCATTACGCAGAACTCTGAATGTAACGATGACAAAAGTTTTTTTCCCCCAGTTACATGATGGACAGATGCACTTTTTTAATGGAAAATCTATTCACTGCCACGATAATGCTTGGATTAGCCAGGACTTTGTTTGTATTCGTCTGGAAGAATAATGTCATACACACCTAGGATCTTTTTAACCACCAGACCTCTAGGGCATCCAAATGCGAACATCATCTATTTATTCACTAAACGTGAAGAATCTCGGGACTCACAATATATTTGACCCCCCAAATGAATGCAAATATATGAATCCAAAATTATTATTTTCCAACTAGAATTTGACCTAGAATTTCATTCACTGTTTTGTTTCTTATGCTTTATAAAAGGTTTCAAAAATTGGTCGCCCCTAATGTTCAAGACATGGTTACGGCTTTGCTAACATCTTGTCCTAACCAGGTGCAACCCTATATGTTTTCCAGCAACAAGTAATCCACAATTAAAGGTGAAATGCTTTGAATGCTAATCAAAAACAAATTGTGTTTAATATAGTTATAGATTTCGTCTATTTATTTTGCAAATATACTTTATAGGGGTCATTTTAGGAATACAATAGAAAATGTTAACTTAATTTCAATTTGTTACCTTAAAGTAAGCGACAATCTTCAACGAGATAGTGGCTAGATACAGAGAATTCATGACAAAGTCCATGAGGTTCCACCAGTCGTGAATGTAATCCTGAAAGCCACCGTCCCACATTTGTTTGATCTCGGCCCATACAAAGCCTGTAAAGCAAAAGACATTGACGAAAATTAATCTACAGCTGATCAAAATCCAACTGCTCAAATAAGACTTTCACACTTTTTCTTTCACAAGATTTTCACACATTACCTAAAACCCAGGGTAGGATCATCCATTCCACTGGGGTAGCGGTAGGCTTTGAGTACAGCATATCGGTGGTGGGGGTGGGGGAGGATGGGGTGGTAGTGGTGGTGGTGGTGGTGGGGGGCGGGGTGGTGGTGTTGTTATTTACACTTTTTTTTTGTTTGTGGTTGTGGTCCACATGTTGGGAGGCCAACAGCAGGAGAAAGAGGAAGGTCAGATAAGAAGCAGTGTGGCATATAAACTTGATGAAGGGTTTTCGGATGAAGAGGCCGTAGTGGCTCTTGGGGGCGATCAAGTAGAACAACGAAAAGAAGGGGAAGAGGAATCCGATGAACATACAGGTGACAGACTTGCTGGCCCAGTGGCGGCGTCTCCAGCCTGGGAACTCATCGTACCAGCGAGATGCGAGCAGCTGCTGACAGTTTGGCTGTGCTATAAACTAACAACAGAATAATAAAAAAAAAAAGATTCAATTAACTAATTGAATAAATTGACTTTCTTAAAGGAGTAAATTCACTGTTACCCATATATAAATCAATACACAGAAATGCATAGAGTTGCTGAGATTCTGTCTGAAGTTTAATTTAATGATTTGCTTGCATATTCTGGAATGTGCTGTGAAGCAAAATCATTTCTGCCTTCTATTATGCATGGAGACTGTCATTATTTTTTGCATTTGCAAAAGAAATGCTCTCTGTGGGGGAACACAAATAACAGAACCATGCCCTAATGAGAATCAAGTGCCATTTGAAAAAGAGCAAACACAAAAGAAACAAAAAGGCATACAGTAACACTCTGTTCTTTTCTCTCAGGCTGCTCTCTCTGGTTCTCATCATATCTGGCTTAAATCCCTATATCTTTTCTGCACCTTTTCTGAAAGCATCTGGGCCACACATGTAACGCAGCAAGCCAAACACTGACTCATCAATATATGTGATTTTCTTTTTTGTGATGTCAATGGTTTTAACTTACTCTTTCCAAAATCCACAGAATCTGCAAAATCTGCAGAATTATGCACAATATGTGGTAAAAAAAGTATTCTGTATTTAATTAATGAAATAAAAAAACATTATTTTATATATATATATATATATATATATATATATATATATATATATATATATATATATATATATATATATATATTTTTTTTTTTTTTTTTTTTTTTTTTTTTTCACAGATCAGGCATAACAATATTTCCTAATATTGTGCTAGACCCCTTTTTGGTGCCAAAACAGCCCTGACCCGTCGAGGCGTGGACTCCACTAGACCCCTAAAGGTGTGCTGTGGCACCATGATGTTAGCAGCAGATCTAACAAGTCTTATAACTTGCGAGGTTGGGCCTCCATGGATTGGACTTATTTGTTCAGCACATCCGACAGAAGCTCGACTGGTTTGAGATCTAGGGAATTTGGAGGACAACACCTCAAACTCGTGCTCCTCAAACCATTCCTGAACCGTTTTTGCTTTGTGTCAGGGCACATTATCCTGCTGAAAGAGACCACAGCCACCAGGGAATTCCTTTAAATACCCCACATGGCCTCTGTCAGCTTGCCTTCTTCCCATAGTGCATCCTGGTGCCATGTGTTCCCCATGTGGACAGGGGTCAGCATGGGCACCCTGACTGGTCTGCAGATATGCAGCTCCATACGCAACAAACTGCGATGCACTGTGTATTCTGACACCTTTCTATCAGAACCAGCATTAACTTTTTGAGAAATTTGAGCTACAGTAGTTTGATCAGACCACACAGTCCAGCCTTCGCTCCCGACGTGCATCAATGAGCCTTGGCCGCCCATGACCCTGTCGCCGGTTCACCGCTGTTCCTTCCTTGGAGCACTTTTGATAGATACTGACACTGCAGACCGGGGACACCCCACAAGAGCTGCAGTTTTGGAGATGATCTGACCCAGTCATCAAGCCATCACAATTTGGCTCTTGTCAAACTCACTCAAATCCTTACGCTTGCCCATTTTTCCTCCTTCTAACACATCAACTTTGACGACAATTTTCACTTGTTGCCTAATATATCCCACCCAATAACAGGTGCTGTGATGAACAGATAATCAGTGTTCTTTACTTCACCTGGTCATTAAGTTAAGCCTGATCGGTGTTTCTTTATAGGCCAACCCGGAAGTGTGGATTATTTGCATTAATAAGCTCTGTGACCAACAACAGTTTGACTCTATGTATATGTCTCTCTCTATATATATGCTGTGCTTCTGTTAAATTACATACAAATGCTACATGTGATAAAAGGGCAACATTTTGCACAGCTTTTAAGCATCACTCAGTCATGGTTTAGTAATCACAAACATACAATACTGTACACATGCATGAAAAAGTAAAAGCTTGCAAGATGACATAACACAAACATTTAAACAGAAAGAGCTTGTAATGTGTAATGTGGACAGTAGGGGGCAACCTAGATCCACAATGTATAATGTTGCAGCCGCTCTGCGAACTCCATCTGGGGTGAGCAGCTCTGGCCCTGGAGACCCACTTTCCATCAGAGTTTAGCTCCAGTAATCAAACTAACCTGCACAAGCTAATCAAGGTCTTCAGGATTGCTAAAAGCTACAAGCAGGTGAGTTTGTTTGATCAGGTTTGCAGCTGCATTCTACTGGGAAGAGGGTCCCTGCTCTAGAGGAAATAAAAACACAACCTACCATCTTGAGTTGAAAATATTCTGCACAGCTTTAAAGATGCAAATTCACACCCCACCTGAAATTAACCACAGTGTGTAAAATACACAACATTGCTACACTCTCAGAAAAAAGGTACAGTGGAGGTACAATTTAGTTCCTTGGGGAACAAAACGTATAACTACCTTATAAGGTACAATTTGTCCTTATGGTACAATTATACCATTGTTTTCCTCAGTTCAGTCCTAGTGAGTTTCTGTCCTGCAGAGTTTGGTTCCAACCTGGAACACATCTATATAAGTTCTTACTGAGAATTAATAGTTTTAGTATTTGATGTTTTATTGAAAATGTTCGGTCTCTGTAATAACGTTAGTAGAAATAGGAAGGAAGGAGGCGGGAACCGGTGAACGTTCAACAAATTTGATTAAATAAATAAACAAAACGAAAGTAAACCGTGGGCTGCTCCTCACAGACGACTGCCCGCACACACATAACAAAACATAAACAAAACTCAACGTAATGTCCAGGCCTGGTCCTCTCTCTTCCTTGACTGGTGTCGCTTGTCCTTAAATGCCTCCGAGCTTCCTCATGAGAGGACTCGAGACCGGTGTGGCTCGCAGGAGACGCTCTTTCGCAATCACGTCCCTGGTCTCGCCCGCTCCTCCCATGTCTCTCGCTCCTTCACCTTGCTACAGTCACCATTATGGTGATTAGTGTTTCCTTAATGGGTCCTGCACACTGTGCGATTTTTCAAAATCCTTTGCGAATATCTCTTGTCAGACTGTACGAACATGATCCCTGATGTAAGCCATGTCACACTGTAAGATCTCAGTTGGCATTAATGTCAGACTGCACGATAGTCAAGGCGCGCTAAAACGGACGCGCGCAAGAAAACTCGTCCTGAGTTTTATATCATCAGTGAATGACGCGTTCGGTGACGGTGAAGCTGCATTACACGCGGGACTGAAATGGAGGCTACAGAGAAATCTCTAGCTCTCGTTTTGGTCATAGTTTGTCTTGAAAAACTGAGATATTTGACTGTCGTCGTAGGAGAAGTCACACTGCAGGATTGTGTGCCAAATCTTCCGACACTTAAAAATATGTGATTAACCTTTAAAACATATGAAACTGGTGGCAGGCTTAGGCTTCGTCCCGTCTTTTAGTCTGTCTGTGTGTTGAGTTCTTCAATTCGCTGCTGCAGCGGCGTCGAGCAGAGCGCACGTCAGAAGCAGAAGTGTGTGTGTGTGTGTGTGTGTGTATGTGTGTGTGTGCGTGTGTGTGTGTGAGCCTGTTTATGTGGTTTATGAGGACACAAATTTGTATAACTACATGGGTAATACACTGGTATTACACTATAAATGTGGTTTATGAGGACATATCAAATGTCCTCATAATTCAAATGGCCTTAAAAACATACTAAATGATGTTTTTTTGAGAAAGTAAAAATGCAGAGTGTTTCCTGTGATGGGTAGGTTTAGGGGTAGGGGCAGTGTAAGGGGATAGAAAATACGGTTTGTACAGTATAAAAACCATTACGCCTATGGAGAGTCCCTGTAAACCACATAGACCAACGTGTGTGTGTGTGTGTGTGTGTGTGTGTGTGTGTGTGTGTGTGTGTGTGTGTGTGTGTGTGTGTGTGTGTGTGTGTGTGTAAATCTGAGCCTCATTGGTCTGTTACCGCTCCTCAATGTCAAAATATTTGAGAAAACCAATCAAATCAGAGTAGGCGGGCCTAATGTTCAAACAGAAACTGCTGAGGCCATGAGCGCGAATTTTAGGAGCGTAACTCGACAACGAAAGTGGGAGAAATGTAAGCAGTTGAAATAAACATTTATGTTTGACAGCTGCTGCTTTAAGTTAGAAATGTTAAACAATAGACAAAAATATTCAGGCAAATGAAAAATCATTTGTCTAATTCCGTCATTTTGAGTTGAAATTAAAATATGCTATGTGGTTCATAATGAAGCCTAGGCCTAATTAACGAACAAGAAATATTAACAAAGCCATTTTCACCAGATTAGGCATATTGATAATGAATGTGTATATATTGTAAATTAATATAATTGCATTTGTAACCTTCAGTAAATTAAAAAAATCTCATTTTTTTCAGTATTGGGCATATTAGTAATGAATCAGTTTATATAGTGAATTAATTTAATAAACTTAAACTTTAATAAACAGAAAATTAACATGTCTAAGAAAATTATTCATAAAACATATAAATATATGTTAATATGTAGGCCTAAACCATATTTTTACCTTTTATTTTTACTCGCTGACGAAAATGGAAAAACTAGTCTAGCCTATATCAGTCAAAGCTCAGCGTTGTGAGGGGAAGAGTCAGGGCAAGATAAAAACAGAGAAAGACAAATAATCTACTGCCCAGTAAAATGGTTTTCAAGCTATTGTTATCTAATTTTTTGGCCTTCAGAACATCTTAAAATGCACATATGTAGATCATAGAATTCAAATTTTCTTGGGGGACCATGCCCCTGAACCCCCCTAACATTTGGGATCTCTGTGAATATAAACCTGCCAACATTATTGGGTATGATTAATGCATGTATGCTACAAAATGGCCATGCAATAAGGTATTAATATTAGTTTTATACGTAAGAATTAACAGCCAATATCCTATGGGTATGCATGTTTGTAAGCTAGTTAATAGCACAATTTGGACCCCAAACTAAAGTGTGACTTGTTTTTCCATAGGCTATCCTCAATGGGGGCTAAGCCCCCCTAAAATGAAAATCCTAAAAACGCCCCTGACTGCCAGAATTTTGTCTGAGGTAAAATTTGATCGCAGCGCTCATTAATCGGCTGCCGGTGAACATGTCAAACTAACGACCAAAGACGTCAGATTTTAGCCTAAGATCTGAGGAATCTTTTAGGATTTGCTAAATTTGTCTCAGACGGCCAAATCGTGGCCTAAATCGCACAGTGTGCACCCGAGATTAGTTGGGCAGTTTGACTTGAATTTTACTTGGAGTTTGTGGTTTTTGTTACAGTGTAAACAAAACACATAATTGTTCAAGACAAAAGAAGCCATAAACAAACTGTATCATGAAGAATAATGTTTGACTAAACTCATTACTGAATAAAAATAATAATAAAGAATATTCCCCAACAATACTTTCTTGCCACAAATCAATCAGATGTTCTAAATTTAGATTTTTAAAAACATTCTAAAGTTTAGATGCACAAAGATATTAAGAATAAGCCTATGAATCTCAATAATGGTGACAAAGAGGGGGTAAAATGCTGTTTCATGCATACTGAGCTTTTTACCCTGTTAAAGATTTTTGCTTCCCAATGTGTGTGCGTGTCAAAAATACTCCTTCCGGTTTCTCACAAGTTTTGGAATGTTTTTTTCGATTATGGGTCCGCTTGACGTCAACAGGGCGGAATGTCCGTGTATGGGCGTACGGACTCTTCTCCCAGAAGTGTGCGCGCGCGACCGGAGCGAGAGAGCAAATGAACGCACATAAACAATGCGCTCACTGCAGTCACAGGACTTCACAAAATCAACAATGTCACCAAAGAAGTGTGTTTTTGATGGAGCGCTGACGATAAAGTTCGTGCTTTGGAAGCAGGCGGTGAGTAAAACTCCTTCAAATGTCTATGTTGTTGGCTATTGTCGCGTAAGCAAACATCAGTAAACACGATCGTGTATAGTTAATTTATCAATGGAGCATGATATATGGTGTGTGTTTAAATACATTTGTTTAGCTGACCACTATAGTTTGTTTATTGAACCACCCCAAACATAAACCCAGGGGAGGTTCACTTAAAGCGTGCTTCGTCATTCAAATGCGCTAACGGACTCCATTGTTGTTCTCTGTATAACGTTACACTAGTCTGACCTGCAAAACAGTTTTGCTTGCTACTGCTAAGGTTTAGTCGCATACAATAGTCCATAAACCGAATCATGTCCTCATAAACTGCGAGTAAATGCACAAAAATGTTGACAGGCCACTAAATACAGTACATCCCACAGAGACGGACGTCCTGCTGTTGCTGTTTCTCCTGTTCAATTTATTTCAGCCCCCAGATCTGATTCTGAATCATATATGTATTAGTTGAATCTGATTGATAGCCATGGGTATGTTTTAGGGTAACGTTTTCTTTTCCACATTTGAGGATGTCACGGCTTTCAGACGCTCTCATGCAATAGCTGCACGCTCGTCATTCTTTAGCTCCGCCCACACGATACGCCTCCAGCCGCTCGGTTTTATTCCGAAAGACTCGATACAGTCTATCTTTCTTTTATAAATATAATAAAACTAAAGACTTTTAGGAGATATTAAGGAGTGTTTCACCCCCTCTTTAATGTTGCAATGCATGCTGGGAGCCACGAGTTTAATACTGTGGTTGCTTAGAATTGTTGGAGCTAAACTCTGGAGGACATCAAATCTGTAGGACTGAACTTGCCTACCCCTGACTTAGAGTTACAAAATGTACCACCCCAGTGCCGGCCACTTTACCACACTTAAAAGGTACAATTTTGTACTCTTTTTTTTTTTGACAGTGTAAACAGGGCAGCCATCCAAATATAATCCCTGCCTACTGAATCAAACAGCTGAACACCTGTGAACCTTTGTAATAAGCTTGTTTCTATCTGGAGGGATTATTATGCGCATCTGCTAGGGATCTAGCTGCATTTGAGGATGGGTTCTTTGTTGTCACAGAACCATTTCTGACATTTGAAGAGCAAATACCTCACCTCTTTCTGATGGTACTTGATAGCCAGTTTTAGCCTGGCAAGATCATTATTCCCTTCATCCTCCAGGAGATTTACATCATCCTTGTAGTTCAGAATCAGCTCGAGCTCTCTGGAGCTGCGCGTTTGATCGAGCAGATCTTTGGCGAACTGCTTGCACTGCTGGGAAAGTTCTTCGTACTCTGACTTGAATTCGTTCTCCACCTTGCTGAGCTCCTGGAGCTCCCAGCTGAGCTGAAAGGCCGTTAGGAAGGGGTCCTCGCTGGAGAGAGCGACGAGCGAGGGACTGGCAAGGGCCCGGTAGATGTTGAGACGGGATCGGGAATGTCGCAGGCTGTCCACGTCTGAGCCGGACACGCATTCCATGCAGTTGCAACGCACCTGGTGGGGCTGGGGCACAGACACCCCCTTCTGAACCAGCATCTTGATAATCTCATAGTTGTTGGTGTGTGCGGCCAAAATAATGGGCGTTATGTCAGGGGTAAAATCGGAGAACTGTTTATCCAACAGGATAGGAGGCACCTAGAAAAGAAAGGGCTGGTCAACAGAGAGTCTGATGCAAAAAAATATTTTTTTAGTAACACTTTATGTTAAGGTGTCGTTGTTACAATGTAATTATATATTTAAGTACGGAGTAATACCGATTAACTAGATGTACTTGGTATAAAGTTAGGGTTTGGTTGAGGGTTAGTTGCATGTAATTATGCATAATTTACATTATGTAATGTAACACTATTTTACAGTGTCCTTGTTAAATATAATTACCATATTATAACATTAAATTATGTATAAATGCATGCAAATAACCCTCACCCAAACCCTTATTCTACCTTCACCCTAATTACATATAGTTTATTAAAGGGGTGGTAAAACACGATTTCACTTTTCTAACTTTAGCTGGTGTGTGATGTTGCTGTTTGAGCATAAACAACATCTGCAAAGTTTAAAGTAAAGGGAGATATTTGCTTTTAAAGAAATCAATTTCTAGAACTAAAGCAAACGGCCAGTTGGGAACTACAGCCTTTTCTTCCAGACTAGCTGACATCAGCGGGTTCAATATTTACATAAACCACTCCTCCGAGAATATTAAATATGGGGGGCAAGGCCTTTTTTTTTGCTGTGGAGAATAGTAGGCTGGAGTGTACTAGGTGGTTAGCGAATCACAACACAGCTGGGCCAGCTAACCAATCTGACCCCATTGCATATTTTTGAGGGACTGACTTCATAGAACCAGGAAACTATCTGACCGTTTTTACAAGGAGACAGAGCAGTTTACAATAAAGGTAAAATGAATGAAAAATAATGCAATTTTTTAAAAACGAAGCATGAACACATGTTACAGTGCACCACACAAACACAATCAAGTATTCGAAAGAATGTGGTTTACCACCCCTTTAATATCACTCCGTACTTAAATATATAATTATACTGTAACAAGGACACTGTAAAATTAAGTGTTACCTATAACATATGTAACAAGGATACTGTAAAATAAAGTGTTACCTTTTATTTTACAGTGACATAGTTACATATATTACATGTAGTTCTATAGTAATAATTATAAATTATGCATAATTACATGCAACTAATCCCCTAATCCTAACCACATGTAGTGGCTTAATATTGCTCAGTACTTAAATGTGTAACAAAGCAACCTTAAAATAAAGTGCAACCTAATTTTTGTCTTGTATTCAGGAATAAATCGAAACATTCTGAAAACAAGATTCATCTTCTTGAAAAGCAAAATGACAGAACTACTCGACGGCCAAAGAAAATAACTTAATTCACATTGAAAACAAGTTTATTTTTCTAATCCTGATGGAAAAATACATTTGTCTTGCTTTAAGAATAAAACAAAAATGGTTAATTACTCAAAAAACAAGACTTAACAGATTTTTCTCAAATGTAAGTTTATAACAGAAATCGATTTTTTTTGCTGTTTTTTGCTGACTTCTCTTCAAGAAGCCATGTTATCAGTGTGACCTCGGATATGCTTCAATGTGTCTGTCTCTATAAATTGAAGTCCGTGCAGGGCAAGTCAATTCAGTCAGTAACTATCTTGGCCATAGCACACCTGGGCAACAATTTTGTATCCAAGCATGATATACTGAAACAAACAGCTGAACACCTGTGTTTGTAATAATGAGCCTTTGTAATATGTGTATTAAATGTTACGGATGGGCGCCGCTGGGGTTTCTGGGCCCAGCCGGTGGTTTCAGAGCCATCGGGGGGTGGGGCTGTGGGGTGTGTGTATGACGGGTAGGGCTGAGTTTGGAGTGGTGAATTTCTCTGTTTTGGGGAGTGTGTGAAATGAATGAGGGAGCGGGCCACTGATCAAATAGCTCAGCCGCCATATTGGATGTTATATTTAATTCTCTAGTGTACTGGATCCTCACCCTTAAGATGTCTGTGATGTGATTTGCTTTGAATGAAACATACATTTTAAATGTACATACTAACATTCAGATGTTTTGGGTCAGTAAGAAGTCTCTAATGGTCACCAATTACAATAGGCTGCATTTATTTAATTAAAACCTGTAATTAGGAAATCATATTATTACAATGTAAAATAAAATGTAATTTATTGCTGTGATGGCAAAGCTGTACTTTCAGCATCATTACTCCAGTCTTCAGAGTCACATGACCCTTCAGAAATCATTCTAATATGCTGATTTACTGCTCAAGAAACATTTCTGATTACTATCAATGTTGAAAACAGTTGTGTTGCTTAATATTTGGGTGAAAACCATGAAGCATTTGATTTAAAATTAATAGAAAGTTCAGAAGAACAGCACTTATTTGAAATAGAAATCTTTTGTAACATTATAAATGTCTTTACTGTCATCCATTTCAAAATGCGTCCTTGGTGAATAAATGTATTAATTTCTTTCAAAAATTAAAAATCATACTGACCCCAAACTTTTGCATGGCAGTGTAGCTGTCCCTGTAATAACTATTGAATACCATTTTTTAAATCCTATCTTTTTATAATTCTGTTTACTATGTATTACATAATTAGGCACATAGTTAAATATACAGGGTTGAACTGAGGGGAAATTTGTGAATTTAGACACTATTGTGCATTGTGTATGACAGTCCATGACATGTTGTATTGCAAAAATTGGAAATCCAAGCTCTTTGGACCAAAACACATTTTCAAAAATACATTTTAATTGGGTTGCAAACCTCCTGCAAATGTGATCTGGATCAGATTAATTAAAATTGAATGTGTTCTGTTTTGCGGTTTAGACTACAAGACAAAATGCATTCGAGTGGGATACACCAAAAAATTGTTTTTGCTGCCTGTCTGAACAAAGCCTTTGAGTTGCTCAATGCATGATTAAATTCTCTGCTGTCCCACAAAAAACCTAACCAGCTAATATGACAAATTCACCTTATTTCTCGCTGACATCAATTTGCTACAGCGTGTGGCGATAAAGCCTTTTACACTTTATCTGTAACAAGGGTCAAAGCGCTTCAAACAAAGTGTAAAATTACTTAATCTTCAGATGTAATACATTGAGAAGGATAATGCAAGCCATCTTTATGCAAAAGCTGTACTAATACTATTCAACAGAATACTACTTTCAAAACTTTTAATTTAAACAGCCATGTCTACAGGGAGAAAACATTTCTTTCAAAGAGGATTAGTGCATCGTCGGGTTTCAGGTATCTCTGGAAAACTATTTGAAACGTCTGAAACAGTTTGGACATAATCTTACAGCCGCTTCACAAAAGAAAGGATTACCAAGGCAACTGGGAATTCCTGCATGTGTTAGGAGGACTCAAGAGATGCTACAGTAGGAGAGACATCAAATCATTTCGGTTTGAAAACTCTGAAGTGAATTTGTCAGAGATTGCCATCTTACCTGCATGCCCCTGCTGGGCTTTTTATGGTTCAGAAGCAACTCCACAGCCCCCACCACCTCCTTCCGTATGGCGTGTAAGAGCGCATCTCCCACATACACGCCAAAGCTGAGCAGCAACTCCACGATTTCCAGGTTCTCATTCTCAATGGCAATTAACAGAGCCGTCCGTCCCAGAGGGTCGATGCAGTTGATGTTGATTTTGAAGTAGATCTCGGCTTCTATCAGCGATTGTTTGACGCTGGAATAGTCGCCTTTCTCCACAGCGCACAGGTAGGCCTTCTCCAGCGGTGACAGCTCCGACTCGGCACGAACTATCCGCAACGGGATCCGGTCCCTGTACGAGAAGTTGTCCGTTCTGCGAAAGTAGAGCTGTGACATTGCTGCTATGCCTTCATGTGAGACGACTAGGCATGGAGAGAGATGAAAACAAAGAACCAGTACAGACAATGAGGAGATGCTGGTAAATGAGAGTAGCATTACAGAGGAAATGGCTTTAATCTTTGTGAACCGCCATCTCCACACCCAACATCCCATGAGGACACTCAGCCCTCATTTGCTTGGTTTTCTATTGACTCTGAGGTTATGGGGAGGTTATTAGATTTAGACGTTTTGTTGAAGGCCACAGTGAAAGCTTCAGATACAAGGTCTTAATGGAGTTAAGAGATCACATGCTATAAATTATGCCATAAATGAATACCATGGACCTGTATGATTAATGTTAATCAATAAAACGACTTCCTGGGAATTCAACCTGTTGACATATCCAAGCGGTTTATCAGGCATCTTGTATTCAAATGTTGGGATCAGTTTTGCTTTCCCCCAACGCACAAATTATATCTGAAAAAAACGCCCTTTTGTAAACTGTAATTTGGATCAGATTAGATAACAATAGAGTGTGGTTAACACAAGCGCAATATATTTTCACGTTTTAGCATGAAATACATCAGTAATAAGACCCCCTTGTGATTTTTTTAAAGCTTCAATTGTCTTGAAAATGCCGTCTAAACGTATAGTTAGTATGTTTTAACAGCCTCACTGTGTTTATAATTATGCTCTTGCAAACTATTCTAACTATTCAGAAAGACAGTGTTTTTTTAATGAAGATATCATGGTGAACAAAGCATTGTGGGTAACACTTTATAATAAGTATAGAGTACCAAAGCACTTAAAATACACCATATTTCCAAAAGTAAAGTATCCAATCCAATTCCAATCACTTCCATAGCCTAAAATTAAGCACCTAGGCATGCAGAAGATTCTACAAACATTTGTGAAAGAATGGGTCGCTCTCAGGAGCTCAGTGTATTCAAGCATGGTACCGTGATAGGTTGCCACCTGAGCAATAAGTCCATTCATTAAATGTACTTACTACTAAATATAGCAACTGTCAACTGTTAGTGGTATTATAACAAAGTGGAAGCAATTGGGAACAACAGCAACTCAGCCATGAAGTGAAAGGCCATGTAAAATCACAGAGTGGGGTCAGCACATGCTGAGGTGCACAGAGCACGGAAGTTGCCAGCTTTCTGTAGAGTCAATAGCTACAGACCTCCAAACTTTGTGTGGCCTTCAGATTAGCTCAAGAACAGTGCGTCGAGAGCTTTGTGGAATGGGTTTTCAGGGCAGAGCAGCATCCAAGCCTTGAAGTCTGAAGCCACTACTGATTTAGTGGTGTAAAGCTCGCCACCACTGGACTCTAGAGCAGTGGAGACATGTTCTCTGTAGTGATGAATCATGCTACTCTGTCTGGCAATCTGATAGAGATTATGGGTTTGGCGTTTGCTAGAAGAACGGTAATTGCCTTACTGCATTGTGCCAAGTATAAAGTTTGGTGGATGGAGGATTATGGTGTGGGGTTGTTTTTCGGGGTTGGAATAGGCCCCCTAGTTCCAGTGAAAGGAACTCTTATTGCTTCAGCATACCAAGACATTTTAGACAATTTCATGTTGCCAACTTTGTTGGAACAGTTTGAGGATGGCCTCTTCCTGTTTCAACATGACTGCACACCAGCGCACAAAGCAAGGTACATAAAGAAATGGATCAGTCAATCAGCATTTATTTGTTGAGCACATTTAAAAACAACACAAGTCGGCCAAGTGCTTTACGTGTCTAAAAATTATTTGATAAGCACATAAAATAACAAACACTCAAAATACAACACTGATCATATTCCCAAAACCTAGGGGCAATCATATAACACTGTGTGTTTTCAGCATAGATTTAAAACATTCTAATGAGTCACAGGTATTCCCTGCATCTAATATGCAGGGGAAGACTCATTTCACAGATCTGGGGCTGCCACAGAGAAGGCACAATCTCTTTTGGTTTTTACATATTTGGTAATATGTAAGAGCAAACTCTGGGATGATCTTAGGGTTCTAGCAGAACAATGATGGTGTAACAGACATGATATATACTCTGGAGCAAGACCATGCAAACCTTTAAACACCATAATCAAAACTTTATATTGGACTCTAAAATCAACAGGAAGCCAGGGAAAAGAGGCCAGCACAGAAGAAATGCTAGACCATTTCCCTGTGCCTGTCAACAGTCTGGCTGCTGCATTTTGCACCAGCTGCAACCTTAAGAGCAAATTTCAACCCTAAAAATAACGAGTTACAATAGTCCAACCTGGGTGAGAATAAAAGCATGAATGACAGTTTTCATGTCATTAAAAGACTTTAAAAGAATTCTCTTCAAAAATTACACCAAGATTCCTTGGAAAGGAGCCCAGATTAACAGAAATATGTTTGGTTAACTTTGTGGGACCAAAAATTACAACTTCAGATTTTGACTCATTGAGCAAGTTTGGTGTGGAGGAACTTGACTAGCCTACAGAGTCCTGACCTCAACACGATAGAATACCTTTGGAATGAATTAGATGGAGCCCGGCCTTCTCATCCAACTTCAGTGCCTGACCTTACAAATGCACTTTTAGAAGAATGATCAAAAATTCCCATAAACTTACTCCTAAACCTTGTGGAAATCCTTCCCAGAAGAGTTGGTGCTGTTATAGCTGCAAAGGGTGGGCCAAATCCATATCAAACCCTACGGATTAAGAATGGGATGTCATTTAAATTCGTGTGCATGTAAAGGCAGGCCTCCCAAAACTTTTGGCAATATAGTGTACTTATAAACTGTAGCAAGTAATGCATTACTGTTCAATTTACAATAAAACATCAAATTTACAGTAAAATTTAAATTTACAATAAAGTCATTTTTTTAAATTAGTAACTCAAGTTACTTTGTTTTCCCATGTATTGACTGACAGCTCTCCTGTCCCCATGTTGAGAGTAATCGGGAGTAAATGCAGAGGTGTTGTGTGGTTGAACATGATGGTTATTGAAGTTCCAGACATGTAAGCATGCATTTACTCTTATCACTTGTACAAAAACAGATTCAGTATTTCCTAAAATAATAATACAAAAAAAAAAGTTAAACGCAATAAATACATAAATAAATAAATAGTGAGTTATTCATTCATCGTCACTGTAATTAACAATGTGTTATTGTTGAATTAGCTCATATGTAAAGAGTTAGTTATCGACTTATTACCCATAAATAGTTCATTTTATAAAGTATTGCCAAGAATCAAACTGTTGTTGGTCACAGAGGTCATTAATGCAAATAATCCAACATTTTTGTCAAGGGAACCATGATGATGCTTCCGGGAGCTTCCGGGGTAGGCCTATAAGATACAGCGATCAGGCTTAACATTATGACCACTGACAGGTGAAGTGAATAACACTGATTATCTCTTCCTCACGGCACCTGCTAGTGGGTGGGATATTTTAAGCAGCAAGTGAATATTTTGTCCTCAAAGTTAATTTGTTAGAAGCAGGAAAAATGGGAAAGCATAAGGATTTGAGCAAGTTTGATGGCTGGCCCATGTGGTCCGGTCGAACAGACGAGCTACTGTAGCTCAAACTGCTCAAGAAGTTAATGCTGGTTCTGATAGAAAGGTGTCAGAATACACAGTACATCACAGTTTGTTGCGTATGGAGCTACATAGCCGCAGACCAGTCAGGGTGCCCATGCTGACCCCTGTCCACCGCCAAAAGTGCCAACTGTGGGCATGTGAGCATCAGAACTGCACCATGGAGCGACGGAAGAAGGTGGCCTGGTCTGATGAATAACATTTTTTTTACATCAGGTGGATCGCCAGGTGCATGTGCGTCGCTTACCTGGGGAACACGTGGCACCAGGATGCACCATGGGAAGAAAGCAAGCCGGCAGAGGCAGTATTAAATCTTGGGTCCTGCCCTCCATGTGGATGTTACTTTGACACATACTGCCTAGCTAAGCATTGTTGCAGACCATGTACACCCTTTCATAGAAACAGTATTCCCTGGTGGCTGTGGCCTCTGTCAGCAGGATAATGTGCCCTGCCACAAAGCAAAAATGGTTCAGGAATGGTTTGAGGAGCACAACTACGAGTTTGAGGTGTTGACTTGGCCTCTAAATTCCCCAGATCTCAATCCAACCTAGCATCTGTGGGATGTTCTGAACAAACAAGTCCGATACATGGAGGCCCCACTTCGCGACTTACAGGACTTAAAGGATCTGCTGCTAACATATTGGTGCCAGATACCACAGCACAATTCCAGGGGTCTAGTGGAGTCCATTTCTCAACGGTCAGGGCTGTTTTGGCAGCAAAAGGGGTCTAACACAATATTAGGTCATAATAAAATACCTGATCTGTGTGTCATCGCTGCAGACAACATAGGTCAAATTTGTAGGTGCTGACCTCTCGATATGAGCTGGATATTTGTCATAATAGTTTTATGGCAACAGGGGACAGATAATGCTGATGTTTTAGGGGCACGTGCTTTCTCTTGTGTGCTTTACATGGACATGCTGTAAACAACAACAACAACAAAGCAGACATCCACCGACCGTTACTATTTAATGACCTGGTGTTTTAATGGTCCAGATATACAGTACATTAAGTTAAACGAATACTTATACTTGTGACTGTCTCCCAGAGTTGCCTAAGATAATTATTAACACATAAGTTGTAGATAAATAGTCAAATCAAAAATTATTCAGATACCATTTTTTACAAGTGGGTGCAGAACACTACGGTATATGTAAGTGAGGATAGTCAAATCAATTTACAGTTGCACTATGAAGCCTAAACCTGTTATTGATTTTAAAAAAATAACCATGATGTTTTATTTAAGACAAACTTGAAATCTTACATTTTGAGTAGTCTGATGTGTTTGAATCTTGCGTCGTTCCCTTTATAAAAATGTTTATATTCTGGTGGAGGTGGAGTTTTATGTAAGAAGTAATGTGGAGAATGGTTTCACAGACACGTCTTAGATTAAGCCAAGATTAGACATTAGTTCAATTATTAAATTTAAGTAGCTTTTATTAATCTTGAGAACATAAAATCATATTTTAAGATCTGTCAGAGCAAGTTGCTTTCATTTTAAACAGCTCAAGCATGCATTTTAGTCTGGGACTAGCTTAAACCGTGTCTGTTTTGTATTTAATAACTGACCCAGAGGTCACTCATAATTCCCCTTATGCCCATGTGCTATTGTTCTAGATTTTCACTTTTTCAGAAGAAAAAGATGTGCAATTTTTAGTCCACGTGAACCAAATAAGTATGTTTACCTCTATTTTAATTATGATATATTATTGTGGTCAATGTACATTGTGTCGATGTTATGTTTATGAGAGCATTGTGAGAATGTGCGCAGAAGTGGTTGATGAACACAGACAGATCAGTGCGCACTGCGCTCTTTAGTGCCACTCATGACTGCTGTGTCTCAAAATAGTAAGCTGCAGGTCTCAGCAGCATTTCTACCCATAGATGTTGTTATGGGGTTTTTTTTGTTTTTGTTTTTTGCCGCATTTCGAGTTAGCAAAATGTCCCACAAATACACGCGCACCTAATGTCCGAATATGATGGACGCGCGCGCATATGATGACCAAACCCGGTGTATATAGGCGGCTCGTATTATTTTGAAAACTGGCTACACTTCAGGCGGTGCTGCAGTTTATGTTAAGCAACAAATTACTTGAGATTTAATGCGTAATTTATTTTTAAACACCACAATAATTCATTAACTGTTTGTAGCGCGTTTATAAAATAGAACTCGTTGACACTTTACACCTATAATGCGAATGGGTCGTGTTATTCTAAACGTGTTATTTTTCAGTTGCACAAAATGAGATGTAAGCTAATAACTGCCATTCACTTTCATTGTATGGATAAAACACCCCTTTTGTGTTTAAAGAAAGAACAGAATTTGCATTTTTGAGTGAACTATCCTTTTATGAAAACGGAATCTCACCTCACCTGTTGGTTTTTGGCTGTTGCTCTGACTCGTGACTGATTCTTCTAACTAACATACAACAGGTGCCCAGCGCGAAGAAAACCCGTCACACTCCAGCCGCCTCCACTGAGAAAAAGCGCGAAAATGCGCAACGACAGAAACAGAAAGCGGTAAAATAATATCCATTTGTGCGTGCAGCGAGGCTCAATGATCCTCTCATTTCGCATTCAAGATGGAGCTAATCTGCAGAGTTTCCCAAAGCGAAACATGTCTCAAGAAAGTGCACGTGTGAGATCTTTGATCATTTGTGTATCTTGTCTCTTTCCCATATAGGTTTCATCGCACTTTGCTGTGACGCGCTCTCATCTTTCGGTAAGAGTTATTATTTTGCGGATTGAAGAGACTTGGAACGCAAAGGCTACCAGATGTCCTGTCTGCATTCTCTCTCTCTCTCTCTCTCTCTCTCTCTCTCTCTCTCTCTCTCTCTCTCTCTCTCTCTCTCTCTCTCTCTCTCCTGAAGTGCAAGTACACCACTCGACATCTATAGTCACAGTCTTTAAAGGTGCACTGCCATTGAGTAATTATAAAATTGATTATCATGTGTGTGTGTGTGTGCCCTTGTTTATATTACATTGTAAAAAATATAAAAATGTCCCCATAAGGATAGTAAAACCTGAGATGGCTTGTCCCCACTTTTCAAAAGGCTTATAAATCCTACAGGATGAGTTTTTTTTTTTTTTTTTTTGAGAAAGTAAAAATGCTGAATGTTTCCTGTGATGGGTAGGTTTAGGGACAGGGGCAGTGTAAGGAGATAGAATGTACAGTTTGTACGGTATAAAAAACATTACATCTATGGAGAGTCCCCACAAATGAGTGTGTGTGTGTGTGTGTGTGTGTGTGTGTGTGTGTGTGTGTGTGTGTGTGTGTGTGTGTGTGTGTGTGTGTGTGTGTGTGTGTGTGTGTGTGTGAGAGAGAGAGAGAGAGAGAGTGTTTATAACCGGGTGGGGACTTCAACCTAAATGCAAGCTGACTTCGTTGGGGACCTAAATTGAGTCCCTCCTGATGGGGAAAGATGCTTATTATGCAGAATTAGTTTTTAAAAAAAATTTTTTTTTACAAGAGTTTTGAATTTTTAAAAAAAATATTGATTGAGGTTTTACATTGAGATCATGTTGCATTATTAATCTTTTTAATGTTTTTTTTTTGTTGCTGCGTTTATGACATTTCTGTTGAGCTTATAAATGCAATGGCCAATCAGAGGCATTCAGACTTAGTAACCACAGAACACGCTGAAATTTTGTTCTCTCTTGCGAATTCTCTTGTCAAAAACAACACAAAGAACAGATACAAAGTAAAATATTCTTGTGAAAAGAAAAGAAAAAGAAAAGTGCTTCTTGAGATTATATACAGGGCCTTCTAAAAAAAATAGCATATTATGATAAAGTTCATTATTTTCCATAATGTAATGATACAAATTAAACTTTCATATATTTTAGATTCATTGCACACCAACTGAAATCTTTCAGGTCTTTTATTGTTTTAATACTGATGATTTTGGCATACAGCTCATGAAAACCCAAAATCTCAAAAAAATTGCATATTTCATCCGACCAATAAAAGAAAAGTATTTTTAATACAAAAAAGTCAACCTTCAAATAAATATGTTCAGTTATGCACTCAATACTTGGTCGGGAATCCTTTTGCAGAAATGACTGCTTCAATGCGGCGTGGCATGGAGGCGATCAGCCTGTGGCACTGCTGAGGTGTTATGGAGGCCCAGGATGCTTCGATAGCGGCCTTAAGCTCATCCAGAGTGTTGGGTCTTCCGTCTCTTAACTTTCTCTTCACAATATCCCACAGATTCTCTATGGGCTTCAGGAGAGTTGGCAGGCCAATTGAGTACAGTAATACCATGGTCAGTAAACCATTTACCAGTGGTTTTGGCACTGTGAGCAGGTGACAGGTCGTGCTGAAAAACCAAATCTTCATCTCCATAAAGCTTTTCAGCAGATGGAAGCATGAAGTGCTCCACAATCTCCTGATAGCTAGCTGCATTGACCCTGCCCTTGATAAAACACAGTGGACCAACACCAGCAGCTGACATGGCACCCCAGACCATCACTGACTGCGGGTACCTGACACTGGACTTCAGGCATTTTGGCATTTCCTTCTCCCCAGTCTTCCTCCAGACTCTGGCACCTTGATTTCCAAATGACATGCAAAATGTGCTTTGATCTGAAAAAAGTACTTTGGACCACTGAGCCACAGTCCAGTGCTGCTTCTCTGTAGCCCAAAGTGTCTTGACCTGGGGAATGCGGCACCTGTAGCCCATTTCCTGCACACGCCTGTGCACGGTGGCTCTGGATGTTTCTACTCCAGACTCAGTCCACTGCTTCCGCAGGTCCCCCAAGGTCTGGAATTGGTCCTTCTCCACAATCTTCCTCAGGGTCCGGTCACCTCTTCTCGTTGTGCAGCGTTTTTTGCCACACTTTTTCCTTCCCACAGACTTCCCACTGAGGTGCCTTGATACAGCACTCTGGGAACAGCCTATTCGTTCAGAAATTTCTTTCTGTGTCTTACCCTCTCGCTTGAGGGTGTCAATGATGGCCTTCTGGACAGGGTCGGGTCGGCAGTCTTACCCATGATTGCGGGTTTGAGTAATGAACCAGGCTGGGAGTTTTTAAAAGCCTCAGGAATCTTTTGCAGTTGTTTAGAGTTAATTAGTTGATTCAGATGATTAGGTTAATAGCTCGTTTAGAGAAGCTTTTCATGATATGCACATTTTTTAGATAGGAATTTTGGGTTTTCATGAGCTGTATGCCAAAAACATCAGTATTAAAACAATAAAAGACCGGAAATATTTCAGTTGGAGCGCAATGAATCTAAAATATATGAAAGTTTATTTTTATCGTTATATTGTGGAAAATAATGAACTTTATCACAATATGCTAATTTTTTGAGAAGGACCTGTATAATAGGATTTATTATTATTATTTTATTTTATTTTATTTTTCGCTAGAGTGCATAACTTACACTAGACTGAAGACATGGACCATTTATTGGTTAGTTTTTTTTAAGGCAAGTTTGAGAAATATAATTTTACATTGAAATGCTTAAGAGTAAAGGTCCTCTCACATGATGATAATGATAAAGATATAGTTCTAAAAATCATTTTCAATATTAAAGAATATTAGAGTTTACACCTCAGCTATAGCGATAACAGCACAGAGAACCAATAATCACTTTCAGAAAGATCTTTTCCAGTTGAAGAAGAACGATATAAACATTGACAGCCAATTAGAATCCATCCTGCTAACGAGCTCAAGCATTTAAAGTGACAGACAGACACGCTTAGAATAAACAGAACAGTACGTCTGCTGGTGTGGACGCTAATATAGTTATCTCTATAGTTATCATTCTCTGTATGAACAGACTTTAAGTCAAGAGACTGTCCTTCTGTATATCATTTGTTTTGGCTCAACAGCAACCAGACATTCTGAAATCTATCATCAGTGATTTATCATAATGCCAAGTTGTCTGTTAGAACAGATGAATGTTTTGGACAGCAAAGTCTGTAAACCGGTAAGCATTTGTGCCATTTATTCAGATGTACACTTTACCATCAAAATTGTACAAATGAAATGTGTCCAGACACTGAGATGATTTTTGTCTCTCCTGAGCCATATACTGCTCTTGATCAAACCTGTGAAACTGAGTCACTGATCTGGTTTTGAAGCATTATGTGTGAAGAAGCCAACTTTAAAACATCACATCCTTCCTCCAATTTGTCAGATTAGCAGGTTCAGACATCACAGAGCAAGACAAATCAAACTGTAGCAGCAGCCAGAGACATTTCTCTGAGAATTTAATGTCTTCTTGGGGATCTGAAGGACATACAAATCAAAGATGTGGAGCCATAAAGAAAAAATTCACATAATTCCTCAATATCTATTGCAAAATGTTCACCACCTGTTATGTTCAAATTGCAGGTCAATAAAGTCTTCATCTAAAACTGAAAATTAGTTACTGTTTATCCTGTTTCATTTTTCTTTTAAATCTTTCTGATAAATAATTTAACTCTTTCCAATGCTTAAAAAAGAGAAGTTTACCAGCCACCGATAGCATTTTTGGTAATTTTGACAAAAAATTAATGGCCCCCAGAATATTTTGCTGCATGAATGTCCGAACAAGCAATACATTAAAAGCTTCATGCATTCTTTTTTTTAATCAACACTTGAATATGGGTGTTTCATAAAAAAGCAACATTTTGAGGTTTAAGCATTTTGAACATTTTAAGTCCATGAACACTTCCAAAGCTCATCCTAATCACGTCCTGGGTCAACATTTCACTCTGTGAAATGAAGTCGTTTCATTTATATGCTGTTTATTGTTGATAATAATACATTTTTTACATTTATATGCGTTGAAAAATGTATGGAAATATACCTAACTTCCTCTTCACAATACCCCATAGATTTTCTATTGGGGTTAAGGTTAAGAACAGGGATAGCATGGACCTTAAACCAGGTACTGGTTGCTTTGGCACTGTGTGCAGAGGCCAAGTCCGGTTTACATTTACATTTCATCAGTTAGCAGATGCTTTTATCCAAAGCGACTTACAAAAAGGAGAGAGCAATCGAAGAAACGAAACAAATAAGGGCAACAACCTGCAAGTGCTGTAAGAAGTCTCAGTTAATCAAGCACAGTACTGTTGGAAAATGAAATCTGCATCTCAATAAATTTGGTTAACAGCAGGAAGCATGAAGTTCTCTAAAACTTCCTGGTATACGGCTGCGTTGACCTTGCATCTCAGAAAACACAGTGGACCAACACCAGGTGACATGGCACCCCAAACCATCACTGTGGAAACTTTACCCTGGACCTCAAGCAACGTGGATTGTGTGCCTCTCCTCTCTTCCTCCAGACTCTGGGAACCTGATTTCCAAAGGAAATGCTAAATTTATTTTCACCAGAGAACATAACTTTCCAGAAAGAGCATAGCAGAGAACATAGCAGTCCAGTCCTTTTTGTCTTTAGCCCAGACGAGATGCTTCTGACGCTGTCTGTTGTTCAAGAGTAGCTTTACACAAGGAATGCGACAGCTGAAACCCATGTCTTGCATACGTCTGTGCGTAATGGTTCTTGAAGCGCTGGCTCCAGCTGCAGTCCACTTTTGTGAATCTCCCCCACATTTTGAATGGGTTTTGCTTCACAATCCAGGGTGCGGTTATCCCTATTGCTTGTACACTTTTTTCATCACATCTTTTCCTTCCCTTCACCTCTGTTAATGTGCTTGACACAGAACATTGTGAACAGCCAGCCTCTTTTGCAGTAATCTTTTGTGTCTTGCCCTCTTTGTGCAAGGTGTCAATAGTCGTCTTTTGGACAGCTGTCAAGTCAGCAGTCTTCCCCTTGATTGGGTAGTCTTCAGAACTAGACTGAGAGACCATTTAAAGGCCTTTGCAGGTGTTTTGAGTTAATTAGCTGATTAGAAGGTGGCACTAGATGTCTTCAATACTGAACCATTTCACAATATTCTAATTTTCTCAGATACTGAATTTGGGATTTTCCTTAGTTGTCAGTTATAGTCATCAAAATTAAAAGAAATAATTATTTGAAATATATCAGTCTGTGTGTAATCAATGAATATAATATACAAGTTTCACTTTTTGAACGGAATTAGTAAAATAAATCAACTTTTTGATGATATTCTAATTTTATGACCAGCATCTGTAGAAAGGGGGAATTTCCTCAACCACCTCCGAGACCGAGTGAAGAACCCAATCAGGAGGAGAAAACAGGTGTAAACGGCTGACAGTTGGCACATGACATCAACCAGCAACATTTAGAGACTTTGTGCAGGCTTTAGCTACTTTCCTTTGAAAATTGAGTGCGCCTCTTGAGGCTGGGAGGGGGAGGGGGGTGTTTGCTTGCACAGCTCTTTACTAGCTGGCCTCCATTACAGGGACATGTATTACAAGGGTACATGTGAGTGAAAACAGCAGCAAACAAATCATAAATCATTCATCAACTTCATAAATCAACTAAAAACATGTACAAGTATTTATCCAAGAAAGCACCAGCCAATGAACCAAAGCCAAAGAACAAACCTGTGCTTTCTCAATTCAGTTATTTCCCTTCCAGTGCTTCTGGAGACTCACTTGACTCTCTGTCAATATTTCCTCTGGCTATAATTGTTTAGAATAACGCAGGGTGAATAAATCATGTAATGTCTGTGCCGTGCCAGATACCTTGCATTGGAAAACAAGCATTGAAGTATAAGGTAGTGTGAGGTAGGATGATGAGGAAACAAACTTTTTAGATTTTTGATGTTCCTATATGAGCCACTTTGTGTGTATACCTACCTCCAGGCAACAGAACTATCTTGGTATTCACATATTAGTATCTCAATTTTAATACTCATGAGCTTATGAGATGTAAAAATGAGAAAAACAAAAGGTGAATCAAAATGACAATAGTGACCAAATCTAATACCATCTTCTTGGTTCCATTCTTTCCAAATAAATACCAAGATATTTAGTGTATTCTGATCTTAAGTTCTTGATTTGTATCATTAAAGCGCAGAGCAGGTAATGACACACCAAATTATTACATAATAAAATAATCTTGCAGAATGTCAGTATTGATTTGCTGAGCCAGACACAATAAATGAAATGTCTCCTGTTCTTCATTAGTGCAGGTATGAGAGTTTGTGTATAGAGTACATGTGGAGAGATGGGCACAAAGGAAAAAGACTTTATCAGGCATCTGTATTCATGGCAGCTATTTTAAACAGTGTTACTGTTTGCCACAAAAAAAAACCCTGGATAATTAAAATTGATTGGATTTTACTCTTAAAGAGCCCATGGCCAGACACTGCTTCACACACATTCTCACTCCCAACTCGTCACATATTGACGCTCGGTCAGGACCCCTCAGAGTCCATTTTTAACACACAGGGTACCTTAAGCGCAACGTTTCGATGTTTTCAGTTGTTTGCCCAATGTGCCAGATCTAGACGCATTTAATTCTTTGCATTTTTAAAAGTATACATAATTTTCTAAATATTTAGAGTCTACTTTTATAGTTTGGAGCAACTAACCCCTAAACTACTTCTCAATAATATAAAACAAATAATGTTAACAGGCAAATAAAACAATATTGCAGTACATATTGGAAATGAACATACCTCATGCATATCACTGTAATAATTCATGCACATCCAGACATTCCTCTCTGTCTGGCCACATCATTTCATCACAATGAGACACAGGAGACATTTTCAGAAGAAAAAAAAACGATTTTAAAAAATGTGTAAAATTAACTTGACAGATTTTGACTGTAACATGTGATGTCGTCGTCTCCTGTGTTTTTCCCTTGTACTTCCTGGTTTTCTGTTTTGTCACATGTTCCTGTGTTCTGAGTTTCCCCGCCACTGTTCAGTCCCCTCGTTAGCTTTAGTTATGTCAGCTGTGTCTAGTCATCTGTTTCACCTGTTCCCCTCGTTTTTCTAGTCATCAGTGTGTGTATTTAGTTCCCTCGTGTTCAGTCCTTCCTTGTCTGGTCTCCGTTATGCCTACGTTGTTGCTGTTCATGTTTTGATGTATTCTATTTTTCTGGTGAAGTCTAGTATATCTTTAATAAAGAGTCTTTGAGTTTGGAAGTCTTGGTATCTCCTTCCTTGGGATAACAACCCGTAACATTGACAACTAGTTCAACATTTTTGTATGTAATGACTCAAGTAATGAAATGAGGACAAATAGTTTTATATTGAATGACTATTCAGCATTCACAAATATAGTTAATTTGGACTGACATGACATAAGCAAATGGTAATGTTATAAAACAGCAGAGAGTTGTATGAATGCAATTGATGCATGTCCAAAAGCATTTGCAATTTGTTGGAAGGAATGAGAAACTGCTACTATGATGTGCACAAATGATTACATGTTGTGGAGGTTGAACTAGCTGTTGTACAAATTTTAATAGTGATATAAGAACTGCACCAAAGCGAAGGAGAAAAACTGTAATGTTTTAACTGATTAATGATTATCCCACCGCTCCATGAACACACACACACACACACACACACACACACACACACACACCTCATTCAAAATATACACCCGACTCTTTAGCATGACACAATCGTCACGAGACACCCAAGAGCCAAAAACATTTAACAATCAAAGCTGACGTAAAAATTCAGCAAAACAGCAGTTAAAGCATGTTGTCATAACTTATTGATCACGTTATATATTACAGTGTACTAGCATTTGTGTAGAGACAAGAGATAAAGCCTCCTCTAATGTAGAGGAAAAACTGGGGACCTAGAAACGGGCCATGGCAAAATACAGTTGTGAGCTTGCAATCGAAATTGAATGTTAAGAGATACAAGCATGTCAAATAATGTTAAGAAAAAGTCTATCAGTTTGCCCTTGCAGGCTGCACGCAAACACACAAATGCAGAACATCCAATGCATGAACAATTGCTTTTAGTGAATCAAAAACACAACCAGCGTAATTAACTTCACACACAAACGACTAATGAGCTGGTTCTTCAGTTACAGTAAAAAACATATTTCACCACCAAATGACTCATTTGTTCAGCCATTACATCACAATCTGACGTCATGTATTATGGAACATTTTGAGAACATTTTGTTTCTAAATCATTTCAGTGTCTTTTTAAGATATGATCAAAAAAAGTTCTGTCCCTTTTACAAGAATAAAATGAACACTTAAAACAAAGATCAGCTGGTGGATAGATAGATAGATAGATAGATAGATAGATAGATAGATAGATAGATAGATAGATAGATAGATAGATAGATAGATAGATAGATAGATAGATAGATAGATAGATAGATAGATAGATAGATAGATAGATAGATAGATAGATAGATAGATAGATAGATAGATAGATAGATAGATAGATAGATGCAGGCTTTTATCATTAGCATATGGTTAATAGATGCAACATGTCTCTGTATGGCAGCAGAATCTGTTTCTCGCTGTAGCATGATTTTTTTTTGGCTCTTTTCAGTCTGAATGGATCGTAAGCCAGGCTTTTCTCCGAGCTGACTTCACACTGCCGAGCTTGATCTGTCACACAGGAGCCACAACAGTGGAAAAACTCTCTTGGAGATCTGAACTGTCATCGCTCGGGGCGCCGGCTTGCTTGTTTTGAATGAAAAAATGTGAGATAGTTTGAAGGGGAACTGTCACTTCAACAACGGGGACTTAAATCCCAAATGTCCAGTACAAATGAAAAATGAAGAAAAAAGGTGGATGGGGGAGGGGGGGAAACACTTCCTGTTACCTAGGCTACGGGTCTCTGGAGATGGTGTGATGAGTGCTCGTCACATTGCAGCCCTGTGAATAAATATGTCATTAGCACTTGGATTTCAGTTGCTTCCCATCGATGACCTCAAATATTGCACAGATTATGCACACGTCTATAAACTGGTCAGAGTTCAGCTTTCCCATCAGCAATGGTTATCATTCTAAATGAACACACATTGTGACCTAGGAAGTCGAATGAAGCAGCACAACTCGGAGAAACATTTTGATACGCTGTCAATCACAGATCGGCTTGTTGTGTTTGTTTGTAGCAGGACAAATGAAGAAACTGAGAGGGCAACCGAGAGCGGAAAGCTTCCCGCTGGATTCTTTAGAAGGCTGTTGGCAGCACTGGAGCGGGATAAAATAAAATCACCACAGGAGCGACTTGATAGTCTTTGATGGCTTTAGGAAGCCTTACTGAGAAGGATTATATTCAGGGGTTTAGGGCTGTTAACGAAAAGGATTTGCGAATTACACGCTATCCAAATGGAGCGACTTTTCAATTAGGTTGAAAGATAGAGATTGCAAAGGATGGTTTACCTGCCTATAAAAAGTTGAAAGACTTTGAAATCTTTCTGTGTTGTATGTGTGTGTGTGTGTGGGGGGGGGGGCTCAAATGGGTATAATGACATAGGTAATACAAGGAGAGGGTGAAATATGAGGACATTGGCCATGTCCCCACTTTTCAAAATGCTTATAAATCATACAGGATGAGTTTTTTTTAGAAAGTAAAAATGCTGAATGTTTCCTGTGATGGGTAGGTTTAGGGGTAGTGGCAGTGTAAGGGGAAAGAAAATACAGTTTGTACAGTATAAAAACCATTACGCCTATGGAATGTCCCCATATGTCACAAAAACAAACGTGTGTGTGTGTGTTCTCACTCTCTCTTCATATCCCAAGCAAAAACAAACACAAGTTCGGAGCTTAAAAAGTGTAGAAAAAATTTCCTCTCAAAGTCTCCTTTCCACCTGACTCAAGAGACTTGTGTTTGAAATCCACACTTTGAGTTCAAACATATTAAATTCAAGAGCTGTCCACTTTTCTTTTTTGCTGCATAAACTAACTTCAGAGACCCAAGCAATGATATTGTCAATATATTTCCATTTCTCCTTCTTCCTTGTCAGTGTTTTTCAAAAAAAAAAATCCAAAATGATGTACAAAATAAGTCCGTAAAGGGACGTGGTGAAGAAAAAAAGAAATGAGAAACTTTGCGTTCTTTCTTTCACTTAATTATTTTCTCACACTTAATTATTTTTGTTGATCAGGTGGCTGAGAAAATAATTTTTAATAGGCTTATTGTATGATTTATGGACCACCTCCATCTAACTGACATATTTTGCTTATAAGATAATTAAAGGGTTAGTTCACCCAATTTTTTTTTTTTTTTTTAATTAGCCCATGATTTACTCACCCTCAAGCCATCCTAGGTGTATATGACTTTCTACTTTCAGACGAATACAATCGTTATTTAAAAATGTCCTGACTCTTCCAGGCTTTTATAATGGCAATGACTGTTGCTCGTTTCTAAGTCCATAAAAGTACTTCCATCCATCGGGATATTACTCAACGGCTCTGAGGGGTAAATAAAGGCCTTCTGGAGCGAATCAATGCCTTTGTGTAAGAAAAATATCCATGTTTAAAACGTTAAAAAGAGCCTCCGGCGAATCGCCTTCCGTATTCAACTTAGAGAAAAAGTGTGGTACTAGTTTAAAACGCTTACGCTACGTCTGTCGAAATTGCGCATAAGCATTTTGAACTGCGAGATGCGAGGGCGCTACATTTCTTCCATAAGTTGAATACAAACCAACCCTTTAACTGGAACAGAAGCATGTGTGTAACTAAACACAGTCAATTACAGAACAGATCCAAACTAATACACAATAAAACTAAACATATCTGTGGCAGTTAATGTGTTTACTTTATGTTTAATTAAAAAAAGCAGCCGTGGAAAGAATTGTAACCATTCAAACAGCTGCTACAATTTTGCTACTTCTCTGCAGTGCTAAGCGGAGAACCAGGTGACTGACTTAGATACCTTTCTACATAATATCAAACTACAGCTGAACTACGCTCCAATTTCAGATAAAGTTCATCAGATGCCTCAGGACAAAAACATAAATGCTATTAGTGTCACTCACTCATTTTACACGTATGAGCACCCGCCCTCAGCAGGCGTCTCTGAGGGGATTTTACTTAATTAAAGACCGATCCATCACAGACAAAATCTGGAGAGTGGCTTCAAATTCATTTCTAATGACATTCAGAACGGCTAACTGGAAATGTAAAATATAAATCGATAGCTTGCATTAAAAAAAGAAGGTTATTCCTGAAATTAGCAGAGCCATGTTGGTTTGTTGTTTCCGTCAGAGGAAGCTGCGCCAAATAGCTAGTGAAAGATCACACAAACATGTATGTGAACAGCACAGAAAGGGTTTTCAAACACTACTATTTGCTAGCATTTTAATGGATAACAAAAAAAATAATCCTATTCCCGGAATGAATCCTTTGATCCTCTTAAATGGATGGCAAATTCAGGTGCGATGGCAAGATAAGGCTTTGTCTTGGGGTTATATGAGCTATCTGTATTCTGGAGGTGGTTTTATTTCCAATGTTTGGATTCTCGTGAAGTGAGTGGGTGGAGACAGAACATGAAACATATTTCCCAACTGTCTGGAGCTCAATATGAGACACGAGTGAGCAGCTAGTAAAATTTACTCCATGCACAGCCAGGGATGTGACCAGCTGATTTTTCACTCCAAACACACAAAAGCTTGACAGTATTTTAAAATTCATAATTTAAAGTCACCGCAGCTTATTGAGGGAGAAACAGAAAATAGTGGATTTACTGATGTATGTTTTAACAAATAAGGGGTGAATTTGCTGGTGACAGATAAGAGAGGAGAATCATAGGCTTCATAATGGTTCATCTATTTCTAGGATTCAATTCACATGATTGACAAGCGGAAAAGTCGGGTTAAGTCAACAAAACAGTTGGATTTGTTCCATTTCAAGGGTCCAGATAATTACTCCTGAGCAGATAGCATTTGAATCTGGGGACTAGTACCTTTCTTGCCAAAAACATTTTAAGGCCGTTTTTATTTCCTTGTGTTATTTCAATCTACATAGAAACAGGGTATTGACTTTTTAGCGATCAAGGTTGTCTCTCAGTTCTTAGTAAGTGAAAAATATAAGAAAAGGCCTGTTATTACAGTTTTTTTCAACTGCTTACACACATTTTCCAGAGGTTTCCTCTTTTTTTCAAAACTTAACACACAAATTCAAGAATTCCACACACAAGATGCAAAATGCCTCACATCCCTTTCAAAATGAAACAACACAGTCAAAATATCACAAACATATTTCAAAAGCAAACATTTGTCTTACGTTGTAAACACCTTTACCATAATGTTATATTTTTGATTATGTCATATACACACTGTCATTCAAAACCTAAAGCTCTTCTTTTAAAAGCTCACATGTACATGAATGAATGTAATTGGGAGAGAGCTGTTGAATATATAAAGTAAAAACAAAAGCAAAATTGAAACCAAACTTTTTATTTATGTTTTTATTTGTTTTGCTCTTTGTGGTTGTAAATGTAGTATTAGTGTACACAGTTTGAAAAAAAAAAAAAACACATCAAAAATATGTAGTGTTGTAGCATGTAGTGTAAAACCAAACATAATGTGTGTGCTTGCATGTGGAGATGGTTGGGTGTATCTAGGCTCCATCTCTCCTCCGGGCTGGGTCCGGCCACAATACTTCATCCACGTCACATGCTATATTCCCTCTTACCAGACACCGTTGAAAGAACCTTCTTGTATGGCGTATCCAACCTTGGATGGAGGCAGCATCAGTGTCTCCACAACTCCTCTTACTCTGTCTGCATTGTTTGCATCCATTGTCCAAAAGAAATTACTTCACCTTTGGCCTATTTATAGGCCACTACTTAAGTTATGATTGGTTGTTGTTAAGTAAAGCAACAAGTGTTTGCACATGTGAGGAGTTAGTGTGAGGCACTGATGAATTAGTGTGGCATTTTGATTAGTTGTGTTTAAAAAAGGAAATCAAGAAACGTCATGTCAGATTTTTGTGTGTTGCCTAGAAAATTGTGTGTTGTGTTTTGCAAAAAGTGTTTAATGAAATTGAAAACTGAGTAAAAGGCCAAAAATTAGTGTATGGTTTTGCAGATTTAGTGTGTGGTTCTGGTGTTTGAGTGTCAGGTTTTAAAAATTGTGTGACAAGTAACAATTTTGTGTGTAAGCAGTTGAAAAAAACTGTAACAGAACACAATCTACAAGAGCTGAGGAGACCATTAACAATTTGAACAGACAGAAGCACTCTGGTTATCGATCGTTGTTGATTTGTTATTAAGGAAGTTCCCCACTGAGGATGTTGCCATCATTTATATGCTAAACCTGTATTTCTTTATTTAGAACACAAAAGTAGATTTTTATGCAGGACTTTTCATAAACAGCAGTTCGCCAACAGATAAAAACACCATAAAAATATATGAACTATATTCCAAATATTAATCAATCAATCAATCAATCAACTTTATTTATATAGCGCTTTTACAATCACGATTGTGTCAAAGCAGCTTCACAGTGTCAAACAGGATAATATTGCGACAAAATTAGATTTGGCTGTACAGTCGCACCGGAGAAAACAGTGATGTTATCAGCTTATTTTAATTTATCATATAGCGACAATGTTGGCAGATCAGTATTATAGTTTATAGAATTAAATTAGACCTAATTCATACATTTTATTTGTATAATAAGTTGAATAACTTTAATCATATTTTTAGTGTCCCCAACTGAGCAAGCCAAGCCAAAGGCGACATTACTGTAAATGATATTACTGAAGCCGTGTGACGTATATACTGCAATTTACATCTTTATTGATTGGGGTTATGAATCGACACATGCACATTTCTTATTCACTTGGTTAGATGTGTGTTTATACACTCACCAAAAAGATTATTAGGAACACCTGTTCAATTTCTCATTAATGCAATTATCTAATCAACCAATCACATGGCAGCTTTAATGCATTTAGGGGTGTGGTCCTGGTCAAGACAATCTCCTGAACTCCAAACTGAAAGTCAGAAGGGGAAAGAAAGGTGATTTAAGCAATTTTAAGCGTGGCATGGTTGTTGGTGCCAGACGGGCCGGTCTGAGTTTTTCACAGTCTGTCAGTTACTGGGATTTTCACGCACAACCATTTCTAGGGTTTACAAAGAAAAGGGAAAAACATCCATTGACTTGGATGTTTAAGTTATTTGAACTTAGATTATGATTATTTCAACTGACTTAAAAACATGAGTTGCATCTTGTATAATTTGTATAACTAAAAAAAAGTTTAACATTTCTTAACTTATTCTGTTACTGTGTTGCATTTATGCACGTTTGGCGAGAAATATTTTGAATGTATTTATGATTTAAATTATTCACTTTGGTGATATAAAAAGCTACACAACTTCAGAAGACTAGGATTATAGCACATGTCTTTTATGATTTTTTTTCTTCTTCTTCTGATTTTATGGTGTTTTTTGTCAGACCTTGGTCACTGAGAACTGTCATTAGATGGCAAGACCTGTGTAATGATGTCTAGTTTTGTGTTTCAAAGAAGAAACAGCAGGAAATTGGTTTGGAATGACATGAGGGTGAGTAAATAGCACACACACACACAAACACACACACACACACACACACACACACACACACACACACACACACACACACACACACATATATATATAAAATCAATACTCCACTAGAAATGTTATGTTCTCAGAATGTCCACGCTGGTGTCAAAGATGTCACCTAACGTTCCCAGAATGTTTTGGAGTTCTTTTTTGAAAGACCTTCACAGAACATCAGGACGTTCTTGAAACATTTATTTGGAAATTAGATGTTCCCAGAAACATTCTCAGGACATCAACGCTGGTGTCAAAGACGGTCATGATGTGGAGTTCTTTAAAAGGATAGGGGACATCATTTGATGGACCTTAATGAAACATTCAGGACGTTCTCAGAACGTTTAGTGGACCATATTTTATTTGGAAATAATATGTTCCCAGAACGGTCCCGAAAAAGGTCCTTCAAACGTTATGGGAATGTGGAGACCAATGCACTGAACATCATTTGCTCTAGCGCAGTCCCAAATTAAACTTCCCCATCTGGCCAATAGGAAACCATATGTTATAACGCTATATTAATGTCCCATGTGTCCTCTTTGTAATGTTGCCGTGTGAACATAGAATAACAAAAAATGGAACTTCCTCCTAAAGTCATATCAGGAATGTTATTATATGACCAACCAAGGACCCTGTGGGAATGTTCTGTTAACATCTGAAATGCCCTTTTCGTAATGTTGCTATGTGACCATTAAATAACCAAAATGGAAAGTTCCCCTCAGGTCGTAAGGAACCTTGAACTGCAGCACTTTCATAACCGAAAGAGAGCATTTTAGGAACATCCCTGATGTTTTAAAAAGGTTCAGGATTTTCATCACCTTTTAGGGAAGCATTGGTCATTAATATAAAATGAACCCATTAAAACCTCTTACTCAGAATGAAGAGTGGCCCAGAGTATAAATGTATTGTGCAATTATCTGGTTACAAGTGAAAGAAGAAGGTAGACCATCTCTGACTCCTTTAGGGTGAAGAGAATCATAATCGAGTAACGCTGGGGAAGTGGCTCCAATGAAAGCCAACAATTCGCTCCTGTCAAACAGCCTAACAATGAAGTGCGTGTTGTGCTGGTAAGTGAGGAAAGAAAACCCTAATGGAGCCCAGAGGGCTGGTGAGTGTTTTTCTGAGAGTGAGGTAATGACTGTAGCCTCTGCTGCCGCCCCATCTGCCAGCTCAGGCTGAAAACCACTCAACTGAAGGAGAACCTGCCAGGCTATTGGGCTGCAGACAGCGGGACAGGCAAAGGTTATCAAATGCTTTGTGCTTTAGATGTGTGTGTGTGTGTGTGTGTGTGTGTGTGTGTGTGTGTGTGTGTGTGTGTGTGTGTGTGTGTGTGTGTGTGTGTGTGTGTGTGTGTGTGTGTGTGTGTGTGTGTGTGTGTGTGTGTGTGTGTGTGTGTGTGTGTGTGTGTGTGTGTGTGTGTGTGTGTGTGTGTGTGTGTGTGAAATAAAGGGGAAGCACAAAGAACAACAAATTACTGATAAGTGTAAATGAACATTCATAAGCTTCATGAGTTATATAAGTAGCTACAGGAAATTGAAATGTGTTAACGATCTTCAAAAATTGCATTATTATAGGTTTTCTTTGTTTTTTTTTTAATGCAATCTAATGCTTTGAAAAACTAGTGTGATGCTCACTAAGAAATTAATTAGCTACTGGGTCTTTAAAAGGTCATCATAACTCATCAAAACATGCATATGGTTCATTTAGTCTAATGAATCTCACTAAAACTGGTGCTAAAAATGTACATTTAAATCTAAGAACATGCCGTGTCTCTGTACGGATCAAAGATCTTCTCAAAGGCTACTCAACCAGAATAGGGACATGAATGCCACAGAATGAGATTTCACCTAAAGGGATGGTCTGAAAATAGCAGGTGATTTCACTGTTCCTTCTGTCTCGACAAGTTTTTAGATTGCACTGGAGTCATGTAAACCTGTAACACGTCACAATAAGGCTCCATTAGTTCGTTAAAGGAATAGTACACCCAAAAAATGAAAATGTGATGTTTACCTGCTTACCCCCAGGGCATCCAAAATGTAGGTGTGTTTTTTTCCTCAGTAGAACACAAATGAAGATTTTTAACTCCAACCGTTGCTCGTATAATGCATGTCAATGGGGTGTTTTCTATAAAAACACATGAAAGCTGTGGACTAATATAATCTGTGCATGAATGACTGTATTTTTATTAACTAACATAAGAAAGATTAATAAATACTGTAACATATGTATTGCTCATTGTTAGTTTATGTTAGTTAATACAGTAACTAATGTTAATAAATGAAACCTTATTGTAAAGTGTTATCTCCAGTCAAAAAAGTCCTAATGTGTGATTGACTAAGGACGGAGTGGAGAGAGATGTTTTCGAAAGGTACAGCAATTAAGATAAGACATCACTGAGAGACTTAATCAACCAAGCCAAGAGCTTTTCAATAAAAATATGTGTGCCATTTATAGACTAAAAGCTGCTGGATAAAAAAAAAAAAAAAAAAAAAAAAAAAAAAACATTCAAGACATTATCACAGCTCTTATTAGAAATACAAATAGGCCAAATCAAAGATACATTTCATTTCAAAGCCGCAATAACAATAATTAAAATAGTAATTTTTCACTTTTGACTTTTGAAAAATATGTACATTTGCAGCTTGGGTGGGTACTGTAACATATCGATAATGGCAAACAGACAAAGAAGATCAATGGTATTCCAACACAAGGTTTTATAATAATTATCCAGGTGATACATACAGACACACATTTGACATACGAGACTGGACAATGAACATAACAGAAGCTGGAACTTTAGTAGTGCAGGTGATAATTAAACAGCTGAACCGAAAACATAATGAAGTGTGACCATGGAGATGGAAGACAGGCAAGAACTCAAAGGAATACATGATGATTAACAAACTAAAAGTCCATGAAAACGAAACTAAGAAATGAATATAACTGAACCTAAACATGACCGGTACAATGAGATATTGACTGTGCAATATTGTTTTAATACACTGGATCATTGATTACTATTAAGTATCTCGTACTCTTGAAAAATCGTGATTCATTCTGGAATGAATTCGTGTTTTCAACAAATCAGCTGAATGAATGATTCAATGACTCAGTCAGTACCGTAATGAAATCAATAATCAAAAATCAACAAAACAGTATTGCCAAATAAGATTAAAAAAAAGATGTAAAATAAAGATAAATAAAATTAGGAGTGCAGAGTAAACGAACTAGATGCCCGTTTAAAATTAAATTACATTTGAATTGCTCTCTCTTTGAGTCTTACAGTAGTCAGTGTACAGTATATTTGGTCTTTTTAACTGGAAACATCAAATGGCAATGAAATTGCTTCCTGTCCTTCTCCCTGAACACATTAGGACCACTTTAGCTGTTTTTTTGTATTATTGCTGTTGGCTTCCTGTTTACCATGTTGATTGTGGTGGGGAGAAAGACACACACACTTGTTTTTTCGCCTAATGTGGTTGGATCCAAATGGCAAACATATCTGTTTAGACATTAGGCCATCCCAAACCACAAAGACAAAATGTTCCACTTTCCTCATGAACAATTAACCGCTGATATGTTTGAAAGTCATCTCTGAGTAATATGATCTTCATGCTGTCCAACAACATGTGGTTTATCACAATCAATACACATCAGAGCATGACGAAAACTACCAGTAATGGGGTGTTTTCTGTCCTTTTAAAGGTGGGAGGTGCCTTTAGCTCACTTAACTGATATTATTTGATGTATATGGCCCTGCAGGCACATGCATACTACATGTATTATATATATCTGAATATATGAAAAACTGATCTGAACATAAGTCCATAATACGACCATAATTGCAGCATCTGCAGTTCACCCTGACCCATCTACTGTATGTCTCTCTTAATGATATAGTATTTATGATCTGAGAAAGCCTCTGGGAATGTCATACAAGCTTTGCTACTGGAGCCACATATGGAACAGACGATCAAAGTGAAGTGTAGGCTTGATTATGTTCCCCAAGTGGTCATCATCAGCCCTTCAAATGACTATCCATCATACTGACATTTCTCAGGGTTGTGTGAAGAGTGTCTAAAGCCAACTATCCACAGACATTCTTTCTTTGAACTAACATTCATTATCAGTGACGCTAATGTCCAATACGCCTACGTGATTACTTTAAAAAAACAAAACATGAATTACAGAACTAATGATTAAGATCACAGAGCAGGATTTGTGAGACTCGCACTGTAATTTTAAGCGATTGGTCTGCAGCTGTGCCATGTGTAATAACTGCATAAGCGACTCTGGTTATATGACAGAACCTTAGGAAAGCCTGCAATGTGGTAATCAGCAGTAAGCCTTTATTTTTCACACATCTAACAGTTCTGGTTTGGTTTTAGCGTGTTATTGTTGTAGCTACATACATTGTCTGCCGACGGGCATAAAGGAAACCTGTTATCACTTTGGAACAGCGGCTGCTACAACGCAAACATAATTTAGGATGAAAACTCAAATGGAGTCCTTGAGATTAGACACAAATGAATCATGTGGATAATTGATTTTTTGATTAGCAGTAATGTACACAGAAGCAGGTGGCAAATGTTCCTGCTGGCAACAGTATAATCAAACAAAAGTGTCTGCAAATGGGCCTCATTTGTTGGTAAATGGATAAAAAAAAAACAGAAATACTTACATAAAATGTTAAACCCTCAAATGCAAGAAATGCAAAATCTGCTTCACTTGGATTTCAAGTCACAGCAATCATCATATGACAAAAAGTACCTTTGTAAAAACCATGGAAGCTTGTTTCTGCCACAGAGCAACATAAGCAAGTTAATTGCAACTTTTTATCTCACAATTCTTTACACCGATCGATCAGGTATAACATTGACCTAATATTGTGTTGATCCCCCTTTTGCTGCCAACCCAGTCCTGACGTGTCGAGGCATGGACTCCACTAGACCCCTGAAGGTGTGCTGTGGTATCTGGCACCAAGATGTTAGCAGCAGGTCCTTTAAGTCCTATAAGTTGTGAGGTGGGGCCTCCATGGATTGGACTTGTTTGTTCAGCACATCCCACAGATGCCTGACTGATTGAGATCTACGGAATTTGGAGGCCAAGTCAACACCTCAAATTCGTTGTTGTACTTTCTGAACCATTTTTGCTTTGTGGCAGGGTGCATTATCCTGCTGAAAGAGACCACAGCCGTCAGGGAATGCCGTTTCTATGAAAGGGTGTACATGGTCTGCAACAATGCTTAGGTATGTGGTACGTGTCAAAGTAACATCCACATGGAGGGCAGGACCCAAGATTTCCCAGCAGAACATTGCCCAAAGCATCACTCTTTCTCCATCAGCTTGCTTTCTTCCCATAGTGCATCCTGGTGCCATTTGTTTCCCAAGTAATTGACACACACGCATCCAGCCATCCACGTGATGTAAAAGGCAAAAGATGCGATTAATCAGACCAGGCCACCTTCTTTTATTGCTCCATGGTCCATTTCTGATGCTCTCGTGCCCATTGTCGGCGCTTTCGGCGGTGGACAGGGGTCAGCATGGGCACCCTGACTGTCTGCGGCTATTCAGCCCCATACTGACTATTACATGTAATTACGAGTTTATATCTCACAATTCTAAGAGAAAAATGTCTGAATTACAAGATGTAAACTATTAATTACCTTTTTTAATTGAAACAAGCTTAAATGGGGGGGGGGGTGAAACACTCAGTTTCAGTCAATCTTGAGTACCTATAGAGTAGTAATGCATCCTTCATATCTCTGAAAAGTCTTTAGTTGTATTATATTTATAAAAGAAATATGGGCTGTACCGAGTCTCTCCGGAAGCGTATCGTGTGGGCGGAGCTAAAGAATGACGAGCGCGCAAAGCGGTGACGTCCTCAAGCGTGGAGAAACCCATGGCTATCGAGCTCAGCTAATACAGATAATGATCCAGAATCATTCGGAGGCTGAAATAAATTGAACAGGAGAAACAGCAACAGCAGGACGTCCGTCTCTGTGGTATGTACTGTATTTAGTGGCCTGTCAACATTTGTGTGTCTTTACTCACAGTTTATGAGGACATGATTCGGTTTATGGACTATTGTATGCGACTAAACCTTAGCAGTAGCAAGCAAAATGGTTTTGCACATCAGACTAGTGTATCGTTATACAGAGAACAACAATGGAGTAACCATTAGCGCATTTGAATGACGAAGCACACGATCGTGTAGTTTACTGATGTTAACTCACCTGATGGTAGCCAACAGCACAGACATTTGAAGCAGTTTTAATTATCGACTGCTTCCAAAGCAGGACCGAACCTTTATCGCTGGGACCGCTCCGTCAAAAACACACTTCTTTGGTATGATTTGGTGAAGTCCTTACAGCAGTGAACGGTGGAGAGATCCACTTTTGCGACGCGACTGAAGCGTATGTTGTGAAGCTTCCCGTCATTACTGCATTCAAATCGGGTCAAATGCAGCGCTGCCTTCCCGGAATGCTGTGCTGAAGCGTTGAAGTCGCTTGATGTCACTCATAGGAATAAAGTGGAGCGTGGCGCCTGGATCGACTGGATCTGCACCTGAGAGAGTGTTTACGGGGCGTGCATTTCCTCTCTCGCTCTAGTCACATGCGCGCGTGCACCCTACCGGGAGAAGAGCCCGTACGGCCCATACAAGGACCTTCCGCTCTATTAACGTCAAGCCGAGCCATACTCGAAAAAAACTCTCCGAAACTTGTGAGAAACCGGGAGGAGTATTTTTGACAAAGAAATACTCCATCAAACGTCCAGCATTAGTTTTTGAAACTTTGTCTATGTTTAGGATGGGAATCCAAGTCTTTAACAGTGTAAAAAGCTCAGTATGCATGAAACAGCATTTCACCCCCCCCCCCCTTTTAAAAAACAACTCCTATAAATATTAAAAAAATATTATTGAAAAAAATATTATTAAAACTTATAAGTGGAAAAATGCATCTCTTGGCATTCCATTGGTGGCCATTAACAAATGTGATAATATTATATATTTTTTTAAGCAAAGCAAATTACTATAATAGATGACTGGTGCAGATTTCAAATATAGATTTCACAAGACCTGCAGATTTCACACAATTAACCATCTAATCAAATGGCTTATTCTTTTTGCACATGCACAAGAAAAATCTAAAATCTTTTTAAATCTAAGATAGAAGAAAGACACTTCGCCCTCAGGAGAAAAAGCAGTTAAATGTTGCAATGTGCAGCAATTGACCAACTGCAGTGCAATAACAGCTCGATGTGGATTCAGAATCCAGTGCCACAAACCTATTTCCAGTCTACAGGTAACTTTATTGTCAATCAACTGCTCTGAAATGATTTCCCTCTGCAATGGTACAAAAATATCCAGATTCACTGTGAAGTGGAAATTCAACTGCCTCTCAACATGGGGGTGTTCTAATTTTAGCACATCTCTGTCTCACTATATTTTTGCTCTCTGTCTCCTTTCCTCTTCTGAATGTGACATTCTCTATGTCAGACAGAGACAGAGACACATACACGTGTAATCAGGCAGCAGGTGTTTTTTTTAATTTTTTTTATTTTATTTTTAATAAACCATCTATCACATTGCATGTCCAAATTCATAAAGAAAGCAGCATGTTATCACTGTTCTTGTCCACAGCTGTTGCCAAGGGAGAGATCAATGATTTGGAACAGGTGCTGTTTCTAGCCAACAAGTGAGGGAAAAGACAAGGTTTTGTGTACATCAATGCAGCTTGAAAGCTTAACTCCTAATACCACCATGATATCGCCCTCAGATCTTTTTCATTATCTCTCGTCCATGAAGTCTGGCGGTTTTCTGCATAAGATAGACACTTTTCCTTCCCCCAGTATATCATCCAGTGGTTCTCAACTGTTTTGTCAAGGTAGCATGTCTTAGCCTTAAGTACTATGTACTTACATCAAAAAATAAGTACAATGTACTTACTGTGTTCAAATTGTATTGCAAAACACGTTTGCTGATATTGAGGTGAGATACGGGTAGAGTTAGAGACAGGTGTGGTGGTGTGGGTAAGTTTAAGGGTAGAGTTAGGGACAGGTGTGGTGGTGTGGGTAAGTTTAAGGGTAGAGTTAGGGACAGGTGTGGTGGTGTGGGTAAGTTTAAGGGTAGAGTTAGGGACAGGTGTGGTGGTGTGGGTAAGTTTAAGGGTAGAGTTAGGGTCAGGTGTGGTGGTGTGGGTAAGTTTAAGGGTAGAGTTAGGGACAGGTGTGGTGATATGGGTAAGTTTAAGGGTAGAGTTAGGGACAGGTGTGGTGGTGTGGGTAAGTTTAAGGGTAGAGTTAGAGACAGGTGTGGTGGTGTGGGTAAGTTTAAGGGTAGAGTTAGGGACAGGTGTGGTGGTGTGGGTAAGTTTAAGGGTAGAGTTAGGGTCAGGTGTGGTGGTGTGGGTAAGTTTAAGGGTAGAGTTAGGGACAGGTGTGGTGGTGTGGGTAAGTTTAAGGGTAGAGTTAGGGTCAGGTGTGGTGGTGTGGGTAAGTTTAAGGGTAGAGTTAGGGTCAGGTGTGGTGGTGTGGGTAAGTTTAAGGGTAGAGTTAGGGACAGGTGTGGTGGTGTGGGTAAGTTTAAGGGTAGAGTTAGGGTCAGGTGTGGTGGTGTGGGTAAGTTTAAGGGTAGAGTTAGGGACAGGTGTGGTGGTGTGGGTAAGTTTAAGGGTAGAGTTAGGGACAGGTGTGGTGGTGTGGGTAAGTTTAAGGGTAGGGTTAGGTGTAAGGGAAGTGTCAACTGTGGAATTACAAATCTAACTACAGAAATTAATTACAGGCGTAATTACATGCAGGTATTTTTTAAAATGTAATGTAAAAACATGTATGCACACAATAAGTGCATTGTATCAAATGATTAGTTAAAATGTTAGTACATCAGTAGTTAAGGCCACCTAATATAAAGTGGGTCCATTTTTTCTTGTTGGAAAAGCCACTCAGATATACTTTATGTATATCAAGTGAGAGAGCTTATGACATAACAATACACCAATGCATTTTTAAGATATAGCATTTTACTTCAAAAAATGAAAAAAGGGCGAAAAATGGGAAATTGTTGGACACTAAAGTGTGCTTTACTGAATCTATAGCAGATTTTTGGCCAAATCATTCAGAAGTTATAAGCCAAAAATAGCCATTTGTCATATCTCCTGACCACTAGGTCGCAGTAATGTCATGGTTGTCATAACACACACCAAGTTTGGTCAGAATTCACTAAAATGGTAATAATTTATAACCTCCGTAAATTATGAAGTGCTGCAAGGAGGCCCTCTGTTATTTTCAATATCCATGCTGCCACTTAGTACTATTATAAGAAAATATGGAATTAGTTCCCACAGTTATGCTGATGATACTGATGATAACCAGATGAAATCTGCACCATTTGTATTTGTACTTGGAGACAGTCACCTGATAACAGACTCTAAATAGTAATGTAGACACATGCTTTTTCTGTTAAGCTGCTTTGAAACGATATGCATTGTGAAAAGTGCTATATGAATAAATATGAATTGATTACTTAAAATTAGAGAAGAAAAAAATATTTCAACGTCCATTTCTTCGTGCTGGCTTATTCACTTAAAACCTCATCCCTCCACATTTGAAATCTGGCAGATATGTGACATGGGGAACTCTATCCAAAAAATGCATACTCTCTTGAATTTATAATTATTTTACTTAAAGGGTTACTTCAGCGATTAGCATATTATGGCTTTCTATCACAACTGTTAGAGTAACCCTGGAGTATATTCGAATGATTGTGCTCCCGCCTCATATCCCCCTGAGACGAGAGATTTATCCATTTTATTTCTGGAAAAATTACTCCGGTGATGCAAATGGCTCAGGCATTCATGGAAACGGTGCGGCCGCTGGAGCAAAGTGAGTATTTTATCTTCTCAAGTTAGTTCCTATGAAAGTGAATCTTTTAAAGGCATGAACTGAAAACGCGCCAGACTGAACACGCGCTGAGAACTACAGTGCCGCGAGCGTTTACCTCAGCTCTCATCACGAGAGCTCATTCAGCTCATCACGATGCGTGTAATCTGACTCCTGCTGCGTTTGTGCCGACACTTCCTCATCAGCTAAATCACAATAAATTGAACAGACACTTTCAGTTTTTAATTGTCTGTTTTCTAACTGAACTGATTTTATGAAGATGAACGTGGTGGTGGGAAAGTAAAAGTAATCCAGTAGGTGGCTTTGGGAGTGGCCTCACAGGGCAGCAAAGCATTCTGGGAATTGTAGTATTTCATCCCCATGAGACAAAAACTATTTTTTTGTCTTTTCTCAGTCTAGAAAGCACCAAATTCAAAAATAATTTCACATTTAATGACCCAGTTTAAATACAGATTTATCTTCCCAGCGCTGAAATACCCCTTTAAAATCCAACAGTTGTCCAACAGTTAACTTTACTGTCTTAATTTAATTGTAAAAATATAGAAATCTGTACTATTCACATGCTTTGTTTTACTCCGAAAAACCCAAGTTAAGATTCATTGATTGGTTTAAGTGCTGTTTTCTCAAGCAAAAAACTAATACAAATAATAGTTTTAATTCATTTCCTCCACTTCATTTTCTTTCTCTAGTTGCACTGGCTCATTTCCCACAGTCATCTTGAATGTTGAAATGTCAGTACAACTGAAAAAATCGATTGAACATTGTATGAACTGACTCCATAAATTGATGTAGATTTTCCTAAAATGTTTTTTGTTTGAACTCACCATTATGGTGATCAGTGTTCCCTTTAGTTGGGCATTTGAACTTCATTTTTATTATAGAAATGTTCTTTAATTTGTTATAAGCATTAAAAGAAACATCATAATGAAGTCCTATTAAAATAATAAATAAAACAACCAGGTAAACATTTGAACAGTAAACACTTATATCCGCTGTAACATTTTAACACTGTAAAAATCCATTCATGTTAATAGGAGATGCATTGCAAACTTGTTTTTAATATCAGATGCCTCCATAAAAATAATATAAGACATGTCCGATAACATCAATAGGCTGACAATATTTTGTTTGATATATTTGTTAGAATTTGTAAATTATATTTCCACTTGATCCATGAGAAGTAAAGCAAAACCAGTAGACAACTTTACCCTCATATACCGTATACAAACAGAAGTCATTTAAAGTCTTGTATAACATCTCGTATATATCTGAATACGCCCATGTCTATGTCAAGCTGAAGTACAATTTCATGTAAGTGGGGAGATGTGCACCTGTAATAAGGCTTTCTGCTCTTGACATAAATCCTACAGCTACCTTCATTATCACTAAAAACATGAGAAATGTTTTTCAATCTATTTGTGTTCTGGTAGCAGCGAAGATAAAAAAGGACAGTTCTATAAAGGTTAAGCTCACAGTGTGGGTCTATATATCTTTGCCTGTATGACATCTGCTAATTGGGCAGGCGCCAATGTCACACATGTGGACAGTGGTAACAATAAACGAGGAGTGGAGAAAGGAAGATCAGGGGAGATGGCAACAATAGTAGATGACGCAAAGCTTGGTGCATGACTCCAGCTGTGCAAGCTTCATTAAAGGGTTACTGGGTGATGTCTGAAAATGTGAGGACGGTAGGAGTATTTTTATTGTATTGTATTGTACATCCAGTGCAGAAACAGGAAAAATAAGACCTTATTTTTTTCTGACCCCAAGATTTGACAATTAATCAATATTGTTCTTTGTACCGAATATAGATGGTGCATGTACTTTTTGTAAAAAACAAATGGCTATTTATCATAATATTTTTTTGATTATATCCATTGTAAACCCGAATAAGATTTGAATTTGTAGTACTCGTGCATGTTAATTGCTCCTAACTTAAAGTACTGAGATAGCTAGCTCATAATTTTTTTATAGAAATTAATATGTTCTTGTAAATCAATTGAGTTATTTACTTCACTGCAAAACCTAATAGGTTGTCAGAACTTTAAAAGGTTTAATGCAAATGTTTCAAGTTTAAGTCATACATTTTATTGTTCTTAAAGGGGGGGTGAAACACTCAGTTTCAGTCAATCTCATGTCAATCTTGAGTACCTATAGAGTAGTATTGCATCCTTCATATCTCCGAAAAGTCTTTAGTTTTATTATATTTATAAAAGAAATATGGGCTCTACCTAGTCTTTCTGGAAAAAACCAAGCGCCTGGAGGCGTATCGTGTGGGCGGAGCTAAAGAATGACGAGCGCGCAAAACGGTGACGTCCTCATGCGTGGAGAAACTCATGGCTATCGATCTCAGCTAATAGATATATGATTCAGAATCATTCGGAGGCTGAAATAAATTGAACAGGAGAAACAACAACAGCAGGACGTCCGTCTCTGTGGTATGGACTGTATTTAGTGGCCTGTCAACATTTGTGTGTGTTTACTCGCAGTTTATGAGGACATGATTCGGTTTATGGACTATTGTATGCGACTAAACCTTAGCAGTAGCAAGCAAAACAGTTTTGCACGTCAGACTAGTGTAACGTTATACAGAGAAGAACAATGGAGTAACCGTTTTTGAATGACGAAGCACGCGATCGTGTCGTTTACTGATGTTTACTCACGCAACGATAGCCAACAGCACAGACATTTGAAGCAGTTTTACTCACCGGCTGCTTCCAAAGCAGGACCGAACCTTTATCGCTGGGACCGCTCCGTCAAAAACACACTTCTTTGGTATGATTTGGTGAAGTCCTGTGACAGCAGTGGCGTGGAAATCCACTTTGAGACGCGACTGAAGCATATGTTGTAAAGCTTCCCGTCATTTCTGCGTTCAAATCGGGTCAAATGCAGCGCTGCCTTCCCGGAATGCTGTGCTGAAGCGTTGAAGTCGCTTGATGTCACTCATAGGAATAAAGTGGAGCGCGGCGCGCGACATAAGTGTTCACGGACGACTGGATCTGCACCTGAGAGAGTGTTTATGGCCGTGCATTTCCTCTCTCGCTCTAGTCACGCGCGCGTGCACCCTACCGGGAGAAGAGCCCGTACAGCCCATACAAGGACCTTCCGCTCTATTAACGTCAAGCCGAGCCATACTCGAAAAAAACTCTCCGAAACTTGTGAGAACCCGGAAGGAGTATTTTTGACAAAGAAATACTCCATCAAACGTCCAACATTAGTTTTTGAAACTTTGTCTATGTTTAGGATGGGAATCCAAGTCTTTAACAGTGTAAAAAGCTCAGTATGCATGAAACAGCATTTCACCCCCCCCCCCCTAACTTACAATAATTGAGTACACGAATTTGTACATTTAACTTAAAATTATAAAGTTATCCCATTCCCAACATAAATATTTTGCTATAGTTCTAACAAACTAATTCAGAAAATTCTAATTTGCTGACATGTTAACAATGGCATGAAAATGTAGAGACATCAGGATCATACTGGCCTTTACAAGATGCCATTGCAACAAATATTTAAAATATTTAATAAATTATACAATATAAAAATATTTAAAACTCTAATGTTTTTATTCACGATTAATTACAGCAAAAATGTGAGATTAATTCTTTCTTTTGTATCGATTGGCAGCGCTAATTTATTTATATCTATGTGTGTTCATAACACTTCATATTTTGGAATGGAACTCATTATCATTTAAGTCGCACACTGAACTTTATAAGGGGTATAAAACAGCTGGACAGTCAATTACGGCGCATAATAACGATGAAAGTATTGATCATTTAAATGTAGCTGTTCCTCCTCTATGTTATTTCAGAGCGAGTCTCAGCTGCCCACGCACTAAATTAAGCTCAAGGCGCTAATTAGCAAATCTGTGATTGCAGTTCAGGCCTCTGGACTCCTTGTCATCAGAGCCTGATCATGAAAGCTAAATATAGTGGTATAAAAGAAGAACTGGAAAAAGAAACAAAATCTAACAGCATGACTCCACTTATAAAATGAAGAAAAGGGCCTTAAAGGTTAGCTTGGAAATGCACATGACCATAAACTGTAATAGTTGAGATATTCTTTAAAGGGGTTGCTTTCAGAACTTTGACCTGCAAATGTTTTTTTTCCCAAAAGGTTATTAGGGCCCAAGCCGTGAAAGGGCAGAGGCCCTATTGTTCTCCTTAGGATTATTCTTCCAATTTTTCTTTAAGGTTTTTCAGTCCCTTAACATGATCAAAAACTCTTTAAAATATGCACACAGGTCAGAATTTACGGACATTAGGTCCAGGCAAAAGTTGGTACACAGGCATGGCAGAGGGGCTCTATGGTGGAACCAACAGAATCTGAAATCTTGGACACATAAAAGAACATATATGTATAAAAGTCAGTATACATATATCATCGGGCTGAACAAGCCCCTCACTCTATGTCATTAGCTCCGCCCAACAGGAAGTTGGCTTTTTAGGGTTGTTTGAAAAACGCTTGCTCTGGAATACATCTCCTAGGGAATTCATCCAGTCGCCACCAAATTTTTGAAATCTCAAACGGTTTGGCAGTGACGTTGAAACTAATTTATGGCTAGAAAAGGTAAACAATAAGTGTGTTATAACTTAACTTCTGCTCACATTGACTGATTTTGAGTCAACTTCAGTTGTGTTAGTTGTAGGAGGCTGATCACATGGATGCGCCCATTGTAAGTCAAAGTCATAGCGCCATCAACTGGCAGCAGGAAGTGTGCCACTTTTCAAAATGCTTTGAAATCAACCTATTATTTTTACCAGGTTTTCTTAAAGGTCCCGTTCTTCGCTAGTTTTTGAAGCTTTGATTATGTTTACAGTGTGCAATATAACATGAGCTCATGTTTTGCGTGTAAAAAAACAGTATTTTTCACACAATTTACTTATCTGAACATCGCTGTTTCCTCTGTCCTAAAAACGGCCTGATGATTTCCTTGTTCTATGAAGTCCCTCCTTCAGAAACACGTAACGAGTTCTGATTGGGCCAGCGCTTCCTGTGTTGTGATTGGACAGCAGCTTAGCGCACTTTGCCCGGAAAGGTCCCTCCTCTTACCATAACGGGGAGATGCAAGCGCTGAATGCACGCTCTTCTCCACGTGAAAGAGCAGCAAGACCACGCCCCCTATTTTGCGTGTTCTTGTGGGCGGAGGGTTAGTCAACAAATGGTTAAAGAGACGTCATTCCTGAAGGAAGTGCAGGGGTGTAGTCCAAACCGTCCGTTCGCTGGAGGCTTTGAAAGGGAACTTCTGTTAAATAAAATATCTCGCTTGGCATTGAACTTTGAGCTTTATAATTTTACAGGTATTATTTATGCTCTAACAGCAACATTACACACTAACTAAAGTTTGAAAGACGGAAACGCGAAGAACAGGACCTTTAAAACTTCATCGGTATAATGTCAAGACACGGCAAATGTAGGTCTGTGAAAGGACTCTTTATATCTTACATGCTGTTGCCATGACAACACGTCAAATGTTTTTTAGGCTCTTAGCATGACTGGAATTGTATGAAACTTGACACATCACAGTTGTTGGCCAGTAGACATGGGCAAAACTTTGAAAATGTGTGTGGAGCGGCCACACTCATTTCCAAAGTTTTGCCTATGTAGATAATAGATAGCAGTAACTAGTTAGTAGTAAGTAGATAAGTCCTATCTACAGTCACTAAACTTGGTATTGTTCCAGGCGGATCTCATGTATACGGCAAAACTTATCTCTGTGCATATGATTTGCACTTTATGGCATATTATACGGACGAACCACACACCCCACCACCCTAATCATACCAAAGAGCGTGTCATATACACGCCATAAAGTTCGTATCAAATGAACAACAGCGTAGCATATGCACGCCAAAATGAGTTTAGGCGTATACATTCCACGACATTGGACAATAGTACTATTTATATGCATTTACATGTGATCGGGTTTATTGTTTTCATTGAAGAGGACAACTTTCTAATTATCAGTCATTAGCTCCAACCAATAGGAAGTCGGGAATATTTTGGTTTGAATGTGATTTTTTTAATTTTATATTCAGGCTCTGAATTTTTAACTCTCCTAGATGATTCATACGATTCACACAAAAATTCCTGAAAAAGACATGAAGATGTTAAATTGTGAACAGATATCTCAGAACAGTGTTGCGTTGACAAAAAGTGAACCAGGAAGAGTCTTGTTTCTTCACATAATCCCTTTACATTTACTTATTTTAAAGACATATTGCAGATTGTTCACAGCTGCCCTAAAGCCACTAGTATGGTGGTGGCTACAGGGCTTGTGCCCGTCATCGCTGCTTGCAGCTATATTGTAATAATAATTATCATAGAGAAAAAAAATCCACCTTCCTTTATAAAAAGCTCTTTTGGTGTGTTTTTATGGCTCCAAAGCAAATCAGCCCCACAATACAAGCAATGATAGATGGAAATGCATCTATCATTGCTAATGCTGTTTATATATCAACTGTTATTCCTTATAATCACTACATTAGGCATCTGCGGTTTCATTTTGATCTTGTGATCACTGAATTGCATTTTAATCATAATGACTCAGCATGTCAGCTTTCAGGTGAACAGACATTTATTTGCCATCCTTGGCTGCTTATGATTACTAATTTGCATTCATGTTAAATGAAAAATGTCTCTCCAGAAGTTGCATATCTTAACACAATGGCGCCAATCAACACATGCTTTCCAACATCACTTTCTAAAATAAATTTCTAGAGGAAACACAGAGGGGGAAAAACTTCAATCAAATAATACATTGGAATTTGTTTTTTTCTGTATGGAGAAGGCTTTGCTGCCATGGTCTCATGCGAACTCTGATTGTGTTTGGCATGGAGATTACAGATCAGGGACCTGTCAGATGGTTGATATCGCATACTGAAATCAATTAAACCTGCATGAAGGGTGAACGATATAGACATCTAGACCACACGGACACGATTCGATCACCAGCAAGACTCTGTTGAAATGAAGCTCCTCTTCAATATTTAGCAGCTCATCTATTTGGCGCAATCAGCAAATTTGCTCTGAGCCATCGCTCAACATTAAAGCATACATTTTTAAATACATGAGGGTGAGTAAATGATGACAACATTTTAATATTCAGCAAAATAATCCTTTTAATCTGCAAACACGGAATATGTCATGATCTGTCAACAGAATGTGTGTAAAAGACAAACAGGCTGTAGCTCTGGCTGGAATAAGCCCTGATGAGCAACTGTGTGTCTCCCTCCTAGGATAGCAGATTAGAGCTATTCAGTTGTAGCTCTACACAGTTAAAGTCTAGGAAAGACATATAATCGGTTTTGCCTGTCATTGTCTTTGCTGAGCCAAATGGCTTATTTGTTCCCTGTTGTTTCAGGTCACTGCAGCCCATAGAACCAATCAAGTGGAGACAAATGATTGTGTAATCCAATTCTAAATACATTTAATCAATTAAATCCTAGTACCGCTGTTTGCTCAGATAAGGTTGAATTGTGTCCCGTATCACTGAATCGAATGGAACTGGTAGAGCTGAACAGAGTAAATCAGATAAAATGCTGTTAACTGTTCACCTGGACACCTTTCCCCTCATGTCTACTGCATGATTTGAAACGACTTTGACTGCCGCCAACAGACATCCAGATGTAAAAAAGAATGCTTTGTTTGTTGTCTGTAGTTGTGTAATTGCTCTTAAAAAGAAAAACAGCATGGTTATTTAATGTATAATTAACCATATGAACAAAATAAACAGAAGTTTATCAAGGTTTTTATAAAAGGAGCTGCAACGGTGCACCGTCCTTATGTTCTTTTATCTGTTCTGAGATGTTGACACAATCAGCACAGCAGATTCACCACACAGTTAATCAGAGTCGACTTCACCTCAGTTATTATATGCTGGGAAATAGATGTGCCACTTATTACTACAGCCAAAAAAAATGAGAATAAAGAAATAAATTTTTTTTTTTTAAAAAATATGCTAAAAACTGTGTTTATAGCTATACATGAAAACTAAAAAAAATCTAAATCAAATGATTATATATACATTTTGAATTAATATTTATTTTTATATTTTCAGTTTTACTTTTAACTGAGTTTTTTTTGTTGTTGTTGCTTTTATGTGCTTTTGTCATTTTTATTCTGATTATTCATTCTATTTAAGTAACTTAAATTGCTATATACTGTATATAGCAATTTAGGTTATATAGAGGTAAAGTTTTATATATATATATATATATATATATATATATATATATATATATATATATATATATATATATATATATGTGAAGAGAATAACACTGATTATCTCTTCATCATGGCACCTGTTAATGGGTGGGATATATTAGGCAGCAAGTGAACATTTTGTCCTCAAAGTTGATGTGTTAGAAAAAGTTTTTTCAATTTGAGTGAGTTTGACAAGGGCCAAATTGTGATGGCTTGACAACTGGGTCCGAGCATCTCCAAAACTGCAGCTCTTGTGGGGTGTCCCCGGTCTGCAGTGTCAGTGTCTAAAGTGCTCCAAGGAAGGAACAGTGGAGAACTGGCGACAGGGTCATGGGTGGCCAAGGCTCATTGATGCACGTGGGGAGCGAAGGCTGGCCTGTGTGGTCCGATCAAACAGGCGAGCTTCTGTAGCTCAAACTGCTCAAGAAGTTAATGCTGGTTCTGATAGAAAGGTGTCAGAATACACAGTACATCACAGTTTGTTGCGTATGGAGCTGCACATCTGCAGACCAGTCAGGGTGCCCGTGCTGACCCTTGTCCACCGCCGAAAGTGCCAACAGTGGACACGTGAGCATTAGAATTGGACCACGGAGCAATAGAAGAAGGTGGCTTCGTCTGAGGAATCACGTTTTCTTTTACATCACGTGGATGGCCGGATGTGTGTGCCTCACATACCTGGAGAACACGTGTAACCAGGAAGCACTATTTAAAGAGAAGGCAAGCCTGCGGAGGCAGTGTGATGCTTTGGGCGATGTTCTGCTGGGAAGTACTGCCATGTGGATGTTACTTTGACATGTACCACCTACCTTATTGTTGCAGACCATGTACACCCATTTCATTCCCTGGTGCCTGTGGTCTGTTTCTTCTGCTGAACACAAATGAAGATATTTTGAAGATTATGCACTGAAAAAAAATGGTTGCCTTAAAATTTTGAGTTCAATGAAATTAAAAATATGAGTTAATACAATAAACATTTTTAAAGAATCGACAATCTTTATTCAAATATTAAAAGATTTTGTAAGCATATTGGGTAATTGTTTGCGTTTTATTTGTGATGACGCAGTGAAACATGACAAATTGTGCTATTTTCACGATTTATCACATTTTTTATGTGGTTCAGATACAATAATATTTTTTGTTTTAATTTATTAAACCAATTTCCTTCATTGTATCAACTCAATTTTTTTTATTTCAATCAACTCAAAATTTAAAGGCAACCAGGTTACTTACTTCTTTAAGTTAAATCAACAAACCAAACAGTTGATGGGCTGCACTGACTTCCATACAATGGAGGAAAAAATTCAATGAAAGTCAAAGGAGCCCATCAACTGTTTTATTACTGACGTTCTTTAATATATCATTTTGTGTGTATTCAGCAGAAAAAATAAATCCAAACAGGTTTGGAACAACCCGAGGGTCAGTAAATTAATCTCTTTAAGTAGACCAATTTTCAACATTTGTAGTCTAAAGCAGAAGTCCAAAGTACTTCAAATGGCTCTTAAAATGTGTGGCAGAACAAATAGAATAGATGATTAGTTTAGCAGGGCATTCAATCGTGCTAAATGATTGCATATGCTCTTTCTTTTAGAATAGATGCAATTAAAGCATAATGTTAACCTTTTCTGCATTTTATTTTTTATTTCTTTTGATGCAAGCACTTCAAATGAGACCTGACAGGTACATTCAGATGTGTTTAAGGATAATGACACACAGTTCTATTCTTTTCAGGGGGAGTTGTTAGCACTTCTAAACATCATAAATTAAGAGAATTAACAGTCCACAAAAGAGGCCCATTTTCCCACATAACTGGCTGCATTCATGTCGTATAATTACCGTAGGCTCACAATGAACAACACATCACATACAATTTGGAGCTGTTCATATCCTCGGACTGGGAATTATGCTGAATCTGTAGTGGTCAAGAGGTACAAGGAGCTCACAGAAAATCCCCATCTTACAAGCACGAGGACGTGAAAGCTTTTTACAAGTTGAAATCTCATAAATACAAAGATGACGCAAGCTCTGATCTCAATCTGCTTGCAATCCCAACATTCTCTATAGGGCACAGCTGACTGGTTCCTGCTGTATCAGCAGCCATCAACCTTCAAATATTGGTCAGCATTTGCTGCACTATGGGTAATTTGCGATTAATTGTCTCGCCTCCAAGATCAACTGAAACATTTAACCTTTTGAAATAACTAATTCACCTTTCAAGCCAGCCAAAATACATCTGTCTACTCGATGGTAGAACCTAAATGAACTATGAATTGCACAGTCAGAAAAAAATAAGGTATTCATTAGATATGAAAAATGGTTTTGACCAGGTCACCCTTTTCTATCATTCAATTTTCAGTTATAATATACGGTTGTTTAAGCTTTACAAATGAAATTGAATTCCATAATGCACTCTACTTCATTTTTATAGGGCAGGACAGACAAGAAACTTTGTGCACAAGAGCAAGTGGAGATATTTAGGAGCTCATATCCCTGAAGGCGGTCCTCTGCCTCCTTAATGCTCGCCGGTTCCACTGCACTGAGGACGCCACACTCCTTTGCCCTTATCAAGAGCCGGCAGATGTTCTAAACCTGTCCAAATCCTCTCTTCCTCCAGAAAACAGCACGATTCTGCCTAGCCTCCGGATTCTGCTGTCAAGCCCCAAGGAACCACAAACTGACTCTGTGTGTTATTTATGGCACAGGTGAGATGACACACTCAAGACAACGGAAGGGGAAACGGGTTTGATAAAGTATCTTTGCCCATGGAAATCTCGCAGTGAACGCAAAGACAATATCTATATGAAATCACAGTACAGAAGGACCTGTAGGTGTGAAAGCTTTATTTTTAGAAACAAAGCAAACATAGATTCCCCATCCTCCAAAAATATGACTCATTTTAAATCAGAAATTGTAAATTTCTCTGTTTGGATTGCTCACATTTTGAAATCAATTGAATCACCATAGTATTAAAGTATTAAACATTAAAGTAACCTGAACGTTCCCTACTTGAGTCCCAGTGACTTCTCTATATTTGTAATGTGTAAGGTTGCATTGCTCTTGGTCGCTTCTGATTGTACGGCTCAGGTTTCAGGACCATGGACAGTTGCACACTATGACTTTTAATTCTTCCAAATAATTCCTCTCATTATAAATAAACTAGTGTTGATCCTCTGACAAGGTTTGTCAGGAGAAGGTGTTAACATTTCACACATTAAAATAAGCCCGTCTTAATGCAGAAAAATAGACATAGAATGGATTTTACACATAAAGACATGGATTTCCTTTGGAGCCTGAAGATATGAGGCAGTATTTATATCAACACTGGCCTCATTTTTTTTAATCATTTTTGTAAGCTTGTCTTTGCAAGCTTTTATCAAAATAGAATGTTATTTATAATTGTTTATTATTGTTGAATATTGTCACTCTGAACTACAGGTAACAATATTTTATTGTACTATATCACATTTGAATTCATAATCCATGACTCAAGTCAGGGCAAATCCATTTCATTTGAAAACACATTATTGCATAATATTTTGTAAACTAATCAATGAATATGACATATTTGTAACACTTTCCAATTTAAGCATTAATTCATGTAGAATTAATGCAGATTATTATGAGTTAAGAAACAAACCATTAATGAATGATTACTGCATCAGCAACTAATATAGAGTATCTGTTTAACATGCAGTCTATCATTTTACTCCTTAAAACTCATCTTTAATCACTAATATTTCAACAACAACAAAATCTGTGAAAAAAAATAAAGTAATTCATGCACTGTAAAAAAGAAAAAAATAACTTGGAAAATTAACATGGTTCAGATAACATAGCATTGTGAGTTTCTATTTATTAAACTAATCTCCTAAATTGTATTAACTAAAATTTGTCATATCTAATTGTAATTATGGTTATGGTTGACATCCCTTTTAAATTTTAAGGTCTGTCACAGTTGTGAATGTAATGTCAAAGAATGTGTTTAAATGTGTTGAGCTAATAATGATATTAATCTATTATTAATCTATTAATCTATCCTAATAAACCACATTTAAAGGTGCAGTGTGTATTTTTGAGGATCTATTGTCAGAAATGCACTATAATATACATAACTATGTTTTTAGTGGTGTATAAAGACCTTACATAATTAACCGTTATGTTTTTATTTCCTTAGAATGAGTCATTTCTATCTACATAAAAACACAGTGAGTCCCCTTACAGTGAAATCGCCATTTTGCGCTGTCATGTTTCTACAGTAGACCTAAATAGAGAAACTTCTCTACAGAGCGCTAGTTACTCTGTCTCGGACGATGACATCTTTGTCCTTTGTCGGCCACCGTAGCTTTTTTTATGTGCTTCGAAAGGTAGGGGTGAGCGGGTGAGGGGTGGCAATTCACAACCTCGCCACTAGATGTCGCTAAAATGTACACACTGCACCTTCAAATGTTACAGTTTTCTTCTGACAGTATGAGTGATGTTTTTGGCATCTCATCCCCCATCATCACCTCAGGAACCGCACAGCTGCTTGTCGCCACAAATGACTCACTACGGGACATGATTAGGATCAATTTAGACGACAGTCAGGAAATTCCTTCAGGAGATGTTTGTCAAAGAGAGGAACAGACTTTTGTTCAAAGGTCTTTAAGCCTTGAGTAATTAATATTTCAGAAATGTAGAATCTATTTGTCATTTTGAATGTGTCATGTCTTCCATTTGAAGATTTAAAAAAAATCTATTTTTTAGTGGTCTCAATAGCTCACATTTGATGCAAAACAATTTTATCCAATGTCAACAATGACGCAAAGCACCATTCTCTGGTTGGTATTCAGCTGATCAACTTTTCCACTTTATCCATGTGTTTTCAATAAGCCTGTGACAAAACCGTAATGGACTCCCGCAAAACTGTCTGCATCTAGTGTATTTGGGTTTCGAGTCACACTGACAAGTCTGTTTTCTTCAACACCCACATGTCCCTCTAGGGAAGCTGCTGGCAGTGTGCCCTATTGTGCCAGCAAGCAGGGTTTGCTTTATGAGGATGACTCATGAGACTGAAGTTAGATTACAGCCCTCCGTTAATCCAGCAGCCGCCAGCGCTATATAAGCTTCACTCCGAGACCAGCCAGAAAATAGACCTTTGGGCCAAACAGATTAAGGTATGTCTATTTAAAATATGATTAATAAAATGTTCCAACACCAGTCCACCCCCAATTCCTATTTGGGCCTAAGTGGGATTTTGGATATATATTTTTTTTAACACACAGGTCTATTTCATGAATGTTGCTAAACTGATCCTGGTTATTTGAAACTCTCAGCTAACAAAAATATACAATAATACCTTTACAATAATTTACAGAAATCATTATGTTAATGTTTCTATTACCATTAATGTCCAGTCAATTGTCCAGATTTGTATGTTTTAAATGAGTCTTATAGTGCCTCTTTTTACAAGATATAAAATAAGTCTTTGATGTCCCTGAAGTGTGTATGTGAAGTTTTAGCTTAGAATACCCCACAGATAGAATGTTAAAATTGTCACTTTTTGAGGGTTAGCAAAATGCGCTGTTTTTGTGTGTAATGATGCATAGTCCACAGGGTCATATTTTGTGTGCAGGAGTCTCGTTTTTCTTCCAGAACAACAGTATTAACTTATAGCTGTAATTAAACTATATGCAAGCAGCTTGTGTTGTGCTCCTAAAAATGGATGCATGTGTTCGGAAAGTCTCAGAATGATGAGTTAAATGATGGCTGCATTCAAAAAAATCCCAAAATTCCATTCAATAACTGTTTCTTAGAGAGAGAGAGAGAGAGAGAGAGAGAGAGAGAGAGAGAGAGAGAGAGAGAGAGAGAGAGAGAGAGAGAGAGAGAGAGAGAGAGAGAGAGAGAGAGAGAGAGAGAGAGAGAGAGAGAGAGAGAGAGAGAGAATTACATTTGTCACAAAGAGGTGAGACATTTTAGAACATTTTATGCAGTTTCTTTTTTTTGGTGTATGTGAATGACTGATTAAGGCAATGTCTAGAATTGATAGAATGTTTATTAATATACACAAAATGGTAAGAGAAGCTTTTTTTCCCTTTGTCATATCCTTTAGGCTACTTGATATATACACCTGGTTGCAGGTAAGTTATTAAAGAGAAAATTGTTCAGCATAATTTGTGAGCAGATACCACTGTTTTTAAACACATTAAATAAACATTTTTACATTTTAAGTATGACATGTTACACTATTCCCACGTCGTAAATGTTCCGGTGCATTAACAACACACTTTACGGTAATATCCTCTTCGAGTCAGCTTGAAACTTGCCTGACTGAAATGGACAACCTGCAGCCGTTTCTGTTTTATCTGCTTTTTAAATTTATCTAAACTACCTAAATATATTCTGATCGATTAAATGTAACACTAGTAGGTTAAAAGAGGGCTAACTGATAGAGAAAGAAAAGAAAGTGCCATAGCAAGAGATGACGTGTTACAGTGGGTCCTTGCATCTTCCGGGTCGGTGTAAACAGTGTGCTGTCTTCTCATACAAGTCAGTAAAATGTAAGTAAAGCAACTTATTATATAACAACCCTTTATTTTAGTTATACAGTGTACTTAATCTATAAAAAAAACTCCGTGAATATGTGTATCTGTCTGCATTAGGTCGAAAGTAACGTTTAAAATCACGCTGACGTCGGACCCTCGGTTACCATATAAAGTGTGAGTAACACATCATTCAACACACACCATACGCTTTCATATTCCTGTTTCATTATTAACCCTGATTTTATTGATTCTAATAGGACTGTATATGATTATGAGCCGCTGAACCTGAAGTTTTTTTGTAATCTTGATTGCTTCTATAATTCATTGATTAATGTCTTCATAAATTAATGGACTAACTGGCAGATTTATATATTAAAAATGTAGGTAGTAATATTTAGTTTTAGCACAGTTATGAACTGAGTAATATAAAAAAGTAAGGCAAGATAAAATATATTAACTAATATATATATATATATATATATATATATATATATATATATATATAGTTGTTATATAATTAAATTGTTATACTAATTAAACTTGCAGTAATTTGGACACATTACCAGAACAAAAATCATTGAATAAAAAACATTGGATACAAACAGGTTCAAAAATGTTTAATTTTGTTTAAAGGGACTTTTTCCACTCCATAAATCAGAAAAAAAAGATATTTAGCATTTAGGGGAAAAATGCCATATTTTTATAAATAAAATGTTATACAAATCAAGTGAAGAATGTATGTATATAAAAACTTTCAGAATATAGATAGAAATACAACTGATGTATGTAAATGCTACCAACATGTAGGTTTCTTCACAGTGCATGAGAGCCTTTAAAATATGTATTGTAATTAAATTCTGTAAATGCAAATAGTTAATGTGTAATAAACTCTTACATTTGTGTTTTGAATATTTTCTTTCCACCAGTCTGTAAGAAGACATGTTATGAAAGCAAAACCTCAAAATGGATCAGTTTTTCCCCCCTTATGACAGCTGATCTTGGTCTGTTTGCCATACTGAATGCAATAAATTCAATAGTGCTGTGGTAATCTATAAACGCCATGCTGTGTCTGATTGGTTGGCACTTGGCAGACGCACATGTGCGACTGATTTACCAGCTCAGCCTTGAGCACCTGCAATGCTGATGGTCACCGCCCAGTTTGGATTTTTTTTACATGCATTGTTTTTGGCAGTAGTATTGATCTCATTGAGTGACAAGCGACCAGACATTGTCAACACATTCTTTATAGTAACACTTTCTACACAGGGTATTATTTTTTTTCCATTGTAGCACACAAATTAATCAGCATAATTGTTTTCCAGATTAAGTGTACCCGAGAGCACGCCGTTCACTGCAGTCTTGAAATTTGCAGCAGAAGAGGTGAGTTGATTCATTGTCTGTCTAAATAACCGATGTGGTGCACTTTTGCATACGTTCAGAGTCTTGTTGTTGTGTAGCAGAATCTCTTTCGCATTAAGCTTAGGTGCTTTTGTTTAACATTAGTTACACATTTTATTCAAAACATGATAAAATAGTCTGCATTAAAATGATGTTCAACAATATTACTCAATTCTGGGAAATCATTGATTAAAATGGTCAATATTCATATTTCATATTTTTTATATATATATACTGTGTACAGCATCATTAAAATCAGAACGTGATCGATGCTAATTAACTGTATTATCTGATTCTGCAATGTTAGTTTGACAACAGAATTTTCATTAGTAGATCTATATCAATATACACTATATTGCCAAAAGTATTGGGACACCCCTTTAAATCATTGAATTCAGGTGTCAAAGTCAAGCACCTAGGCATGCGGACACTTCTATAAATATTTGTGAAAGAATGGGTCACTCTCAGGAGCTCAGTGAATTCAAGCGTGGTACCGTGATAGGTCAGTTTGTTTTTATATAATAATTAGTAAATATTCTACAGTCAACTGTTAGCAGTATTATAACAAAGTGGAAGCAATTGGGAAAAACAGCAACTCCGCCTCGAAGTGGTAGGCCATATAAAATTACATAGTGGAGTCAGTGCATACTGAGGTGCACAGTGGGCAGAAGTGCTTTCTGCAGTCATTAGCTCCAAACTTCCAAACTTTGTGTGGCCTTCAGATTAGCTTTTTTGCCATCGTTTTTATTATTTTTATTATCAGCTAACAACAATAAAATCTGATAATGCATTTTTTAACAATATGCATATTTGATAATATGTATATATTTATATTTTATTATTCATATAATGCCAATAGGTAGTGGATTGTAAGCAAAGTGTGTGTGTGTGTGCGTGCGTGCGTGCGTGCGTGCGTGCGTGCGTGCGTGCGTGATTTTAGTAAATGTGTAAAAGAGAGAATTTTGTCTTATTAGCACTTAATTGAATAGTTTAAATATTTCTATTTTATGCTATGCTATTTATAAATCAGTATCAGTGCCGGTCATTAAAAAATCCAAATCAGGCGGGTACTCAATTCTTAACTTCTTAACTTAGACCAACAATTTAAATTTAAACTGGAGTAAGTAAGGCCTAATCTTTTTTAAGTTGATACTTTATATATATATATATATATATATATATATATATATATATATATATATATATATATATATATATATATATATATATATATATAAATGTGTGTGTGTGTATGTATATATATATGTGTGTGTGTGTGTGTGTGTGTATATATATATATATTATATATATAAAATATAATGTTTTGAAATTATTTAAAAATTAGATTTGGAATCCTCTTGACTTGCTGTTGGCTGTCTGGTTTGTTTCAGTGCTGCATTCAGAGCACGCAGACCTACGGCATTGCTGAACGACGTTGCAGATTAGCTCGGGTCGTTGCTTCTTTTTTGACACATTGAAATGCCAAATCTGACAACCTCATAATAGGAAGATGGAATGCATCAAGTGGAAGCCAGAAAGAATGATAAAGGGCCTTTTTAAAAACGCACAGGCTTATTTTCAAGGGTTATTTTTTTACTCTCTCACCAATTATTTTTATTTTCCTTACTCGGGTGATGGTTATATATGATCTTTGGTTGTTTTTGTTGTCTCTCTTCCTCCTGACAAAGCCAAACGACAAAAAGTACACAATGGAGAAACTGAATAAACCCCTGCAATAATCTGTATTCAATGAATGTAAAAAGATTCTTAGCAGTTACACAATTGATTTTGCTCATCACTGATTCTAGCATCTTGCTTTCCATCAGTTTTGTACTGTTCAGTGGTGTAGAAATGATTTCAGGACAACCAGAAAGTTTTTCAAAGCCCCTTCAGATTGATTTTTTCTTTGATTGTTCTTTACTTTCGTGGTTCTTCATGGTGACAGTGACAGTTTCAGCCCAGAGAGCTCTTTCCTTACAATTTTGAAGGCTTCTGTTTTCTAGAAAAGACTCTTTAAATCACCTGATGCAAACACCCGCTGAAGTTGGATTTTTTTTTTCTTATCGCTGCCTGACAGTGAAGCTGTGCCGTGCTGTTTGTGGGACATGTCAAACTATCAGCCTAAGTTATTGATTGATGAACAATAAAACTTGTTTTTTCTTCTTTTTTGATTTAAAGTTTAAAGTGCCAGCAGCCACCAGTGCCATCATTACAAACGGTAAGTTGTTGATATTATTATTGTCACTATCATAATGCTCATATTTGATCCCATTATTTTTTTAACCGATGCTTTTTCATGACTCTTCCAGTTATTCATGATAAGGATAAGAATTCTTAAAACATGTTTTACTCAATTTCTATTAATAAATAAAATATTTTAGATCTTGGAATAACTAGAAACATGTATGTTCTTTATAAAAATACCAGATGTTGCCCTTGGCCTTTTGGTTGAGAACCACCCTAAACCAAAGCATTAAACTGCCAAAGCAGCCAGACTTACAAACAAACACACCTAGCGACCACCAAGTGAACCCTAACAACCACATAGTAACTCCCTGGCAACCACCCACAACACATTGTATAATAAAAAAATAGCATAACTACAGTAGCCTAATTTACAAAAAACTGAAACTAGTTATATTATATTAAAAGTGATTTATTTTAGGTTAAAAATATATTTATTTTTAGAGCAGTTGTGGCCTAATGGTTAGAGAGTCAGACTGGTAACCCGAAGGTTGCAGGTTGGATTCTGAATACTGGCAGGAAATGACAGGGGTGCCCTTGAGCAAGTAAACGGCTTCCCACTGCTCTGGATGTGTGTCCACGGTTGGCAGTGTGTGTGTTCACTACTCACTGCTCCTAATGTGTGTGCACAAACTTTGATAAGTTAAATGCAGAGGAAAAATCCTAAATGTGGGTTACTATGCCTGGCCATGTCATGTCTTTAATGAATCAGACAAAAAGGCTGGTGAATTTTTTACTTAAACTCACTTAAATCTGTCAGAGCAGATTCATTCTGTGTACTTGTATAGCTGTAGTTGGGGACTCATTGATGCTGCGCCATGAGGAATTATTGAAAAAATGCTAATCAGAACGAAGACGTAACTCACCTCTCACAACACAAGGCTGTTATTGTAAATGAGATGGTTTGAATTTTGATTGTTTGGCATTTCAGTGCATCTTTTGCCCATCTGTCTGATTCATCGATTAAGAATAATTGATTTGTGTATGTATTCACATCGCTGATGTTGTTTGTGATTATTATTTGTGTAGATGGCATCGGAATCAACCCGGCGCAGACAGCAGGTCGGTGTCTCTCCTTCACTTGATCGGGGCTGCCCTCTGCAGCAGCATTCATTTTGTCAGCTCTAAAGTGTTTTGATATATCCAAATGTCACACAGGGCTGGAAATAGCGATACTTCTACTCTTTTTGCCTGTTTGTTTATTGGTGCATTAATCAAACTTCCATATTTTTTAACTTCCGCTTCCCTGCATTTTCTCATCTCACTCTCACCATTTACATGCATGGTTTTCCTGTCTGTCCTTAATAATCATCTGCATGCAAATGAATGGATCCTTCTGTTTACTGCCTCATATTGTTCATGTTTATCCACCTGGGGAGCTTTTGAGAGATCGAATGATTTCCTGAGCTGAGACTCCAATAGGCTCTGCATGTCAATTTCACATATTTCCTAATGAATATTGATGATGTGCTACAATTACACAATTCCCCATTGTTCTGAGTTTAATCCCCTAACTAAATGTTTCTTTACAGATGTTTTCCATCCTGCATTGCTCGTCATTTAAGGCTGAAGCCATCTATTTATAATCAATGGCGTTCTGTCAATGTTTTCTTCCATATGTGTCGTGATGCATGTAATCACACGGAAATGCCCTGTCATTTTTCTTATATGTCATGGGTTGAGCCCTAAATGTCAAATGTGCTGTAATTTATTCGTTTTATAGTCGCGACATGTCTAGCCTGACCAAATGCAGTGAGGTTTATATTATGGAGATTTTATTTTTAGCTTGGATTGAAGTTATACAATCACATACTAAATATAGCCTATATTCAGACACTTGAATAGATTTATTTTCATATGCTGAGCTGAGTGAGTTCCTTATAGCAGAGGGAACTGAGCGAGTCTCAATTTGTTGCTTGTATGTAGTGTACAAGTGCTTTTATATTATTTTATGAAGCTGTACCAAAAATTATCCAACCAACAAAGCTGTAGCTGTAATTGGAAAATGTGCCATATACTGGATGTAATGTAATGGATGTCTCTGATTCTACAGGAAATGTGTTCCTGAAACACGGCTCAGAGCTACGAATCATTCCCAGAGATCGGGTCGGAGGAGGTCGCCGACCCAGGATGTGACAATCTAGTGCTTTTCTGTCACAGACGATAAACATACTGGTGTATTTATTGTCCAGCCCTGAGGTGTCAACTCTCAGCTACTCTAACGGGCACTGCTATGGCTCCAAGTCTGTCAGAGGACCTCTCAAATCTCAGAGCTGCCATTATTTCCCAATTTTCGACACTCACTGAACATTGTCGTTTTTGCCCCAGATTTTTCAAACCACTAGGTTTTTTGGTCTTTCACAAAATGTTCCAGCTGAGTAGTTTAAGATCACATACTTTAATAGTCTTTTTCTGTAGTCATTTCAAGTTTTTTTCTTTTCTTCTTCCCTTAATGGTTGTTTTGAGCTATGTATTATGTAGCTGTTATTATATAACAATGTCAGTCTGATGAAAGTCAGTTTTGTAGCTCTGGTTAAAGAAGCTCTAAATTAGATAATAAATCAAGCAATTCATAATATACTTACGATTTAAATGTTTTTTTTTTTTTTTTTTTAAATAACTCTTCCCAGTAATTAAAAACTGTAATGTTACATCTCTGACGTCCAAGCTGCTTTTTGTAACTTTCTTGGTATCTCAGTTCAGCGGCTGTGCCGTTTCATTAAGGCTTAAAATCGTGACTTACTGCAAGAGCTGAATAGTACATCAGGCTAATGAATGACAGGCCTCTACCTTTGCTTTTACACCCTCCACTTACCCTCCTTCTCTTACATTACTGCCATGCGGAGGAGAAGAGCCTGACTGTTCAGTGTCATAATGGATCTTTCATTTGTTTAAATAAAAGAGCAGGCATGCTGTGCCCTTTCTGTGCCACTCATTACTGGGGAAAGGGGAGAAGTGCATTATAAATACAGCAAGGCCAACATTATTCAAACGCAGACATGTTACTCTGGGCCGCATTTGAAAAGGCATCGCTTGTCTCCAGCCTCATTTGGCAGGAAATGATGCGTTTTGTTCATTAGCCGTGGAAGAAGTTGTGCTTTTGTGAAAGCGAACGAGTTTGCCAATTTAACAACTGTCAAATTGAAAAGTAAAAAAGTTACAAATACACTTTTGAGTGTTAATGTCATACACATTAAAGAAAGCATTGAATACTGAACTCTATTGGTTCCTGTTTTTTGTTAAATAAATATGTTCTGTTTGTAGTTGTGCTACTTATGATTTTGTCTTTTCAATGTAAATTGAAAAGTCTTGGCATTAATGTAAAGTTAAACCATGCTTCAAAGCTGTAAAAACAGGCTTCAAACGTCTCCTTTATGGTACAAAGACATGCAGTGGTTTTTCTATTTGCATAAATTCAATCCATGTGCCATCTGTAAGAGCCTACTTAAGCTAGCTAATGAAAACTGTTGAATATTTATATTAGGTATTTTATATAGGTGTCATGGACATGATTGTGTGATTTGAAGGGTGTAAACGTGCCATTACTTGGCAACCTTTCTATCAGAGCTTAAAGTCTTGTGATTGCACAGATATTGGCCAGCTAAGCAAATAGCTGTAAAGTACTGGGGTCTTGTGATTGTCTGACTGTGTTTTCTGTCATATTTCTATAGAAACTTAATTTAAACATTTCTAAAAGGTTTGTATGAGATTGGAAGCTCTCACAAAGGCTGGCATTCTGAATTGCTGTTGTCAAATAAGTAACTCCACACCTCCCGAGTGGCTGAATGTCATCCATGTATTACAGATAAGCTATCGCTGCCTGTCAGTTCTGCTTCTCACTCAATGTATCTTTCAGATGAAACGATGTGTGGGCATGCATTTAGATTTAGCTTGTGCATTCAAGTGGCAGATTCATTTTTTTGGAGTTCACAGAAGTAATTAATTTGCTATATTTCTTCAAGGAAATACTCGCTTTGCTTAGTACAGCAGCAAATTGGTTTGGCCTTTAAAAGAATGGTTTTGTGCTGTTCTGTTTTTCAGCTTTTAAAAATGGATTATCTTTTTGTTTGTTATAACAAGGTTCAGGAAATATCAAAGAAATGCATTTTTTTCTACCGCTACTTTTTTGATTTAATAAGACTGAAACATAATTGTCAAAAATGCTTTCTGCATAAACAATGGTGATTTTCTGCGAAAACTGGAGGTACACTAAAGCCACAACAAGAATTAAAGCAAAGCTATAAGCCAAAAACAACACAAGAATCAAAGCAAAATAAAAAATAAATAAAAGCAGATAAGGCCAGAACCAAAAAAAAGCAGTCAAAGGGAAAAAAAAGAAAGAAAAAAAGATTCAAAGCAAAAAAATAATCAAACAACCAAATACTAATATAGAATCAAAGTATATAAAGCCAGAAACAAAAGAAAAAGCAGTAAAAGACAAAAAAAAGATCAAACGAAAAGAAAGAAGAAAAAGCCAAAAGAAAAAAGAAAGCAAATAAAAACAAAAGTAAAGACAAAACAACAATGAAAGCAAAACAATGACAAACAAAACAGAAAGATCAAACTGATTCAAAATAAAAATAAAAAACGAATCAAAGCAAAGTCATCAAAGAAAAAATCTAAGAAAAAAAAACAACCAAAATTAAACAGAAGGAAATCCAAAAACACAACAAAAATCTAAGCAAATAAAATCAAAAAACAAATAAAAAGCAAAGACAAAACAAAAATCAAAGCAAAGGCGGAAGGAAAATAAACTCCTAAACATAATACTTCTGGTTTGAACGTAAGTGCTTGATTCAGTTAGTCATTCTTTGTTTGGTTTGGTTGGTTGGATTATTATATTTCAAATACTCTTTATCTGTACTGTAGCATTGTCTAACGTCACACATCCCACTAAATTTGCTCTTATAGACAGACAATGTCTAACATTTATCTTGGAATTACCTTTACATTTTCTTGTGCAGCATTTTATTTGAGAGGTAGGCTAATCCTTAATATGAGATCAGTCCCTCACCCTTGCACCTCTCTTATTTTTTTTATTTCGTATTTTAGTGGTGTCTTGCCCTGCTTTCTATTAAATTAAATGTCATGTTGGTATGAGTTTTCACCTCTTAAAGTCCGGCTTCAGTTTCATTTTACACTTGACGTGTCAGGAATGACCGAACAGGACGTCGGAAGCGGTGCACGGGCTCATCTAATTCCAACATGCGGAGAAATGTTGATTCAGTGTATGTTGTGAAAATGTGTTTTTCATGACTGCAGATGAGTTGCTATGTAAAACGCTTAGTCGTGCATCTCAATTTCAGGAAATCATTACTTCCAGATGATCCAAATCCAGATGCAAAGACATTTGGCACAACAAACCAATCTGATATCCAGCTATCAGCAGTGGTAGAAAATAGCCCCAGTGATGTTTACACATAAACAGCAATGCTAGATAAATAGACTATAGGCAACGGAAAAACATCAGGCTATTAACATAACATGGAAACACCTTTAGAAGGTTGGTCATAGATCAGTGTGAAAAGCCCATGTTGCTTGAGGCTAATGTCACAGTGAGCGTCTGGGTGTGCTTGAAGAAAATGAAAAGCCTCAGACAGTTCAAGTGATGATAAAGCTCTTGGGTTGTAAAATGCCTCTGAAGGAATAGCAATATTTGTGTCTGAGAAAGCCAGACATGCACAGACAATAAGATTTATTTTCTTATGAACCAAGGCCTGGTGTTGACACTGCTTTGAATTTCTCTGCATTTTCTCTAGTTCTATTTTTCATGATTTAAAGGGTTAGTTCACCCAAAAATGAAATTTATGTCATTAACTCCTCACCCTAATGTCGTTCCTCACCCGTAAGACCTCCGTTCATCTTCAGAACAGTTTAAGATATTTAATATTTAGTCAGAGAGCGTATCTAAGTGTATGCACACTATACTGTCCATGTCCAGAAAAACATCATCAAAGTAGTCCATATGAGACATCAGTTAGTTCGATCATACATTTTGGTCCAAAAATAACAAAAACTACGACTTTATTCAGCATTGTCTTCTCTTCCTTGTATGTGTTCAAACCTCAAATAAAGATTCAAACGGTTATGAATCCATGAATCGATCAATGATTTGGATCGCCAGTGTCACGTGATTTCAGCAGTTTGGCAGTTTGGCATGCGATCCGAATCACTGATTCACAACCGTTTGAATCTTTATTTGAGGTTTGAACACATACAAGGAAGAGAAGACAAGGCTGAATAAAGTCGTAGTTTTTTATATTTTTGGACCAAAATGTATTTTCAATGCTTCAAGAGATTCTAATTAACGAACTAATGTCACATATGGACTACTTTGATGATGTTTTTATTCCCTTTCTGGACATGGACAGTATAGTGTGCATACACTTCCATACGCTCTCGGACTAAATATAAAATATCTTAAACTGTGTGTGAAGATGAACGGAGGTCTTACAGGTGTGGAACAACATTAGGGTGAGTCATTAATGACATCAATTTCATTTTTGGTTGAACTAACCCTTTAAATGGATAGTTTACCGAACCTCATGCTGTTCCAAATCCTGTAAGTCCTTTGTTCATCTTCGGAACATTTTGTGACTTTAGCTTATTCACCGTATCTCCCAGACTTTGATAAGTCCGTACATACCATAACCTCTGTCTGACGCACACCCACCGCTAGCGTAACTTAGCACAAAAACTGGAGGTAAATGGCTACAGCTATCCTACTGCTCAGTAAGTGACAAGATAACGCCAACATTTTCATATTTATATGTTGTCATGTGTATAGTTACATCGTGTACTAAGACCGACAGAAAATGAAAAGTTGCGATTTTCCAGACCGATATGGCTCTCAATACTCTCATTCCTGTGTAATAATCAAGGAACTTTGCTGCCGTACCATGAATGCAGCCGCGTGATGATATTACGCAGCGCCTGAAAACAGGCTTACTTCCGACCAACATAACCAACGACAACCTGCTTGCACAGAGAGTGTGCTGGGGACTATTTTCAGGCGCTGCGTAATATCATTGCGCCACTGCTACAATGTACGACAACAAAGTTCTGCCAGGGTACCATCTTCAGAACAAAGCACCACGAGAAAGGCTTTATAACTGAATTTTATGATAATTCAATCAACAAACGCAATTAAGCTGGAATCGGATACAAATGAATCCTCAAATATGATACGGCTGTAAGCTAAAATCCTCAAAACCCATCAAATCCAGCGTTCTAATGATCATCGTTTTGTTTCACTATTGATTAGCAAATGTTACAAGCATTTGAGCTCCTTATAAATGTGTTATTTGATATCGGATTTGAAGAACCGCATTTGTGCATGCGTACAAACAGCTTGTGAAAGCACCATTATGTCACTCCACAGCATGCGGCCTATAATTAACCGCCATCCCTCTCTTTCTCACACCACTCCCCCTTCCTTGCTTTCTTCCCATTACTTTGGACAGGAAAAGTATGATGTGGCGGCACCAATTATAACAGCCTATTTTCCTTAGTGGCTGCACAGAGAGCAAAGGCTTGAGGTTGAAAGTTGGCTCTGCAAAGCAGCATCAGGGCTTTCCAAAAAGCACGATTAGAGCGATCAGCCTTCCCACTGCTTTTGTCACCCTCATTAGTGACCATCTTACTGCGGGCCACTTGTCCATAAAAGCATTTTGGAAACCACAGATCAAACTGCAACACAGCTGAAGTACTTTGTCTATGTACAGAAAGATTCAATTATGGCGTGTGTAGTGATATGCGTGCATGTTTGATTAGTTTGATCCTCTCGGAGCCCTGAGCCAAGAATTCATTTCAGTGTTTAGCTGCTGTTAATATTGTGCATTATTAGTGATTAGAAAGTCAAAGGGCCTCATAATAAATCTGACAGAGGCTTGTTGCATGCAGGCAATATACAGAATGCACTCTGTTGGAGTATTTAAAAATTAAACAGCACCATGTCAGATTAACATTTTTAATAAGAATAAGTAAAGCCGCTCATTTCACGCTCTCAAAAAAAAATAAACTTTCGTTGTTGTTAGTTTCTCTCAAACCATCCTTGTTCACATTACTTAAAAGCTTGTATAACTACATGAATTTAAAGGGATAGTTCACCCGATTTACTCACCCTCAAGCCGTCCTAGGTGTATATGACTTTCTTCTTTCAGACGACTACAATCAGAGTTATATTAAAAAAATGTTCTTTATAAGCTTTTTAATGGCAGCCTAAAAATTGAAGCCTCCAAAAAGTGCGTCCATCCATTATAAAAGTAATCCACAAGGCTCCTGAAAGGCCTTCTGAAGTAAATCAATGGTTTTTGTAAGAAAAATATCCGTATTTAAAACTTAACAAAGTAAAATAGCTTCCGGCAGACCTCCGTCCATAGAAAAAATAGTAACTGACGATGACGTCAGACGTAGTGTAAGCATTTCGAACTACTTGAGGCGTTACACTTTCTTTGTAAGTTGAATATGGACGGCAGTCACGCGGGAAGCTAGATAATTTACTTTATAAAGTTTTAAATATGGATTTATTTAACTTTTTCAGGCCTCATGTGGTAATTTAAATGGGGCAGAGGTGTTTCTACTAAATTTGAGTAATGTCAGCTTTACTTAATAAGTGTTTGTTCAGTCAACTTAACATTGCTGAGCGAAACGAACAAATCAATGTTGATATAACTTACTGGGTAGTGGATGTGTGCTTTGCAAGCTAGGGACTGCATTAGGAGACTAAATTTACGGATTTAAGTGTTATTTTATGTTTTTCAGTAAAGGGAAAGATGATGTTTATGTTAGCGTTTAATGTTCAGTTATGTTGGACATTTAGAGGACTGTCTGTGTTTTTGAATTGTATGGTTAGAATTATGCAGAAGAGTGGCGCCTGTGTTTAGGCTTTGATCACTCATATACGAATGTTGGATGGAATTCCTACTCTCAGTCTATTTTTTATTTTTTATTTTTTTACTTGAGTGTGTTTTGTAGAGCAAATAGTTAATTAAATAGGGTAAATTAAGTCAATAAATATGTTCACCTTACGTAATACATTTTTATACATTGCATAAACTGCCCATGTAAATATTATGAAACAGTGACAAATTAAAATTGTTTGTATTTACTCAAACACATTTGGTCAGCTTTGTACAAATAGTTGTGTGGAATCACTTGATGCCGCTTTTTTAAGTAAATCCAACAGTTCATATTTTGGAGAGCATATGACATTATACATTAGGGAACTGTGATTTTTTAAAAATTCTAATTAATTAAAATTCTCAGTATAATATAATTTCCAAGCATGCTGCAGAAATCCTGAAAAGTGAAGCCAAAGCATCTTGATCGCCCCCAGGTGGTTGGTCCCAGTACAGCTCATAAATCGCCCTCTCCATGTATTCTAATGGGCCATGAGACAAACTAAACAATCACTTCAAATAATAAAAATCTGCCAGTTTAAGTGGTTTTTATCACGCTGATGTCAGTTCAAGTTTTTTTTTTTTTTTTTTTATAATAAGTTTGGTTATTATATATTGGTATGACATCATGATTAAAAAATGTGAAAATTAAAAAATATTCTGTGATATTTACCTGTGATATGTTTGTTTGTATTCATTACATTTCATATTTATCTCAAGCATTTCACTGACACTGTTGTTCTCTTAGTAATAAAATAAAATGAAATAAAATAAAATAGCGCCAGAGCTGTGGGACAGTCATAATTCTTTGATATATAAAATATATAAATCCTTTTCACACTATAAATAATACAATTTTTTTTTTTTTTTAAATACAACTGTTTTTTTTTTTAAAATAATAAAATGAATTCATGCTTTTATGATGCATTTTCATAGTTTACAAAAGGAAATGCACAGAAAACCTTCGGTCGCCAGCTCTGTTTATTTGTTTGATTTGAATCAGATCCAGTTGTATGGGTAATTGTAAATGGGTTGACATATTCCTTCTTATATGTCACATTTGTGTTCGTGGTAGCCCAAGGAAAGTAATGAAATCTGCTGCAGTCCATTATAAATAGTCTTTTCTCCCCATCACAATTTTAAATTTACAGGTCTGGCCTTTTCACACTGTTATTTCAAACGCTTCACACAAGCTTTGCTGGATGTTGGATTCTCTCTCAATCGCCACAGTCAGATTCGGTATAAGGGCTTAAAGCTATATTTCATTCGCTCAGCTAGTGAAATCAGAAACCATTAGCCTGATGTGGCGTAGTCCTTTCTGGCTGGGCACATCTTTGCCTGTGGCCTGTCCTGACATCTGTCCACCCTCCACAGGGCCTGCATTAGATCTCATTTTAGATGATCTGCCTTGAAAAGAGAGCCGAAAGACCTTTCACTGACAGGGTCTGAACATTCGTGTCCTCATTGTTCTCCATTCTTTTTCAAGCTTATTCTTTGATTTACTAAGAATAAATTATTGGCTTGTTTGGATCAATACTGTAATCAACTAAGGCATTACTATTCTTTGACTCATCATTGAAGTCTGGGCATTAAATGATGTGGAATGGAACAACAGTGCCCTCTTCTGGATCATCAACTTTCTTGCATGATATTTTGGACATTTGCCATGAAGCCATAATGATGCGTAATTATAACTTGCTGCCACAGAGCTGATGAGGTCTTTACTTTTCAGCCCCCTACAATCATAACCCTTTATGTAACACTCAATTAATCTCTCAAGAAGGCAACAGTCCTGAAAGTTTCCTCTCTCCTGCAGGTTACCTTTGAAAATTGGCTTTGGTGACGCACCGCTGGCTTCCAACAAATGTAGGCCTATTATACCACTGACTCATATGTACTTTCAGACTGTGCATGTTAAAAAGACAGTGACCGGAAGGAGCTTATGATTTGTCCTTGAACTTTGACAGCGGTCACTGACACTGTGCTTGAGCACAGACAGAGTGCAAGACAGAGAATTATATGCAAATGAGACACTAATGAGGGATTTTCTGGTATGTCTGAGGGAGATATGTAAATATTTACCATGGAGTGTGACATTTAAACAATTTATTAATTAAGCTAATTACAAACCCAGCACACACACACACACACACACACACACACACACACACACACACACACACACACACAGAGAGAGAGAGAGAGAGAGAGAGAGAGAGAGAGAGAGAGTGAGAGAGAGAGAGAGAGAGAGAGAGAGAGAGAGAGAGAGAGAGAGAGAGAGAGAGAGAGAGACCCCGGCTGCACTAATACAGAGAATTAGCCTATGTCAACACACACTGGCTGAATCCGAAATCACTCCTAAACCCTCAATCACTATTCCCTATTTGTCCACTAATACATTTCACTTAAAGGAGGGAATGAAAACGAGCTTGTGAGGCTGTACACTCAATGTAATGTGGGTTAGAATGAGTGCACTTGATAACGTCCACTATGGTTTCAGACGCTACAATGGCTGCACCTTCAAGTAATGTCCTATTGGGGGCTAATTTATGTTATACATGTGAATCTTATAGTGATTTCTAAAGTTTTGTCAGATTTCCTCACATTGTGTCCTGTTAGCTTCTATTAAATTGTTATTTATTCAGCAAACAAATGGTTTGACGAAAATAAATTCAACTTAACAATGAAATTCAATAATAAAAATGTTCGAAACTGCTCTAAAAAAATCCCTGTTTTGACATTTTCTATTAAAAAGGAATAAGAAGAATGCCTATACTGAATCAACAAGCTATTTCATCATTTCCACCTTTTATGTTATAATTTATTCAATGATTATGAATTTGTCATAATTATCATTTATTGTAGCTAAAATGGGTTTCCATAAAAATAAAAATAAAAATGTATGTGACTTATGCTAATTATGTCTCAACATCTTATAAGTGTGGCTTTTTATTTTATAATTTCAACATGTATGCCATAATTATGACTTCAGCATGACTGTTAGCATCTTAAGTTTTGCCTTTTTTATTTTATAATTTATTTTTAGTTCACAATTATTAATTGTGACTTTTAATCCTATACTGTATTTTTTTTGTTGATTTAACTTAAAAAAGTAAGTAACCTGGTTGCCTTACAATTTTGAGTTTATTGAAATAAAAAATTTAAGTTGATACAATGAGTAAAATTGGTTTAATAAATAGAACCTGAAAATATTATTGTATCTGATTCTAAAACCACAAAAATGTGATAAATCAATCAATTTGGCATGTTTCACTGCGTTATCACAAATACAACACAAACACAATTACCCAATATGCTTACAACATCTTTGAATAATATTTGAATACACTGTAAAAAATTATTTAGAAAAAAAGTTACCTGGTTGCCTCGAAATTTTGAGTTCATTGAAATTAAAATTTTGAGTTAATACAATGAGCATTTTTTGAGATTCGACAACCTTTATTAAAATATTATTTAAAGATTTTGTAAGTATATTGGGTAATTGTGTGTGTTTTATTTCTGATGACGCAGTGAAACATGCAAAATAGTGCTTATTTTATCAAATTTTATGTGGTTTAGATACAAGAATATTTAGAGTTTCTATTTATTAAACAAATTTCCTTCATTGTATCAACTCAAATTTTTAATTTCAATAAACTCAAATTTTTAAGGCAACCAGGTTAGTTACTTTATTAAGTTAAACCAACAAAAACCAAAAAAAAATTACAGTGTAAAAGTTGTCGATTCTCAAAAATGTTTATTGTATTAACTCAATTTTTTTAATTTCAATGAACTCTAAATTTTAAGGCAACCAGCTAACATATAAATCATTTTACAGTGTATAATTTTGACATTTTTATGAAATAATTGCATTTTTATCTGAGAATTTCATTGTGATTTAGTATTTTTCTATTGTTGCAGAAATATAGGCTTTCACTGCAAAATATATGATTGATAAGTTATGCCAACATACTTTTTACCAACTTTAACTCATCAAAATAAGCTAAGCAATTTCCAATTTTTTTGTAGGCTATAAGATTCAACTCATTTTTAAGTCATTTGAATGTATTTTAAGTTTAAATTAATTAAACATCCAAGTTGATTGTACTTAAACTTTCAAGGAAACAACTTTTTTACTGTGTATCATTTTATTTTTAATGCTCTTCTTTATTTCTATTGTCAGATGCTGCCAATTTTATAGCAGCTGGAATGGGAATTTTTTTAGAAGAAGAAAATGGCAAATGTTACCTCAGAGCAGCGTCTGGTCTGACTCAAGCCCAGCGGCATCAGCACAGCAGTTGTTACTCAATGATTGTCATTTAGCTCCAAACAGAGTTCTAATTTAAACCTGAAGCTTTAGAGGTGGTAACACTTCCCCTCACCTGCTGTTCTCAGGTCTTTAGAGTGAGAGTAGCTGAAAACATTTAGAACAACACTGACTAAGAAATATATACCTTCCCTTCAAGCATCTGGAACAGAAATGACAACAGGACTCAAGAGGAACAAGTGACCTTTCCGAAAATACACTGTAAAGTTCTGATACTCTCTCACAAATCCCTTAGATGACGTTTCACTCTTTTGCAAGGTACAAAGATGCTCTCTTGACTTTAACAAGATGCATTTTTAACTGTGGTGTAGCTTCTTTCCACTGAGGGAGACAAAACCTAAAAATGTTTTGCTATTGTAGTATACCAAGACTGTTTCACGCATCTTTTCTTCTCTTCAAGATACTATTGGAGAACCTTTGTCCAAGTCTAAGTTTGTGAAGAACCTCATCATAATCCAGCAAAATTCAAATCTGATCATCAGCACAAGAATATTCATTTAGTGATAATTATTAGTCAAAGTTCCAGTTTTAAACTGTATTTGATTCATGACTCATTTAGTGAGACTGCAGGTGTGCCTTTTTAAATTTGTTTAGGTGGTATTTTCATACAAGACATATACTTGGCATTGTAATTCTGTACATTTCTCAGTCTGCGGTCAGACTAAATGACAGAGGAGAACAGAGGAAACCTGAGAAAGGATGGTATTTCTCACGCCATGTGTATGAAAATAAAATGCACTGTAAAAATCCTCTAGGATGTCATGTAAATCGATTAACAAAGCTGGGCTTTATGTCAACGGACAGCTCAAGCCTTGATTGCATCATTTTTTATCATACAAACATCAGTTTAAGCACTCACACTTTTTTGTTTTTCTTTGTTGTTTCGCTGTTCGCCCCTCTTTTTGCAGAACTACAAACTTTTCAATACTTTTGGTCCCTTTGGACAAAGTTTGATCACAAAGATTAGAGGTCTGATTGATTCTGTCTACCTCCACCAATAAAGTGGACATATTTTCCCAGAGCTACATTCGGACGAAAATTTTAATTGAAAAACTGAGATGGGGAGAGAAAATACCAAGACTCTCAGTCAAGCCATCAGGAGTTTTATGGTGTCTGAACAGATGATTGATTACAGGTTTGGAGGTTTGTGGGAAATAGTCCTTCTCAGGGAGCACACGTGAAAAAAAAACACTGACTGTAGTCTTTCAGACTGTAATTATAAAACACATGTCCCAAAAAACTTTTGAAGACTCTCTCCTGTCCTCTCCCTCATGCATTTTTTCTTTAACTGAAGACTGAACCATTAATGTGTCATGCCCCAAAACATCTCATAAACTGTAGAGAAGACAACGGCAATTTTTAAAAAATAATTTTCCTTCTTAACTCCGGGTCACACAATACAAATCTTTTGGTATAAGAAAACAAAATATATCCCAAATGTTATAGTACCATTTAATATTTAGGTTAAGAAAGACCTGATCATAATTTAAATTGAATATAGAATGTCTGAATGTTTATGCACCCCTTAATAGGACAATATTACTGCATTTATTTCACATAAGAGTTGACTATATACACCGATTCCTAATATTGTGTTATTTTAGCTGCCGAAACAGCCCTTTTTGCTTTGTGGCAGGGCACATTATCCTGCTGAAAGAGGCCACAGCCACCAGGGAATACCGTTCCATGAAAGGGTGTACATGTTCTGCAACAGTGCTTAGGTGGGTGTTATGTGTCAAAGTAACATCCAGATGGATGGCAGGACCCAAGATTTCCCAGCAGAACATTGCTCAAAACACACTGCCTCCGCCTTGCCTTCTTCGCATAGTGCATCCTGGTGCCATGTGTTCCTCATGTAAGCGACACATATGCACCCGGCCATCCACTTGATGTAAAAGAAAATGGGATTCATCAGACCAAGCCACCTTCTTCCATTGCTCCGTGATCCAGTTCTGATGCTCTCGTGCCACTGTTGGTGCTTTTGGCGGCGGACGGGTCAGCATGGGCACCCTGACTGGTCTGTGGCTTGTCTACCTCATACACCACAAACTGCGATGAACTGTGTATTCTGACATCTTTCTATCAGAACCAACATTAACTTCTTGAGCAATTTGAGCTACAGTAGTTTGTCTGTTTGATCGGACCACATAGGCCAGCCTTCGCTCCCGACGTGCATCAATGAGCCTTGGCCGTCCCATGACCCTGTCGCTGGTTCACCGCCGTTCCTTCCTTGAGCTATTTTTGATAGATACTGACCACTGCAGACCGGGAACACCCCACAAGAGCTGCAGTTTTGGAGATGCTCTGACCCAGTTATCTAGCCATCACAATTTGGCCCTTGTCAAACTCACTAAGATCCTTACGCTTGCCCATTTTTCCTGGTTCTAACACATCAACTTTGAGGACAAAACGTTACGTTCACCCACTAACAGGTGCCGTGATGAAGTGAGAATCAGTGTCATTCACTTCACCTGTCTATGCCTGATCGGTGTATTAAATCAGATGCAATGTAGTTTTTCTTTATTCTTTTATCTGTCAGGAATAATGTTTTTAAAGCAAACGTCTAAGTGGTAACCTAACTACATTATTAGAAATGGGTTCAATTTTTGCTAAAATATATTCATCAACTGAAGTCAAAAATGTCTTTAATCTAGACACTTTAATCAGATAATGTTCATTACATATTTTAAATATTCACTTCTTCAGTACAGTCATACAATTTTTATTTTATAGCTAATTACACAATTGCCCCCAACCTTATATAGCTGAGATAAGATGAAGTCTTTTATGGCTCCCAGTGACAGACAGTGTGAGTATGTGATGCTTATATTAACTCTGTATCCTGGGGGTTACAGTTATTTGAGAGGCTGAAGGAAGGAACAGTGAGTGAGTGAGTGGGCCTAATAAAATATTAAAAAGGCTCCCTAAGGCAGGTCAGAACCCTTAACTGTAGATCTGACTTTAAGGTAAATGTTGTATTTTTATTCATTTGTCATAGTTTTTCAATCCAAAGCAATTACACTTCATTCAGGGGTCACATATTATCAATTTATGCATTCCTTGGGAATCGAAGCTTTGCGTTGCTGATACAAAGCTTTATTGTTTGAGCAACATGGGAAATACAAACAATATTATTGAAAAATAAATATTTGATTGTGATTTTTGTTTTGCCAAATGCGAAAATTTTACGTATACAAATATTTTTTAAGGCATTAAAAATAAAGTACTAGCCAAGAAAATAAATAGCATATAATTAATAATAATAATAATTCGTTACATTTAGCGCTTTTCTAGCCACTCAAAGCACTTTACATAGAAGGGGGAATCTCCTCAACCATGCAGCACCACCTGGATGATGCGACGGCAGCCATATTGCTCCAGAACACTCACCACACATCAGCTGATTGGTGGAGAGGAGACCGAGTGATGAAGCCAATCAGGATAAGGGGAGGCCATGATGGACAGGGGCCAGTGGGCAAATTTGGCCAGGATGCCGAGGTTACACCCCTACTCTTTATCGAAGGACATCCTGGGATTTTTAACGACCACAGAGAGTCTAGTCCTCGGTTTAACGTCTCATCTGAAAGACGGCGCTCTTTGACAGTATAGTGTCCCCATCACTATACTGTGGTGTTAGGACGCACACAGACCACAGGGTGAGCGCCCCCTGCTAACACCTCTATGGATACATACTCATATTGTTTATGAACATATGAACACTCACCATATGGATACATATATAGAAATAGATATGAGGGAGATAACTTTACTCACAATAAACAGAATAAATCACTACCTAACTGTGACAGTAAAATACCAGTATCCAAGAAAGCCTACACTTATATAGCTTCTTAAAATATAATAAAATTATGTTTTGTTTAACAAAATGATAGAGATCATTTTACTGATAATAAACAGAATAAATTAAATGTAGTTATTTTTAAATTATTTTTTTATAGAGTTTGTACACAGGCACGATGTAGCAACTCATAATGTAATAACTGCACATAATGTAATAAGCATTACATTATTATTATTATTATTATTATTATTATTATTATTATTATTATTATTATTATTATTATTATTATTATTATTATTATTATTATTATTATTATTATTATTATTATTATTATGAAATGTTCATAATGGAATAATCTTCTCAAAATGTAATACAATCTTGAGCTCATAATGTAATAACACATTTTATATTATGAGAAATGTATTATATTATAAACTCACCAATATGTCATATTTTCATTATTGTAATAGTTTTTAAAACATAAAAAATAAATAGTATTCCCTTGCAATACATTTTTAAAATTACAATGTCTTAATCTACCATCGAAATGCAACTTTTAAATATTCATTTTTTGAATTATTATTATTATTATTATTATTATTATTATTATTATTATTATTATTATTATTATTATTATTATTATTATTATTATATGTTTAATAAACATAAAGTATTGGTATTCCTTTGCAATACATTTTTAAAAATACCATTGCTTTAATTTATTATTATTATTATTATTAATAATAGCATGAATATTTAAATCTGTTGCATTTCGCAGGTAGTGTAAGACTAAGAAGAATCATTTTTTTAATGTACTTAAGGGAATACGAATTTTCTTATGTTTTAAAAACTAGTATAATCATTTTTTTGGTGAGTTTATAATGTAATACATTTCTCATAATGTAAACATTTTGTATTACACCATTAGCTCAAGAATTTCTTACATTTTGAGAAAATTATTACATTATGAATTTATTATTACAATAATAATGTAACATGTATCATTAACACTCATATTGCGCTTATCATGGGAATGCAACTCTCCATCCAATAGAATGAGGCTATGGGCGTGTCCTTCTGCTGCCATCCATGCACAAGTTAAAACTGAGCTCGCTCTGAGTCTGTGGGAATGCCGCGCGAGCATCCTGGCGCGCGTCTGGGATTTCTGAACTTTCTGTGTTTGTCTCCTGTTCCCTCGTGGATGTAACCAAAACAGCGGAGAAATCAACCGAGCTCTAATTGGATATTTTATTTACTCAAGAGCATCCCTTGGCTGTTTGCATTCGCCTTCAGCATGGAACTTTACAGATTTCTCATTCTATTATTTTCACTGACAGGTAGTTCAGCGCGAGGAGTTGAAACACACGGATTGTCGTACGCGTACACGCCAGAACTATCCGAGGACGCGATACTGGTGGCAAACAACGGCATACACGTGCCTTTCGGGAGATCTGTTTACATCGATCCCATCAACGACTTGGTCATTGAAGTTCAGCCTGGAGACAAGTGCAGTATTACCGTTTTGGATAATGACCCACTGTCTCAGAGACCGGGACATGTGTCTCCTAAAAAGTTCCCGTGCGAATTTGGTCCTAACGATGTGAGATACTCTCATTTCGGTTCTAGGAGCCCTGCGGGTGACAGGGTGAAGCTGCAGCTCAGGTATGACACTCAGACTGAAACTATTATTATCCCCTTTATGCTGGAAGTTGAGGTTGTTTTCACACAATTGGAGATTGTTACTAAGAACATGCCTCTTGTTGTTGATAAACTGGGTGGTACTAGTAATCCTATTGGCAGGAAGGTTTTAGACTTTACCTATGATAAAGTCTCTGAACAATGTGAGGTAACATCGCTGGCTGCCACCAGTGCTCTTCCTAGATATGGTAAAGTGGTTGATGAGAGCAAGCTGGAGAAAATGATGGACTGCGACCTGTTTCTCAAATCAAATATCCGCTATGAGCACACATCTTCCCATAAGTCCCCTAATAAGGATTACATCCCAATGGTCGTGGAGCTACGGAGCAAAGAAAATAATTTACTGAAAGAAGAGTTTTTCCATGTGATGATCCGGATCAAAGAGGGCGAGGAAAACACTCCCCCCAGACCGAGTTTTGTGGCTATGATGATGATGGAAGTTGATCAGTTTGTTATGACGGCTCTGACTCCTGATATGCTGGCTGCGGAGGACACAGAATCCAATCATGATGATCTCATTTTCAACATCACTTCTCCTCTGTCCTTTGAGGAGGGTTATATCGTGAGTACAGATGATAGGAATTTACCTATCACATCCTTTTATCAAAGGGATCTGAAAGATCTGAAAATAGCCTACAAACCTCCCTCTCTGGACTCAGATACCGAGAGGATCTTTCAAATAGAGTTTGAGGTCATAGACACAGATGGTGGCATTTCTGATCCTTTTGCTTTCATGATTGTTGTGAAGCCCATGAATACATTAGCGCCAGTAGTCACTAAGAATACCGGCCAGCTATTATATGAAGGCCAGTCTAGGTCTTTGTTCACTCAGAACAATTTAGAAATCAGTGATGAAGACAACCTGGACAGTGTCAAGATAGCAGTAGTCGATGGGCTGCGCCATGGTCTCTTAACTGTTCTGGGCTCTAGCAGGAAGTATTTTACCCCAGCTGACCTGGAGGTGGGCATTGTGGTTTACCAGCATGATGGTAGTGACACATACAGTGATAATATAATATTCAGAATGTCAGATGGCAAGAATGAAGTAGAATTTTTGTTCCCCATCACAATTGTACCCACAGACGACGAGCCGCCCATCATAAATGCAAACACGGGGCTGATTTTATTCAAAAATCAGATGGTGCCCATTTCTCAGCTTATGCTAAGTGCAGCAGATATCGACTCTGAAGATTCCACTATTAAATTTACAATCGAGCCTCCCCTTTCTGCAATTGGTGAGGTTGTGCTGAGGCAATCTGAAGCACCTGAGGACCCGTCATCCTGGAAATTTAATGCAGAAGATGGTGTGTATGAGAAAGTAGTGACACAGTGGCTACAGAAAGACATTACAGATGAAAAGCTCTTCTACAGGCATACAGGCCCACACATCACAGAGACGGTTACTGACCAGTTTGTTTTTAAAGTACAAGATGATGCTGATCCTCCAAACCAATCTAGTGAGAATTCATTTATTATTAAAATTTTACCTATTGATGATATTCCACCTGTGCTGTTCCCAGGCACTACTTTGCAGATGACAGTACATGAGTACCAGCTGACACATTTTAGCAAGAATGTTCTTTGTTACACTGACTTGGACTCTGAGGACCGTGACCTGAAATATACAATAACTCGCCCACCAACTGACATGGATGAGAATAGTCCCATTAAATTTGGGTCTGTTGTTTTAACTGACAGCTCAGATACTGATATAACAGAATTTACCCAAGCGCAAATTAACCATCATAAGATTTCCTACCGTCCACCAGACCTTGAGCTCGGCATTATACCTCATGTGGTGCAGTTCCATTTCACAGTAGAGGACACCGCTGGAAACAGTGCTGATGGAGTTTTTACAATTTTTCTGCAGCCTGTAAACAACAAACCCCCACAGATAACGAACACTGGATTCACAGTTCTTGAGAGAGGGGTTCATGTCATCACGAGTGCCGAACTTGACGCAAATGACCTTGACACAGACAGTAAGCTTATTTCATTCACGCTAAGTAAAACCCCACTACACGGCCATGTTCAACATATATTTACTGATTTAAAACAAGGGAATAGTTTCAATCTGATGGATATATCTGATGGCAGTGTATCTTATGTCCACAATGGAGATGAAATGACAAGCGACTCTTTTAAACTGGATGTTAGTGATGGTGTTCATGTTGTAACGATCACCGTAAAGGTAGCGGTAAAGCTTATTGATGATAAGACACCAATGCTCAGGCTCAAAACGGGCACCTTTGGCTCTCACTTGGACGTGCTGGAAAATGGTGCCACAGAAATTACCGCTAATGTCATCCAGGGAAAAGATGAGGACACTGATGACTTGAGGTTGACATTCATTGTGGAAGAAGCCCCTAAGTTTGGAGAAATTCTGGTGAGTGGAGTTTCCTCAAGCAGTTTCACCCAAGCTGATATCATCAATGGTCTTGTTGTGTATGCTCACACAAGCGGTGAGATTGGTCTTACTTCGATAGAAGATTTTTTCAACCTGACCCTCTCTGACATGTCTGATGAGTGGAATGTAGGGGGTAACCGAGTAAACGGAGTCCGTGTTCATGTCACCATTCTCCCTGTAGATAACCAGACCCCAGAGGTTACTGTTGGCAATACCTTTAACGTCTTTGAGGGGGGGAAAAACACAATCGGTAGGCATCAGATAAGAGTTGAGGACGCAGACACTCCAATTGAGGACATCCTTTGCACCATTATTGTTCAGCCCACATCAGGATATGTGGAGAACATCTCTCCAGCACCAGGCTCTGAAAAGTCAAGGTCAGGATTGGCAGTAAGTGCTTTTACCATCAGAGATATGAATGAAGGTCATATTCATTATGTCCAAAGCATACATAAAGGAGTTGAGCCAGTAGAGGACAGGTTCACATTCAGATGTTCAGATGGTGTGAATTTCTCAGAGAGGCAGTTCTTTCCCATTGTCATTATTCCCACCAATGATGAAAAACCAGAGATATTTATGCGAGAGTTTGTCGTAATGGAGGGCATGAATGTCATCATTGACACGCCACTCTTGAATGGAGCTGATGCTGATGTTCCTGCAGAAGAGTTGACATTTATCATCACCAAACCCCCAGATCATGGGTTCATCCTCAATCAGCTTGCTAGTGGCTCCATACCAATCACCAATTTCACTCTGGAACAAATCAAGGAAGCCTCTAGCATAATTTATGAACATGATGATTCTGAAACCACTGAAGACAAGTTTGATGTTCTTCTTACAGATGGGAAACATTTAGTTAAAGGCACCATAATGATCATGATTATCCCTGTGGATGATGAAACCCCAAGGCTTGCCATTAATGATGGACTTGAAATTGAGATTGGTGAGACAAAAGAGATAAATAGTAAAATTCTAAAGGCTACTGATCTGGACTCAGATGATGATTTCCTTACCTTTATTGTTCGTTATGGCCCCGGTCAGGGCTTCCTTCACAGAAAATCAGGATATGTGGAGAAAAGATCTGCCAAATCTCTGGAGAACATAACAATTGGCATGAACTTTACACAAAACGAGGTGAACAAGGGTCTCATTTTGTACACTCACAATGGGCAGGAAGGCATTCGTGACCTTGTTAAGTTTGACGTAACAGATGGCATCAATCCTCTAATTGACAGATATTTCTATATTACCGTGGGGAGCATTGACATGGTGTTTCCTGATGTCATCAGTAAGGGGGTGTCTCTTAAAGAAGGTGGCAAAGTGACACTCACTACGAACCTCCTCAGTACTAGCGATCTCAACAGCCCTGATGAGAACTTAGTCTTCACCATCACAAGAGCCCCGGTGAGAGGGCATTTGGAAAGCACAGATACACCAGGTATGCCTATTGTGTCTTTTACCCAGTTACAGCTGGCCGGGAGCAAGATCTACTACATCCATACTGCCGATGATGAAGTCAAGATGGACAGCTTCGAGTTTGAGGTGACCGATGGCTACAACCCTGTGTTCCGCACATTCCGTGTTTCAATTGTGGATGTTGACAATAAAAAGCCAGTACTGACAATTCATGACCTTCTAGTGACTGAGGGACAGACCAAACTCATTACACCCTTTGAGTTGACCGTTGAAGACCAAGACACATCCGAGCACCTGCTGAAGTTCACAATCACCCAACTGCCCATTCACGGCAAACTGCTCTTTAACAATAGCCGACCGTTGACATTGTTCACAAAGCAGGACCTGAATGAGAATATGATCAGCTACAAGCATGATGGCACTGAGTCGGACAAGGACAGCTTTTCTTTTACAGTCACTGATGGAACCCATTCAGATTTTTTTGTATTCCCCGATACAATTTTTGAGACCCAACGGCCTCAGACCATGAAGATCTCCATTGTGTCTGTGGACAACGGAGTGCCTCAGATAGTGGTTAACAAAGGTGCACCGACTTTAAAGGTCTTGTCTGCAGGACACATCGGTTATCAGATCACAAGCAAAGTCCTGAAGGCAGTGGACAGAGACAGCAGCCCTGATGATTTGGTTTTTCACATCACCACACAGCCAGAGCATGGCTACCTGATTAGCCTGGACAGAGGGAATGACTCCATCAACACCTTCACACAAGGTAATGTATCATCAGCACAGAAATGCTCTTATTCCCATTGATCGGGTTGTGTGAAATCTTATTCCTTGCTAGAACTGTAATGTAGTGCTCTTTAAAACTATTATTTGAAGATAAACATGTAAGAATTGTCTTCAAATGCTATGTACCCATCATGATCAGGACAGTTTCTTTGTTCTTATTAATGCTTGAAAGAATGTAGTCCCATCTTGACACTTTGCCCTTTGCCAAGAGTACAGGCTGTAATATGTGTCTGTCTCTTAGCCTTTGGCTTAAATTCTTGATGAGACAACTAGAGCGTTCACACATCTCCTTTCAATTATTAAGTTCTCATACTTTTGCCTTCTAACAACCCTGTAGTAAGTATTTTTTGAAAAAGGAGTTACTGGTTGGAGGCAACCCACATTTGAAATAGAGTTAAAGGTAAAGTTTGTCATTTCTGGGCTGCTAGCTATAACAAACCAAATTTTAATCTGTATTTTTTTTGGGCATCTTGGCTGGGTTGTACAGAACATATGTGGCTCAACCAGTGTCAAGTTTGGGGCAGAGTTACTTGTTAATGGAACAATGGTACATGGGCCCATTACAGACGCAAAATTATAATCTATTTAAATGCAAAATGTTAAGATTCTTTGTTTTTATATATATATATATATATATATATATATATATATATATATATATATATATATATATATATATATATATATATATATATAATATATCTCAAATCGAGCGTTTAAAACAATGTTTTCTTAGGGGCAATTTGACGTTTAATGATTTTTTTTTTTTTATTACTTGCATGAGATGTGACTGTTATGATGCATAAGCAATGACTCACACAATGCAGTTGTTAATACATTTGCAAACCTCTTGAAATATCTGTATCTGTTTAGCATTCATTAAAAAAAAGAAAAGAGAGAATATATATCAAAATTAATCAATTTGACAGCACTGATTAATAGTAAATGTATACATAGCTCTGGAAAAAATTAAGAGATCAATTAACATGGATTTCTCATTTCTACATAAATATGCACACACTCTTTCATGCATATATTTAAGAAATATTTAATATATAATTTTCTTTATATCTAAAATTATACTTGTATACATAACCTTCGTCTAAGTATTTAAAAAAAATATGAATCCTGTAGATTTTGCTACAGGTTTATAAACTCGAGTTTAACTCTTGTTGCTTAGAAAATGTAATCATATCACTTTTTATAATAACAAATACATATTTATTTATATATATATATATATAAAACTTTTTTTTAAAAAAAAATTTTATCAACTAGTCTGGCTTTTTACAATTTTAAAATCATGTCCATTTGGACATAGTGTCTTTTAGCCAGAATAATAATTTTGCTCTGATCAGCGCAGGTTCATGACCTCTTAACTCCTAAAGCATAAATGCACTCCTTCAAACACGAGTTTGGGAGAAGATGCGAAATCCATGTCACACTAACTTAGTCTGAAATGTGTCCCAGACGCTGGAAGAGGACAGATGTGCGAAATCGACAGGGAGAGACCTGGCAAACCTGACCTGACCTCATCAGTACGAGCAGTGAAGCAGAAGGGACAATCACTTCTCTTTATTTACTTTGCCCTTTCCCCATTCTCTTCTACCACTTGCTCTTTGGCATTCGCTAAATATTTCACGATGAGAGTGTGTGCCGGTGATGAAAGCAGACATTTTATTTTCAATATGAAAAGCGGTTTCATTCATGCATAAAGAATCACAGGTTTACATTTTTATGAGGCCTCTTCTTCTAATTTAAAAAAGTGGGTCAGAGCAAAGGGAATAGAGAGCAATTCATGGTACAACTGTAACTTAACCACTATGTATCAGTGCAGATGTGGTTAAGGGGTCTAATTTGGTAGATGGGGCAAAGCAGGTGTAGGGAAGTCTTAGGCTGGAATCCTGTGTTTAAAATTCTTGTTCTCGCCTGTCATTATGTAACAGCTTGTTTTGCTGATTGTTTTTTGACTCACTTCCTGCTGCTTTGGGGGAAATTCTCACCTGGATTTATTAATACTTAAAAGCCTTTTATCTTCAGATGTGTTCTGCAAAATCAAGAATGCTTTTTGCATTAAAATGAAGATATTTGTAAGTTGAGCGGCTTATGGAATAATTTGATCTTTGAGCGTTTTACTCTAGGGTCTGTAGATCATGGAGGATTTTCATAAATTGTTTTGCTTTATTTTCATCTGAATATCATTTGTGAGGTTTAATCTTCCAGGTTTGTGTTTGTCTGTGTTTTCAGCTGACGTAGATGATCTTAAGATCTGCTATATCCTGAAGGACGCGAACAATGCCACCAGTGACCTCTTTAGTTTCACCGTGGAGGACAATGGTAAGTCCTAAAAGTAAAAAAAATGCCATTAAAAATTAAATGCACATGGTTTTTAATGATTTATTTAAGCATTTAGAATTCATTAAAACATTTAGCCATATAAAACGAGGAATAATACAGCTTTAAAGTTATTTGAATTCATGAATGATATAATGTGATCTGATTTTTGGTGTCATTATATACGGAATAGCTTAGATGAATAATTGTGAAGGTTTGGACCTGAGAGGCATATATTTCAGATGTGTAGCATTCAATTAGGCTTCTTCTTTCCATGGTAGGTGAACTGCCTGTGTGCTGCTTATTACATGCTGTGCTACCTTTGACTGGGAAAAAAAGAGTTTTTAGTAGAATAAATTAAAACTAACTTAGTGTGGATTAGAATGACCCTAAGAACATATTTAACTGGGTAGGATTAAATCTGGTAAAGCATAGATAATCATGTATAAATTAGGTTGAATTTGATAATCCAGTCGCTGTTACTGGAAGAGCTCGCGGCTAAAGGTACGATTAGTGATGATTTGTGTTTTAGGTGGAAAGCCAAATATGTGATATGCACATTATAGGAGTGACATGTGGATTGTCTTTGTCAGTGCCTCAGTAGAGCAACACAAAGGGTGTATAAAACTAGAGATAAGATGACCCATAATTAGAGCTTGTCGTGTGTTTGTAAGCCACCCATTTTCAGGCTTACAATTACTTTAAGTATGAGGGTCTCTGGCATTGAAAAGAGTTGGGAAAATGCATGCTCTATAGAAAAACAGCTGGTTCAAAAGGCTTCATGTCTCTCATGTTGTGTCATGAAACAAGATAATAATTACATTATGCTTAGCATCTTAAAGGGATAGTTCACCCAAAAATGAATATTCTGTCATCATTTACTCACTCTCAAGTTGTTCCAAACCTATATACGTTTCTTTGTTCTGCTGAACACAAAAGAAGATATTTTGAAGAATGTTTGTAACTAAGCAGATAGAGCAACCTTTCACTACCATAGTATTTTTCCCCTGCTATGTTAGTCGTTAGTCAATGGTTGCTCTCTCTGTTTGCTAAATAAAAAAATAACTAATTTGTCTCAGTGATTAATGTGATTAATCACAATTAAAAACATCAAGTTTTAATGTTTTATATTGTAATAATTGCACAGTTACTCTCCAAATTAACTTAAAGATATAATTTTTTAAAATATTTGTTGTAATTGGACCTTTTTTATAACTGATGTCTCTATCATGTAAAGAAAAAAATAATAATGATAGACATTTTACATTACAGTATAGTTGAAATCTATATCAATTTCAACATTTATTAGGCTTACCTAAAAATAACAACTTTTAATTTAAGTACATGTGGCCATCCTATGGCCATCCTATTTGTTTAACAGGTGTCTAACTGCACTGCATAAATAATACATTAAATATAGATTAATCCTTTATGAAAGCTACAATTTTCTCGGTTACTTTTGTTTTTTGATTCACATTAATGACCAACATCACAGCAACTTGTAAATTAGGCTGCTGTCACTTTAAAATCTGCCGCTGTCGAACATGACACGAATCTGTCACGCGGGTAACTCATTTTCTCATTTAAGATGTTATTTAACTTATTTAAAGCTACACTGTGTGATATCCCCCCCCCCCCCCCCCCCCCCTCATCTAGCGGTTTAAAGGTATATGACCATCCAGTGAATAATAGTTTCTGTTCCACTCAATTCCGATTTCGTTTTAACTCCTACGGTGGCCGATTTAGTCCAAGATTAACATGGCAACCCCCCTCGTCCGATTCGATACTGGCCATCGAGTGTTAAAACGCGAAAGGCGAAGCTTGATTTAACGGGTATGTCCCTCTTTGGCTAATGTACTTTCAAGATAGAGGGGCAACATGGCAACCGGCATTCGTACCCCTCACCCGTATGTATTTTCAATGGCATTATAAACTTACGAGAATACTTTATTACTTGAAAGAAGTAAATATACATTAATGAGCACATATATTTTTGAAAGAACTCAGTGTTTTTAGCTAAGAATAAACTAAAAAAGTTACACAGTGTAGCTTTAAGACTACTCATGATGATTCATGACAAAATGGACAATTTGTTATAATTGTGTTATTGTTTGCTCAAGCGCGAAAGAGAAAATTAAGCGCAATCTCTTTTGTCTTGTTGCACTTGAATGTTTTTAAAGCATTTCCATGTACATTAGCATGATAATATAATGTAACGCTAGTCATAGTATGACAGGAAAAAATGGATGCTGTGTTAATTGTGTAAAAATGTTTTACCGTGTTATATTGAAAAGGTTTATTGCAGCCGTTTGCAGATTTTAAGTTTCCAGTTTTCAGAATCGTTTTGGTTATTGTTTCTATTTGTTCTTTTGCTTCCCCTCTACACTTTTGGAGTGGTGGTTGTTTGTCCAATTGTCAGTCATCTCTCAATTCAGGAAAGGCTGAAGAATAGAAACTCTTTAGTATGCAGCTGTGTTGGTGTCTGACCCCTGAGCCCAGTGGGTCATTACCGGTTTTGGTTTCTGTGCATTCCTGGGGATAGTTTCACTCCATTGGTTGTGGAGGCATTTATTTTATAGGAAAGATCCCAAGCATTAAGGGACTGTATGTTCCTTTCTCATCTCTTTGTACAGATTTAGTAGTGTGCAACAACAAAATGGCTTAGTTTAGCTGTTTTTATCATGAGTTGCCTCAAGACTTTCTCTTAGGACCTTTTTTCCCCAAATTTGTGCAGTAATATACAGCTTCATCTTGAAACTCAATGATTACAAACACTCTGCCACATAATGCCTGAAAAAGCTAGGCTAATTAGACTATCTTGGATTGTGCTTGTCCAAAGAACAGCAAACATCATAAACTCCATTTTACAGCCAATTTGTGTTAAACAGCTGCATTTATAAAATGCACTCTGTTAGATTGCGACTTGCATATTTAGTAGAAGTAGTATTCCAGAGGGGTTTGATTAATTGTTTTGTTTTTCCAAAATGTTCTTTTCTCGCATTCTCTATAATGATGATGAGGCTGTTTTTTTAATGTAAAGAACTATTATCATGTTTTTCTAAAATTATTTTCTGGAATCACTTTCTGTGTAAGTCATCCAGCTAATGCTAGCTTTATCTGTTTTTGTAAACTGTCCATCGGAGTTTGGCCTAAATCATCTAGTTTTCGTTGTTCTTTGCCTCTGTCTTTTTTGCTCTGCTCCAAAACCGAGCATGCTGCCTCTGGAGAGAACATTGTAAGTCATCAAAGGTGTGCTCCAAATGCGAAAGCTGTTCCAAAATGATTCCAGTAGTCTGCCTCCAAAGCCCTGTTCACATGGTCAGTGAGTTTCTAGGCTGTTGGTTTCTAAAACAGTCTCTGAAATCACCAACTTTCATCAAAAATGAATGCTATCTGTTTGTTTTGTTGATGGAAGTCATTGTCAGTATAATATTAACGTGCCTTAGGCTGGCCACAAACTCAAAGATTTTTAAGCCTGAATTTTTTTTTTGTTGCACCCCCAAGTGATCGGGGTGTGTGGCCTGATTCAGCTTGTGTGGCTTGATTACTTTGTTCAAAAAATCCTAGTTGTGTGGTGATTATTTTACTGCTTCCAATAACAACAGAGCCCACACAAGCCCAAATAGTAAAACATGTTTTTTTGTTTTAGTTTTTTTTTTTTCAAGTCAAGTCGTGAGTCTCTGTGAGATCTCGTCTCACTGATGAAATGTTACTAGAACTGACAGGTCTGTGGTTTCATGGTCCAGACTAATCTTCTAGTGTGTACATTCGAAGAATTATAATGCAGAAATGATTGATTGGTTGAAATTACCCTTATGTCTTGGTCTCCCACAGTTTTAAAATTGGTTAAGATTTTAAAAATCATCTAGTGTGTCCCAGGCCTTAAGAAACATTATTTTAGCCAAATCCATCGCATATGTCCCTTATGGAAAAGCTAATCCAATATTTCAGCAAGCTCAGTGAAGAAAAAAAAATGTTAAAGGGTGGACAAGGCGATTACTCAATTACTCAATACTGAAACGTATTAATAAACATTTTATTTCTTTGTGCTTTGCATTTTTATACTTTGAGGGTTGTGCTGTTAGCTTAGCAACATGCTAACTGCATACTCTATTGCTGTATCTGAAATTGACTCTATACACCTATTCACAAATGCTGACATTACTCCACTAATATTGTTTGCTTAAATTAGTGAATTAAAAACAAGTGAGTGAAATCGGACACACTGCAATAATTGCATCTATGGGAGTTAATTTGCCGCTGAGTGAATAGGTATTCTCTAGCTGCTAGCCATCGAGCGTGCATCAGTTGCACTTGTTATTGAGGTGCATTATAGAATTGAGTATTGTCAACTATGGTTTCAGACACCATTACAAATGGCTTTCTCTTCTGTGCACGTCTGTATAAAGGTATAGGAGGCGATTTCAGACAGAGCATATTTAAGATGTTCTATTTAAGATTCTGCCTTCTGTGTAGTAAGCGAGGCAGCTCATTAGGTTTTAGAACAGAGCTAATGGGTGTTTATACTGTTTTTAGTCACATAAACTCTCTGACTGACACTACCAAATGCAGGTCTACATTTTAAATAATTTTGCAACATGTGGCCGCCAAACTTAACGGGTAAAAGTGGACAGATTTATCAGTTACCCTTCCTTTGCACAAGGTCATAACTGATAACGCTCATTCTGATTCCTCTAGCCCTCTGTTTGCAATCATGCCTCCGAGGCAGAGATAGAAATATGACAGGAACGACTGCAGGGACACACAGAGGCTACAAAGAACAGAGGGAAGCTTTACGTGACACATCATAGCTCTGGGATTTTTTTTTTTTTTTTTTTTTTGTACCATTAGACAGAATGCTCTGTTTATTTTCAATAGCCCTGACCCTCAACATCAGGTTAGGAAGCTAAACAGTGCCTATTTTCCTATTTTCACCACCTTTTAGGTTTTTCCTTAAGCTCTCTTGTGCCTGGGTTTAAAAAAACTATAACCTCATTGCTGGCTTTGTTTTCCTTGGTGTGAATATTGTATGGAGATTTTTTTCTGGGGATTTGTTCAACATGTTCCAGGTCGCTGTATGAACAATAAAGAAAAATGCTATTCTTAGCGTGGATGCAGATAACCATATGTTTGAGCCTTTTATTTTTTCTTGCATTTCAAATTAACCAGAAAAAAATGTTGCGATGGGATGTTTTTGTAGCTCTGTTTCTCATTGTTGTTGAGACATAAGATTGTGGACTCACGTGTGGATTAGCAAAAGCTAGCATTGACTTTCCATTGGAAGTCTTGTTTCTTCAGACTAAGAAACGGTGGGATGTTTTGTTTGGTTTTGGGGGTAGCGCAGGTATTTAGGGTCAGTTCAGGTGTGGATTTCTGGATTAACCTTAGACCTGCATAGCTGATGGATTCAATGACAAGACCACACCTGCAGGTGTTCCTGGTTAAACATTTTGTAGTTCCGCTGATCGAGCGGACAGGTGTCAGACCAATGAAGGCTTTGCGTCTGGTGTCTTTCGTCAGCCTGTTAGCAGTCAAAAGATCTGCTGTTCTTTAAACAAAGTAAGGTGATGCAGGTTGTTGCAGAAGATACTGGGACAGAAGGAAGTTATTGAGGGCATCCAGGCAAGCCGAGGCCTTTGCAGAAGATAACTTTCTGTTTTGTGAGGTTGTGGACCTCAAGTCGGAGAAGCAGATACTCTAAACTGTCTTCATTGGCTGTCCACATGTCCTTGTTGAATGTTTCCAAGTTCTGCTAGACTTGCCCAGCCTTCTCAATCCAACTAGAAAACAGTAAAGCAGACAGCCAAGACTTTGTGGATGCAACCAAGAGTCCATTGAGCTAGACGAAGTCCAGCAAGCTGCTGTTTTGAGCTGAAGCACAGTTTGAGTAACCATCTATCAGAATGGATGTGTTGTTAATCTAGCTGATAGTTATGTTGTGATGTTTTCAGTGTACGTTTTTAAATTATCTTAGTCATTTTAGTTTTAGTTTTTTAAAAATTAAAATATAATGCATTTATAACTTAATATAAAAGCAATAATGGTGATGAGTGGAGCATGAGCTTAGTTTGTGGACAGATGTTAAATGTATTTTATTCTCTCATTTAGCAAGTGAGCGCTACCAATGCATTGTATAACCAATTAGCAAGGTGCAATTTATTGAATTATCTAGATAAAGCTTGAGATTACATGATATTTAAGTTAAATGTTTGAAAAAATATATATTTTTGATAATTTATTTGGCGTTCACAGTGCAGCTAAAGGGTGGAGCGGAGCTGTTAAAAAATATTGATCAAATATATTTTGAAGCATGCTTAAAGGGTTACTTCAGCGATTAGCATATGGCTTTGTATCAGTAGAACCCCTGGAGTATGAGTATAAAATGATTGCCCCCCCCCCCCAGACATTCATGTAAACGGAGCTATGCTGAGCAATGTAAGTGTTTTAACTTCTTAAATTAATTTCTATGAAAGTTAAGCTTCCAAAGGCATGAACTGAAACTGCACCAGACTGAACACACGCTGTGAATGTATGCCGCGAGTGTGGTCGCGATTAGCCTACCTCAGCTCTCATCGCAAGTGCTCATTCATGACAGTAAATGTAATCTGACTCCTGCAGCGTTAGTGCTGTGACACTTGTGCGGCAACTCACTCATCATTATATTGATGACACGTTCAGTATTTAATTGGAGTGTCTTCTACAACTCAGTCTCAGTAATCCAGTAGCGGTGGCTTTGGGAGTGGCCTCACAAGGCAGCGAAGCATTCTGGGAATTGTAGTCTTTCATCCCCATGAGACAAAAATAGTTTTGTCTTTTCCCAGGCTAGAAGGCTCCAGATTCAAAAATAATTTCAAATTTCTACTACATTAATGACCCAGTTTAAATACAGATTCATCTTCCTAGCGCTGAAATACTCCTTTAAAGATTTGAGTGTTTATTAACATTTATCCGAATATAGCCATTATTGTGCAGTTGCTGAAGAATGGATCAAATATGTTTGCAGTAAGATTGTAAGGTTGATTCACATTTATTCCCCGTCACTGATATGATTTCCCTCGCCTCCAGGCCAGCCGTGCTTTGCAAGCAGTGGTTGGTTTAGACCGGCTCAGTGCCAGCCGCTTTACAAATCAATGGCAACATAAAGCCAAGAAAGTCCTCCCCTATGGGTTCTCTAGTATACCTTACTTAAGAGGAAGAGAAAAAGTTTAGTTGTAACCTGTTGCATTGTGTAACGCTGTTCGTAGATGGGAAGGAAGGAGGCGGGAACCGGCGAACGTTCAACAAACTTTATTAACTCAAAATAAATAAACAAAACGAAAGTAAAACCGCGGGCAGCCCCTCACGGACGACTCCCCGCGAACACACAGAATAAAACGTGGGCAGCCCCTCACGGACGACTGCCCACAAACACATAAACAAAACATAACATAAAATTCCAGGCCTGGTCCTCTCTCGTCTTCCGCAGCTCTTGCTCCTCCTTATATGCTCCCGTCACATGGCCGCGAGACGAGACCGGTGTGTGCCACGCAGCTGGCACTCGTGAACATTAATCACCGGCCCGCTCTCGCGGTCCCTCGCCCCACTGCCTGTCACACCACACTTACCTTCTCTCAAACCAAGAATGCACCACTTGTCAAATGATGGTAACTCTTCAAAAACCCAGATTAACAGAAACTCTTTTAAACTAGTATAACAAAACATTAATCACTACTAAATCCCCCTTTTTTCAAGTTTACTTGAAATATGTCAGTGCTGTAGACTCAAAAATAAAGATATAAATACTCACAACAGTGCATTTAACTGAACTAATTTAAGTTTGTCCCACTCAAACTAATTAAGTATTTTAAGTGTTAGGGCTTACAGTGTACACTTTGGAGAAAAGGCATCAGCGACGACTGTATTTCTCCACTGGAGCGACAGGACACAACGTATTCCCCGGCTGCGCAAACATAAATCCCTCTAGTCTTTTTCTTTTTTTCTTTCTGCAGCATCTTTGTGATTTTTGTGCATTCCTTGAAAGACAGTGTTGCATACTTCTGGCCGTTGTCGTCCTGGTGGATGATAAATGATTCAGGCTTTAGTTGGTGGTGTTGATCTGAAATTACAGCTTTGTCCCCATTATGGTTAAATCACAGGATCGGATACCAGTAATTTGCCTAGAGATCTCTTATTTATTATTTTTGTATGTCAGACATAGTAGAGACAATGAAAAGTTATTATTTCATGCCAGCTGTATATAAACATATATGTTTCTCCATTCCTCCATTCCTCTACCCTTCTACATCCTCCCTCTGTCCATCTCCATCGTTGTCGTCCATCTCCCTCTCTGCTCCCCCTCTTATCCTGGCAGAACAATCAATTTGGATGTTATATAGAGGAACTCACTAGAAAGAGTTTTCCTTAGAAGGTAGAGAAACATGCATCCTATGTTTAAAATAGAGCATATACATGCTTACACGTGTTGCACAATCCACTTTCCTTTTAAAGAACAGTCAACAATACATTACGGAACAAATACATCAGCTGTAATCCACTGTATGCCACTTGTTACATGTTTGCACATTCCTGCATCAATTATAGCTCACCCCATGTCTCTCCTTGGGACACATGTACAGACACAGTCTGACTTTACAAAATGCATTATACAAAAAAAAAAAATACAAAAAAATAACATGAAACAATAACATTTCTATCTTCAGGCGGTTCCCCTGTTTAGCTCTGCATCCCATATGTACTTGCACATCAAACAAGACTTTATTGATGAAGCCCTTAGGTTTATTTGGATTTAGTGCTGGAGAGTGTTTAATTTTCTATAAGTCTGCCTCTGTTAATGCAAGATGGTGGGATGTTTTGTCACGCCATCTCAGCAAAGTTTTTCCACTACTCAAGCGAAAACGTTGTTGCTAAACTTTTAAAAGACACTGGCAGATTGGATCATTGATGTAACGGTTAGTTCACTCAAAACTAAAAATGACCCCATGATTTACTCCCCTTCAAGCCATCCTAGGTGTGTGACATTCTTCTTTAGACAAATACAACCAGAGTTATGTTAAAAAATATCCTGGCCCTTCCAAGCTTTATAATGGCAATGAATGGCAACCCAAAATTTGAAGCCCAAAAAAGTGTATCCATCCAATCCACATGGCTCCACGGGGGTTAATAAAGGCCTTGTGACGTAAACTGATAGATTTGTTTAAGAAAATATCCATGTTTAACACTTTATAAAGTAAAATAAGTCTCCCGTATTCAACTTGCGAAGAAACGCCACGTCCGACTTCATTCAGAAATTGGTCAAAGTGGAGTAAAGTCTTCCTATTTGAAAGAAACTCTTTTCTCTTAAAGGTCCCGTTCTTCGTGATTCCATCTTTCAAACTTTAGTTAGTGTGTAATGTTGCTGTTAGAGCATAAATAATACCTGTAACATTATAAAGCTCAAAGTTCAATGCCAAGCGAGATATTTTTTTTAACAGAAGTTCCCTTTCAAAGCCTACAGCGAACGGCCGGTTTGGACTACAGCAGGAAGTGCAGGGATGTAATGACGTCACTAGAACCGTTTGTTGACTAACCCTCCGCCCACAAGAACACGCAAAAAAGGGGGTGTGGTCTTGTTGCTCTCCCACGTGGAGAAAAGAGCGCGCATTCAGCGCTTGCATCTCCCCGTTATGGTAAGAGGCGGGCAAAGTGCGCTTAGCTGCTGTCCAATCACAACACGGGAAGCGCTGTACCAATCAGAACTCGTTACGTGTTTCTGAAGGAGGGACTTCATAGAACAAGGAAATCATCAGGCCGTTTTTAGGACAGAGGAAACAGCGATGTTCAGATAAGTAAATAGTGTGAAAAATACTGTGTTTTTACACGCGAAACATGAAGTCATGTTATTTTGCACACTGTAAACATAATCAAAGCTTCAAAAACACGCGAAGAACGGAACCTTTAAAAGTATAATAAAAAGTAAAATAATCCTGAAAAAAGTATCATCGTTTCCACAATAATATTAAGCAGCACAGCTGTTTTCAACATTGATAGTAAGAAAAAATGTTTCTAAAGGATTTCTGACGTATCATATGACATTGAATGATACTGCTTTGACTTCAGGAATAAATTACATTTAAAAATAGAAAAACAAATTTTTATTAATTTTAATAATATTTCACAATATTACTGATTTTATGTATTTTTGATCAAATAAATATAATCTTGGTGAACACAAGAGACTTTTAAATCTAGTGAAAAGCATATTCACAATGTAACTTGTACTTTTGACTAGCACAAATCTTGCATTATTTGATAATGTCATATTCTTTTTAGATTGTTCTACTTCTAATTTAGCTATCACATATTAATTCCATAAACTAAAAGTTAGGATATCGATATTCTATAATAGAAATATTAGTATATGCAACACTAGATAAAGTAGTTTTAATAAACAGGCCTCAAAGTAGCACTTGTTTTTGACTTGTGTGTTTAACTAAGTTTTGGGAGTGTGGAGCTCCTGAGGATTTACTGGTGTTGATGCTTTTGGCATAGCGCTAATAAAAAAAATGAATTGTGCTTTAAAGCACACTCTACTCTTCTCATTCATTCTCATGTTCTGATTTCCCCCCCAGCCCTGTTAATATAAGACCTTTATGAATCACTATAGTAGTTTGTAAGTAGCCTCAGGGGTCATCTCCATTTGACTTCTGTCAGTTTTTTTCCAGTCTCAGGAGGATTGAGAGTGTATCTGATGAATTATTTGTGAGCTCTATTTTTAGATGTTTTTCAGTTCTTTAAAGTTTCTGGATAGAGTAAAGCTTCTCATGCACCAGATACTGATTAGCTTTTAATGAGCTATTCTGAGTGAATGTCAGCTGTTGTGCTGTCGTGTATTTCTAGGAAACACTGTCTGAACTATCCGCCTTTGAAACACTACTGTTTAATAAAATCGTTAGGAGCTTTTTGTGTGAGAAGCTTCATTGAGACTGACAGTATCAGGGTTTGGACAACTCCACAGGGCTTCAAAGCAACTGTCAGTGTGTTTTTTAGAGACAAAGCTAATGAGAGCATATTATTGTTCCGCTAACAAATACAAACTAATTTTATATTCACATGTGTGATGCTATCCTTTTAGACTAAATCGCTTGTTTTCTCTTTTCACATGAGTTGTCTTCTTATTTATTTAGATTTTTCTTCTTTTTGGTGGCCTCTACTGAGGCAAGAATCAATATTACTGTTTCGTATACTTGGTTGACATTTTTCAAACAATATTAAACTTATTTATGCTGCATTTTTGTTATTATTATTCTTACTACATTATTATTTTATTTGTCCCAGCACTTGGCATATAAAATCAAATGCCAAATCAAAGGTGTGTGTGAAGCAGCCCCTGCAAATGAGTGGAATCATGCTAGGAAAATGTAGCCTGAGAAGCCAGACCCACATCAAGATGTTTGGTCTGGAAACTCACCATTGACAGGGCTCAGTCTGAGAGGCGGAATAAACGGTCGCCTTTCAAACTCCCTCTCCACGCGATTGGATAGAGCTACAACCAACCAGAGCAATGTGAAGCGGAGCTAGTTGATAGACTTTCACTGTATCCGGTCGGCAAAACTCCGAACACATCTTCCTTTTTTAACAATGACTTCAGTGCCGTTCTTTTTTCTTTTCTCAAAAAAAATCTTAACTCCAAGTCTTCCAGAGTCGCGGCCAAAGCCGCTTCGAAAGACCTCTGGTCTCCAGCTTCGTTGTTTACAAGTAGCACGCAACTCTGATGTTAAGCCACGCCCACCAACTCTATAAATGATGTGATAGGCCTAACCAGAGTTTGGTTTTTCCAGCTCAGTAGTCTATTGAGAATTGCTAGACTACACTCGCGGCAAATTAGATTTGCTGCCGTTAGGGTGTGTCTAGATTTCTAGGCTAAGGAAGCTGTAATTTTATTTTATTTTCTTAGCCCTCTTTTATTAACATCCATTTTGCCTAAACATCGATAAATCGTTTTTTGTTTTTAGCATAGTCATAGAGTAGATGACTGTCAGCAGCTATACTGTGTGGTACTTATTTAAATCCTGCTGGATTATTTGGTTATATGATTGACAAAAGTTTTGCACCCTTAAAATCGGTAGAGGACACGATTTTACAGCGGACACGATTTTCACAGGCAAACATCATTTTTTTTTAGAAAATGTAAAAATCCATTTTTGTTTTTCTTTCTAGCAACTGATGGTGTTGTGTTTGCTCAGCTCATTGACCTGAATGATCACTAACCCACAGAATAATGGAGTCCTTGAGCCTTGAGCTGATAGCTTTTTCTTTACTCGCAAATGGTCTTTGCAGACATTTAAACCACATCCTATAAATCACTTCTTCCCTAAACTGATTGAAGATGACAAGATGAAATAAAGTGTCAATGCTGCTTGGATAATGTGCCGCATTAATACCTCTGTGTTGACTGCAGAAATGATGGGAGCAATGTTTTTTGCCTGTTTAATTTTATCTACTCACAGTAGTATAATAAGAAACATAAAATTGTCACTTGTTAATATGTGACTATTGGAATCTTTGCTATATTGTTGCCTTTCTGACACACACACACACACACACACACACACACACACACACACACACACACACACACACACACACACACACACACACACACACACACACACACACACACACACACACACACACAGACACAGACACACACAGACACACACATACATATATCTATCAAAAGTGGTCCAGTGTAGGAGTAAGGGTGAACCATGCGACTGGTTCATGGGCAGCCATGGCTCATTGATACATGTGGGGAGTGCTGGCTACCGTAGCTCACATTGCTCAAGGAGGTAATGCTGGTTCTGGTAGAAAGGTGTCACACCTTCAGGGTTGTATTGGAGGGCTGTTTTGGCAGCAAATGGGGTGCCAACACAATATTAGGAAGGTGGTCATAATGTTAATTCTGGTCAGTATATGTATGTATCTTTAGCAAAAGGCAGATTTGAATCTTGGGTCGATTTGCATCAAACCTTCAAACCATGTACTTTACCCCTACTCTATTGTCACTCTGTGTCTTCCGTAAATTTGGCTGGCCCAACCAGACCTTTAGTGGAAAAGGCAGCCTATTTGCACTTAATATACATAACATTACTATGTGAAGACAAGCGGAGAGTATAAAATTAAAAAGATTCACAAATTAAAAGATTTATGATCTTCAAAAGATCAAAATTTAGCTAGCAAGCGAACATGTGAATATTAAAGGGTTAGTTCACCCAAAAATGAAATTTATGTCATTAACTCCTCACCCTAATGTTGTTCCACACCCGTAAGACCTCCGTTTATCTTCGGAACACAGTTTAAGATATTTTATATTTAGTCCACACTATATTGTCCATGTCCAGAAAGGGAATAAAAACATAATCAAAGTAGTCAATCTGCTGATTCATGACCGTTTGAATCTTTATTTGAGGTTTGAAAACAAACGCGGAAGAGAAGACAATGCTGAATAAAGTCGTAGTTTTTGCTATTTTTGGACCAAAATGTATTTGCGATGCTTCAAGAGATTCTAATTAACGAACTAATGTTACATATGGACTACTTTGATGATGTTTTTATTCCCTTTCTGGACATGGACAGTATAGTGTGCATACACTTAGATACACTCTCGGACTAAATATAAAATATCTTAAACTGTGTTCCGAAGATGAACGGAGGTCTTACGGGTGTGGAACAACATTAGGGTGAGTCATTTCACTCGTTTCATTTTTGGGTGAGCTAACCCTTTAACAGCGTAAACATGAATTAAACATGCAGCCATAATATCATTAAGTTAATAAATTAAATGTATCAGCAATCATAAATCAAAGAAGAAATGTATTCGATATCTGTATATTATTATATATTAAATATATATTATTATAACTAGGTAATGAGGATCATTCAGTTGCTTTGTGTAAGTTTCAGGTGCATGTCCACTGTGACAGACATCATCTAAAAATTTTTTAAATAATCCAAAAATCAAAATGTTATTTTTAATCTATTTATTTGTATGATACAGCTGCAAATAAGTATTTGAACACCTGTCTATCAGCTAGAATTCTGACCTTCAAAGACCTGTTAGTCTGCCTTTAAAATGTCCACCTCCACTCCATGTATTATCCTAAATTAGATGCACCTGTTTGAGGTCATTAGCTGCATAAAGACACCTGTCCACCCCATACAATCAGTTAAAAAGCTGTACAAAGACACTAGAGACAAAATTGTATACCTCCACAAAGCTGGAAATGGCTATGGGGAAATTGCCAAGCAGCTTGGTGAAAAAAGGTCCACTGTTGGAGCAATCATTAGAAAATGGAGGAAACTAAACATGACTGTCAATCTCCTTTGGACTGGGGCTCCATGCAAGATCTCACCTCATGGGGTCTCAATGATCCTAAGAAAGGTGAGAAATCAGCCCAGAACTACACGGGATGAGCTGGTCAATGACCTGAAAAGAGCTGGGCCCACTGTTTCCAAGGTTACTGTTGGTAATACACTAAGACGTCATGGTTTGAAATCATGCATGGCACGGAAGGTTCCCCTGCTTAAACCAGGCCCGTCTTAAGTTTGCCAATGACCATTTGGATGATCCAGAGGAGTCATGGGAGAAAGGTCATGTGGTCAGATGAGACCAAAATAGAACTTTTTGGTCATAATTCCACTAAACGTGTTTGGAGGAAGAAGAATGATGAGTATCATCCCAAGAGCACTATCCCTACTGTGAAGATTGGGGGTGGTAGCATCATGCTTTTGGGGTGTTTTTCTGCACATGGGACAGGGCGACTGCACTGTATTTAGAAAAGGATGACATGTAGGGCCATGTATTGTGAGATTTTGGGGACCAACCTCCTTCCCTCAGTTAGAGCATTGAAGATGGATCGAGGCTGGGTCTTCCAACATGACAATGACCCAAAGCACATAGCCAGGATAACCAAGGAGTGGCTCTGTAAGAAGCATATCAAGGTTCTGGCATGACCTAGCCAGTCTCCAGACCTAAACCGAATAGAGAATCTTTGGAGGGAGCTCAAACTCCGTGTTTCTCAGCGACAGGCCAGAAACCTAACTGATCTAGAGAAGATCTGTGTGGAGGAGTGGGCCAAAATCCCTCCTGCAGTGTGTGCAAACCTGGTGAAAAACTACAGGAAACGTTTAACCTCTGTAATTGCAAACTAAGTCTACTGTACCAAATATCAACATTGATTTCCTCAGGTGTGCAAATACTTATTTGCAGCTGTGTCATACAAATAAATAGTTAAAAAAACATATATTGTCATTTCTGGATTTTTTTTAATAGATTATGTCTGTCACAGTGGACATGCATCTACGATGACAATTTCAGACCCCTCCATGATTTCTAAGTGGGAGAACTTGCAAAATAGCAGGGTGTTCAAATACTTATTTTCTTCTCTGTGTATATATATATATATATATATATATATATATATATATATATATATATATATATATATATATATATATATATATATAATATAAATATATATATATATATATATATATATATATATATATATATATATATATATATATATATATATATATATATATATATATATATCATAAGTGCACCCCAGGAAACATAAAATGATTTTAAAAAATATACAGTTCATGACCCCTTTAAATATTTATTTTAAAATGGTTCTTTTTAACGCTTACCTGCAATCCACATCTATATATGGAATCTAATTATGAATCATTAAGTCCTGACAGACCCTAGACTCCTAATTATGTGGACCACTATAATAATTCAATGATCCATGAGGCTTACGCTGATAATCTTCATGAAATGTCAAGTATAATCACTTTGCCGTGTGAAATGGTTTATTTTCCTGCATTCTGAATTTGAATATGCTGTATATCATCTGCCTAACAGTTATCATCTAGCAACCGTACGTCATTACAGACTAATATTGAGTTAGAAAAAGAGTGGCATTAGCAACATGTCAGTTTTTCCAGTCATGACTTCTCTCGGGCAAGGTTGGTGAGTAAGATATTAGGAGCCTGGGGTTAGCTCGAGGAAATCAAGTGAAACAAGCATGAAAAGTCATGAATATACATGGTGCAGCTCGTTGAGAAATTGGGAATGTGTCTCGGGTGTTTTCTGTGCACGTGAAGCGAATTATCAATATGCGTGCAAACTGCAATACATGATGTAAATATAGATTAGAGATGTAGTAGGTCTGTATGTATGTGATAAATTCACACAGATTTAATCCTAGGCTTCATAATGCATAAAGCCTACGCTCTTTGTTCTTGGGTATTCGCTCATTTTTAATGTATTGGAGGTGCAGACTGCCTTGGGAAGTGCAGTTCGACTGGGGCCAGGGTATCTTTTACAGTATATTTATTTTGTTATCACAACTTTTTATCTTTTGTCAAATCAACTTAGATAATTAATGTGATTCAGATAACCTAATTGTTTCAGTTTCTATTTATTAAACCAATCTTTAACTCAACATAATAAGGCAACCAGGTAACTTACTTTAAATTAAACCAACAATATTTTTTTACAGTGTGGCAATCATCACCTAAGTATCATGGTACCTGGTATCAGCTGGAAACAATAATTGCGAGATACACCAATAATTGTGAAACCAAGCATGTGGAGTGCCAAGTCAGCATGCACAAGATATAAATAATACATTATGTCTGTTCTGCACTGAACTCATTTCTTTTTCTGTTATTTGTAGCCATTATATTTAGTTTGCATGTGTAAAATACTGCTGATAAGACAATCTGGGATGTGTACCTGAGTGTAGAGACATTGTGGGTCATCAAAATATCAAGATTTTTATTTTGTGTTAAAACAAGATTATGCCATGCAGATCCTGTGCTATTTTATGCTAAAAAAAACAAACCCTGATGAAGTATGTTTTCCCAAATGGTTTACATGTAAAATGTAGCATATACGAGTTATTTCCCATGAACCCCTTAAGTAAACACAACTGGTGGTGTACACATTATGTTTAAATAATGATCTCTAATTAATCCCTTCTGAGTCCATTATGAGGGTCATATTCATAATGTATTACGAATGTGCACACAGAACTACACTGAACAGCTCTGCAGATTTCCACAGATTCATAATGATCTAAAGCATTACACGGCTCTACGTAGAGTAGACTAATATTATATTTTTTTAAATGTTTACACAAATATTTTATAGAGGAATGATTCCTAAAACCCATTTTTGAACTTTGCATTCTACTGTCGCAATCGCTATGTTTTTTTGGTATTTGGTAAATTCCTGAAATGATGTCTGTGGCTAACACAAGCTCAAGATATTTGAGTTTTATTCAGCAGCATAAAAAACATCAGTAATATACCATTTGTTATTTTTTTAAGTTAAGTTAACAAGCGGCTGAATGGGACTACAGAGGTTGTCTGTGACATTAAACATCATCACATAAACTCATCTACTTATTAGTCTGCGTTTACGGCCTCATTGGGCTCAAACGTTTACATTTGAGGCATTTACTGTAAATGATTAAAAGAGGTGTTGACGTCCTGCGACCGTAGTGTATCTAGTATATATCCTACACTTAACTTTTTACTTCTAGCAATTGTATTTAGGCTTCAGAATGTGTAAAAGTTGAGTTTTGTGAAGATTTTCTTCATGAGCAAATGTGTAAGAATCATAAATGCAGTTAGTCATCGCTTATTTTCTGCAGTAATCCAGGAGCCAATGGAAAAATCCTATTCATTTTAGTTGAGGGATCCAGCGTAATTGTAGGGTCGACTAACAAAATTCCTGCATCACAGCAGCGTTCGATTTCATTTCATAATCAAAATCTATTATTTTCAGGAGGGAACAAATTGAAGAACCAGCAGTTTCGTCTGAACTGGGCTTGGATTTCTCTGGAGAAGCCTGAATATGTGGTGGATGAGCAGGATAAAGTTCTCGAGGTGATCCTTAGACGTCGAGGTTTTCTGGGTGAAACGTCTTTTGTTGGTGAGTATTAGAGCACTGAATTCAGTTCAGTTCAATTCACATTCATCTCTATAACACTTTACACAATACATATTCTTTCAAAGCAGCTTTACAGAAAATGCTTGTGTCTCTATTGTAATTTAAAGTGTTTGTTATCAGAGGTGACTGTACATATACAAATACATATAAGTGTATATATTAAAAATCATGCAGTCAGCCAACAATGCATTAGTTTAAGGAAGAAACAATGAGCTCATTGTATTATTACAAGTTGTGAATATAATGATTACAATACATAAAAATTAGTGCTGTCAAATCGATTAATCATGATTAATTGCATCCAAAATTAAAAGTTTGTGTTTATATAATATATAGAGTGTGTGTGTACTGCATATAATTATATACACACTCATTCCTGATATATTTAAATAATATTTGCGTGTGGAAACTGTATATACATTTATATTCTTTATATTATACATAAATATAAATATTTTATATATAAATATAACAACTTTATGTTAAATATATACATGCACATGTATTTGTTTTTATACATACATGCATACATATACATACACATACACATACACATACACATACACATACACATACACATAATACACACATACATACACATACATACATACATACATACATACATGCATACATACACATACACATACACATACACATACACATACACATACACATACACATACACATACATACATACATACACATACACATACATACATACATACATACACATACATACATACATACATACATACACATACATACATACATACATACACATACATACATACATATACATACATATACATATACATACACATACACATACACATACACATACACATACACATACATACATACATACATATACATATACATATACATATACATATACATACACATACATACATATACATACATACACATACATACATATACATATACATACACATACATGCATACACATACAGTCTTGTTCAAAATAATAGCAGTACAATGTGACTAACCAGAATAATCAAGGTTTTTAGTATATTTTTTTATTGCTACGTGGCAAACAAGTTACCAGTAGGTTCAGTAGATTCTCAGAAAACAAATGAGACCCAGCATTCATGATATGCACGCTCTTAAGGCTGTGCAATTGGGCAATTAGTTGAAAGGGGTGTGTTCAAAAAAATAGCAGTGTCTACCTTTGACTGTACAAACTCAAAACTATTTTGTACAAACATTTTTTTTTTTCTGGGATTTAGCAATCCTGTGAATCACTAAACTAATATTTAGTTGTATGACCACAGTTTTTTAAAACTGCTTGACATCTGTGTGGCATGGAGTCAACCAACTTGTGGCACCTCTCAGCTGTTATTCCACTCCATGATTCTTTAACAACATTCCACAATTCATTCACATTTCTTGGTTTTGCTTCAGAAACAGCATTTTTGATATCACCCCACAAGTTCTCAATTGGATTAAGGTCTGGAGATTGGGCTGGCCACTCCATAACATTCATTTTGTTGGTTTGGAACCAAGACTTTGCCCGTTTACTAGTGTGTTTTGGGTCATTGTCTTGTTGAAACAACCATTTCAAGGGCATGTCCTCTTCAGCATAGGGCAACATGACCTCTTCAAGTATTTTAACATATGCAAACTGATCCATGATCCCTGGTATGCGATAAATAGGCCCAACACCATAGTAGGAGAAACATGCCCATATCATGATGCTTGCACCTCCATGCTTCACTGTCTTCACTGTGTACTGTGGCTTGAATTCAGAGTTTGGGGGTCGTCTCACAAACTGCCTGTGGCCCTTGGACCCAAAAAGAAAAATTTTACTCTCATCAGTCCACAAAATGTTCCTCCATTTCTCTTTAGGCCAGTTGATGTGTTCTTTGGCAAATTGTAACCTCTTCTGCACATGCCTTTTTTTTAACAGAGGGACTTTGCGGGGGATTCTTGAAAATAGATTAGCTTCACACAGACGTCTTCTAACTGTCACAGTACTTACAGGTAACTCCAGACTGTCTTTGATCATCCTGGAGGTGATCATTGGCTGAGCCTTTGCCATTCTGGTTATTCTTCTATCCATTTTGATGGTTGTCTTCCGTTTTCTTCCACGTCTCTCTGGTTTTGCTCTCCATTTTAAGGCATTGGAGATCATTTTAGCTGAACAGCCTATCATTTTTTGCACCTCTTTATAGGTTTTCCCCTCTCTAATCAACTTTTTAATCAAAGTACGCTGTTCTTCTGAACAATGTCTTGAACGACCCATTTTCCTCAGCTTTCAAATGCATGTTCAACAAGTGTTGGCTTCATCCTTAAATAGGGGCCACCTGATTCACACCTGTTTCTTCACAAAATTGATGACCTCAGTGATTGAATGCCACACTGCTATTTTTTTGAACACACCCCTTTCAACTAATTCAACTAATTGCCCAATTGCACAGCCTTAAGAGCGTGCATATCATGAATGCTGGGTCTCATTTGTTTTCTGACAATCTACTGAACCTACTGGTAACTTGTTTGCCACGTAGCAATAAAAAATATACTAAAAACCTTGATTATTCTGGTTAGTCAAATTGTACTGCTATTATTTTGAACAAGACTGTACATACATACATACATACATATACATACATACATATACATACATATACACATACATACATACATACACATACATACATATACATATACATATACATACATACATACATACATATACATAATTCTACACAGTACACACAAATATTTATATTGTGAAAAACTTTCATTTAGGATGTGATTTAATCACGATTAATTGATTTGACAGCACTAATTTTAGTATTGGTGGAGCATTTTTTTCTTACATTTTCAGTTCTCCATCACCTTTTTTTGCCGCAAAAACAAACTATTATCCAGAGTTGATTTACCTTGACAAGAAGTCACCAGTGCAAGTGCTAACAGTGAATCATTAGCATTCAATAGCATCTGTGTTCACAAGTGAGAGCTGTTATTACTTAAGCTTATCAATGGGAAGCTGTTAGAGATGTTTTTCTAAGTGGTTTTAGCTTCTTTGTGTCTGAGATGAAAGCCCTCGCTCTCTCTCTGACATCCGTACAACAGTCAGAATTTTTTTTTGAGCGTACACCTGCTTATCTTGCCCTGCACCGTGCTCAGCAAAGCCCCACATGTGGTCAGTATTCATGAAACCAAGAGCCTTTGTTCACGCTGCTTCGGATTTGTGGTTTGTGTGTTGGCTTTGAGGGATATTGAGGTTGAAAAGAGGGAACGTGAAAGTGGAGAGCAGAAGGAGAAGGAAGGGAGCCTATAGAAAATGGGTATGTGGTGTAAATAATGAGGTTCTATGCAGGTATATGAAAATGAGTGATCAAACAATCTCCTCTCTCACTTAATCAATCCACTCCTTCCTGCTTTTACTTACTATTTCTATTATGGATAACATCACTATACTCTTAGGGGCTGTTCTCACAGAACACATTTCTGCACTGCACTCTAACAACTGCTTATTTAAAAAAAAAAAAATAGTGCTGGATTGACGTCGAACATTGCGTTTGCATGAGAATAATCAGTTATTTAAACTGTGATTTAAATTAAATAGAAAGTGATCAAACAACACAAGTTTATCAGTGACTGATTTCTGGACTCCTGTGATAATCAACAAATCTCTTTTTTTTTTCATCGTGTTTGCACTGTTAGTCATGCTGAAAGCATTTTCAGCCTTTCACGACACAATCTAAATATAATGCTAAATCAACACTTTTGACAATTAGTTACCCTTGAGAACTGTAATAGTAAAAACTTGCTAAACATTTTCCTGTGAGTTCTGCGTGTAATACTTAGCAATTTCATATGCAAAGATGTCAGCCAATCACAGCATTGGGCGTTTATGTTGAAGTCTCACAGCAGACACGCCCCTTCAAACTGAACGTTCAAATCAGAGGCTAAAATCAGGGCAGGAAAAATGCCTTTTATTTCTAAATTATGACAATTTGATGTTTGAATTTTGATGTTATAAAACAATAACACAATGCATCCCATTACCACTTTAAACTCCCAAAACTTTTGTCCATACCACTTTATAAAGCATCATCTTGTGTAGTTGAGACAGCAATGTTGGTAATTTAAATTGAAATATACATTTTGTTACATTAAAACCTGGAACAACAGAATTTGCATTTAACTTTTGAAATGAACGTTGGCTTCCATATGGATATTCTTACAGTATACAAAAAATATTTTAATATACACTGCCATTCAAAAAATATGCGTTAAAATGATCAAAAGTGACAGGAAAGACATTTATATACCGTTACAAACTTTTTGTCTTTTCTTTTTTTAAAGAACCGCATTTATTTCAAATAATATTAAGCAGAACAACTGTTTTTAACATTGATAATGATTTTATTTTAAAATATATATTACAATAAAAAACTGTTATTTTGAATTGTAATAATATTTCACAATATTACTCTTTTCACTGTATAAGAGATAATATACAAAATATAATTGTTGTGTAACAAGAAACAACATTAGCGAGAGAAAATTGTCTGAATAAAATGTTGGGATGAACCATCATTCTAACAACAAAAGGGTGCTAGTGTTAGTAATGCTTGCAACCAGTGAAGAGGGTCTGAGATCAAGTTTCATCTGCCTCTGCTCTTTGGAGCCTGGAGCTCCGATCTCTGCCAAACATCATCCCCCCCTCAACAAAGCTTTCTACTTTTTTCACACCCGCCTGCCTCTGTCCTTTTCACTCCTTTCCTCACGGCTCACTGTGGCTGGCGTCCTATGCTGCTTGTTGTGGTTAGAATGGGCCCCCCTGTTGTTAGAGAAATGGAATTGAAAGTGAACCCTCTCTCTCTTATTTTCTTTTTATTGTATTCGCCTTGTATCTTTCAATCAATTTATGTTTTTCTGTGCTCTGTACTTTCTTGAAAGACTTTTTTTCATGGTTGGATGGAAACCTTTAATGGTCACTTAAGCGGCTTCGTTTCACGGCCCCTCTAGTGTAACTGGAAAAAGTCTTTTAATTACAGAAATCATATGCAGTTCTTTAGTCCTTATGTTTTTAATAACTTATATTTACTAGGACTGTTGGGGGGGGGGGGATAAATGTACCTAACAGTTGTGAGAAAAAAAAAAAAAATATATATATATATATATATATAATATACTGTATATAATGGTATGGTTACCCAGATAAAATACCCGTTCTAAAGAAACACAATATCAGTCATAATTTCTCCACTAAATATGATCCATGCATCAATAACTGCTCCAATCAGTGGTCATCTTTTCACAGCTTTTTGTTGTAATTATACATTTTTTGTCATAAATATTCTATTCTTAGACAATATTTTGAGTCAAATTTCTATATTAAAAGGGGATTAAATCTTTGCTCCCCAAAATAACATTTTAGATGAGAATGTGCAGAAAAAAAAAGAAAAAGAAAAAAAAGAATGTGTTAAACTGTAACAAAGCATGTCCTTTTTTGATGTGTCATGTTTCTACTGGGTCAGTATAAAAAATCGATATTTATTAGATCCCTAAATCTACAATCTTCTTCTACAGTTTTGCTTTTCTTGTCATGTTGTAGCTTAAAGGGTTAGTTCACCCAAAAATGAAATTGATGTCAATAATGACTCACCCTAATGTCGTTCCACACCCCAATCTTTTTTGGGTGAACTAACCCTTTAAGCGTTATGGATTGAAGAGCAGCGATCATCCAGCATTGATCTGAAAGACTGCGGTGATTTAATTCATCACATCTGTTTGGGAGGTTCTGGCAGACGGATCCCTGACAGTGTCTCTGCTTGATGTATCAGAGATCAAACGCTTCCGGGCAGGTTCACTTCAGGTTTTCCCACTGTGTGGGAATCCCATCACAGCTTCATACCTATGTTACAGTAGAGAGGAAGTTGAGTGTACATGCTGTACTTTAGTTCAACATGTTCCTTGATTTTGTTCCTACATCTTACCCCAAAGCACCAGACACTTGCAGACCTGTGGCTTTTTTAAACTTCTATACATAGTGCATCGATAATGCGTAGACGCCTGCGCTGTTGTGCGCGATCTTAATAAATCTGGGAAATGCAGACGTAGCTAATCCAAGCTCATAAATTTCATAATAGGCTTCTTTGAATAGATCATTCTCAAAGTCCTGAGTTGTGACACATCTGGAGGCCGGAGATATGAATCCAGAAAAAGTTTGTCAGAATTGTTGTTTTTGTGCTGTTTTAAGGGATTGGCACTCTGGATGGCAGTGCAGAGAAGGACAAGGATTTCCTGGGAAAATCCCAGAAGCAGGTACAATTTAACCCCGGCCAGACCACAGCCACATGGAGAGTGAGGGTTCTCTCTGATGGGAAATACGAGCAGTCCGAGACCTTCCAGATTGTCCTGACGGAGCCGGTGATGAGTGTTTTGGAGTCACCAGCAATAGCCACAGTTGAGATTGTGGATCCCGGTGATGGTGAGTCCAACAGAAGCTGACCAATATATTCTGATAAACATATTTACTAACGATTTATTTAGTTTTAGTTTCAAACCTAGCAGAATTATAAGCTGTAAATTAAACATTTTATTACAGCTGAAGTGTCTTTTCTGCACCACTGAGCATCACAGAACAGTAAAAACAAAGATTTGGAACAAAATGGTTTTCATTTTGGTATATTCTGAGCAGAAACTGTTTTTTTGTTTTTGTTTTTTTGTTTGTTTTTTTTTGTTCTCCCTCCAGTCTTCCGTGTCCTCCTTTATAAATATTAACCAGTTAAAATGAAATTAAAGGTCAGTTAATGTTATTTTTTAATGGGAGCTAAAATAAGCATTCTGATGTGATGAAAAGCCCAAAGGTGATATACAATCACTGTTCAAAAGTTTCTTGTTGCTTCGATTTAAAAAAAATGTCTCTTATGCTTACCACGGCTTTATTTATTTGATGCAGTATAAGCAGTAACATTGTGAATAAATAACTATTTTAAACTCGCATCATTGGTCGAGTCAGTATGCTACTCAAACAAGACAACTGTTTGACAGTGTTTAGACCTTTTTGGGGGGTAAATAAGCTGTAATCTTAAAAATGGCTTGATAGAACTTTAGTAATTAGAACTGAAACTTACCATCCATGTTTTGATTTGAGCAAGTCATAGATGAACACCAGCCAGTGAGATTGCCATTTGCACATTAGTTCTTCCCACTAGTGTTGTAGTACCATCGAGCGAAACAGTCTTAAGCCCATTTATTGAAGGGCTTGGTCTCGTTCTCAACCACATTTGTAGTAATCTTTTCTTGGTCTCAGACTTAGAGGACTCGTGATTTTGTTCAAAAATACTGCTGAGATAATACTATTATTATGGTAACACTTTATTTTAAGGTTCAGTTATTAATTATTAACTAGTTTCTTATTAGCATCCAAATTACTAGGATATTGGCTGTTTATTAGAACTTATAAAGCACTTATTAATGCCTTATTCTGCATGACCTTATTCTACATCCCTTAATCCTACCCGATACCTAAACTTAAATGCTACAAAAACTACCTTACTAACTATTAATAAGCAGTAAATTATGAGTTTATTGATGCAAAAGTCATAGTTAATAGTGAATATGTGTTCCCCATACTAAAGTGTTACCATTATTATTATTATCTGATTTATGTATTAACATTATTAATGTAATTGGATGTAAAACGTACTGCTTCAGATGCAATCAGTGACTGATTTCTAACTTGATTTATTTATGTGCCGCTTCAGAAATTAATAAGGGATTGTGTCAGAAATGTCACCAAAAATAATACAAATGCTCGCAAAATTCAAGATATTGTTGCTAAAAAGTACTTTTATCTGGATATTTGAATGTGAAATAATTGTTTTTACAATATGGACCTTGGTCATGTCTCAATCCCTCCAAGTCTCTCGCTCTCTTTCTCTCTTTGCGTGTGTGTGAGTAACAGTGCTCTCAGCAAAGCAAAAGCGAGTTGTGCGAGTTTGCGGTACATCAGATACAGGTACGCTGCGTGTGCGCTGAGCTGAATTGAAATAGTGAAGCGAAATGCTCAAGCGCTCAGCAAGTGAAAATATATCTATGCTAAACTTATACTTGGCCTCTAACACGCACAGGCGAGTAAAATCTAAGTGGCTAATGATAGACATTAGTGACAGTAAAGACATTTAGTGTTACAAAAGATTTAAAATAAACAGTTCTTGAACTTTTAGTCATCAAAACAACATAAAAATGTTAAAGGCCCACTGAAGTGCCTTGAAACGCGCCGCATTATTCAATGTGTTGACGTAATTTCCCCTGAAACAGATTCAGCTGTAAGCAGCTCCTCCCCTTTTTTAAAACAGCCAATAGCATTTCGTTATTATACAGTTTGAGTAGAGCCTTTCTGTTTGGTAAAGCCAGTTTTCTCTAACTGTTTATCATAATAATCTCCTCCATATCGCTTTGAAATGCAGCATTCTGTGCAGAATTCAAATGTGTCCGATGTTTGTTGTCTGCGCCGACTATGATATGATCCGGGCTGCGCTCTTGTGTCTGTAGTCTAACTTTAGACCAGAGCCCTTGGTGTGTGTGTGTGTGTGTGTGTGTGTGTGTGTGTGTGTGACCTGGTAATCACTACGTTATGGGGACAAAATGTCCCCACAAAAATGGCAATATCCGAAATCCTTGTCCTTGTGGGGACATTTTTAGGTCCCCATGAGGAAAACATCTTATAAATCACACAGAAGGAGTTTTTTTTGAGAAAGTAAAGATGCAGAATGTTTCCTGTGATGGGTAGGTTTAGGGGCAGGGGCAGTGTAAGGGGATAGGATGTCCAGTTTGTACAGTATGAAATCCATTACGCCTATGGAAAGTCCCCATTAAACATGAAAACATGACGTGTGTGTGTGTGTGTGTGTGTGTGTGTGTGTGTGTGTGTGTGTGTGTGTGTGTGTGTGTGTGTGTGTGTGTGTGTGTGTGTGTGTGTGTGTGTGTGTGTGTGTGTGTGTGTGTGTGTGTGCGTGTGTGCTGCTGCGGTGCATGAAACAGTGGTGGAATGTAACAGTACAAATACTTTGTTACTTTACTTAAGTACATTTTTCACGCATCTGTACTTTACTTAAGTAGAATCAATAGTGCATACTTTTTACTTTTACTTCGTTACATTTTGCAGCAAATATTTTACTTAACAGTTATGATCATTTTCTGATCAGTTTCAGGGCTCGAGATTAAGGTTTGTTCGGATAATTAATGGATAATAACAAGCTGATGTATGAACTGATGGTTGCACTGTTGACAATCGCGCAGCCTCTCGAGGAGAAATGGAAACAAACCAAAGCCGCTCGTACAGAGAAACGCAGTAACATACTGCAGTAAATATTCAAAATGTGAAGGTTTTTATATTTTATAACGTATAATAAAGTGAAAAAACATCACATGACATGACCAAGAGTGCTGTTTACCTGAATACCATCACGACTGAAAAGTGACACTGATTTCATGACAGTTCCATAAACAATTAATTAAAATTAGTCTCTTACATTTTCGATGCAACATAAACTGCTTTTGTTCTATTACAGCAGTGAAAATATTTCCAAGATCAGATCATAGTTCCACATCAGAACCAAAACGCATTAGTGTGTTAATGAATGATTCAGCGTTTGAATGAATCGGTTGAATCAAAGATTCAATGACCTGTTCGTAAACGACTGCCTCATTCATGAACGAATCAGCCGTTTGAACGAACCGACTCAATGACCTGCCTCCACCTTCTGGTAGTTTAGTTTCATTTTTAAACATTCTTTCCAACGTTTCTTATTGTTTTAAAAATATATAGTTAAAACAATCTCATAACATCATTTAATGCAGTTGTAATTTGTCAGTGTAAATTATTTAATTTAACAACCCTATAGCGTTATTCTAATTTAATGTATTGATCAAATTTAAGAATATAAAAGAAAAGCTGAAGCATATCCTATATTTAAGATTAATCCTCATAAATATGAACATTTAAATACATCAAAGCTGATGAAAATGTTACTTCTGAATATTAATATTTAACTCTGCAGATCTCCCTGATATTGTGAGTCAGAATGTAAACTGGGCAACAGATGAGACGCACAATTAGCCTACATCAACCCAAAACTAACTTAAAACGCCACAGCCCATACTAGTTTCTTCTTTTTAATTATTAGAATATAGACATTAAGAGAATAAATTGTTATGCAAGTGCTTTTACTTTTAATACTAAAAGTACATTTAAAATCAAGTACTTTTTTTACTTTTACTTAAGTAGGGTTGTCATTGTAGTACTTCTACTTTTACTTAAGTAAATATGGCTCTGGTTATTTGTACTTTTACTTAAGTACTGAGATTCAGTACTTCCTCCACCACTGCATGAAACTAACGTGAAAACACTTCATTCGCCTCAAATCAAAGCATATTTACACTGAATCGTTTCCTATCACATAAATAGTGTGCTATGTGCCTTTCACCAAAGAAGAAATGAGTAAATATATGAACAACAGACCGATTTCAGCTGCAGCTTCAGCAGTGTAGGGGTCGGGCTTTATATTCTAGAGAGCATTTTGATTGGACAGAAGATTTGATGAGAAGGTGAAGTCTGCGATGATGTCATCAAAATCTGTAATACATTTTAACGGAAGTGAGAGACTGTAAGTTTTGAATGCTTATATCTCTTATATCTCGTTTTGGAACATACCTGCTTATTCATAACTTTAATGCTAACACAGTCATACTAAAAGCTAAAAAACTTCAATTTTGATTACAGTGGGCCTTTAAGCAGCACAGCAACATCACTAATGATGCTGAAAATTCAGCTTTGCCATTAATAAATTACATTTTAAAATATGTTGTTTTACATTGAACATTTTTGATCAAATAAATGCAGCCTTAGTGAGCGTAAGAGATTTTCAAAAACAAATCTTACCGACACCAAACTTTTGAACAGAAGTGTATATTACTTTTTATCTATTGCACATTGGCTTTTTAGGCAAGAATTTTAGACACATTAAAAGACACATTTAGTACTTTAGAAATATCCAAACATCTCCACTTTAGCTTCTCAGTATACTTCAAGTGAAGAAGTGAGTGAGTCAGAGGCAGGCAAGATGTTCAAGAGACCAAGAAAACACTAAAAACATCCCAGGTTATTTCACTTATTTATTTATTTATTCAATTTTTGCAGATAAAAACACTGGCCTTATCTCCATATTGCAGATGCTTTTTCTTTCTTTCAGTGGACCTCAATTATCATAGCATTTGATATCTCTTCCTACCTGAGAGCTTTCAGCGCACCGTCAACCCCCACATATTGGCGGCCCCTCTTTTCATCTTGAGCTCTACGCACGGCTCTGTGTCTTGTTTTGAAAGCGTCTCGTCGATTAAATGTAAATTGCCTACCGCTGTTTGAGAAAGGTTTGACAGGTCTGCACTGGCTCCCTCTGTAATTAATCCATTCACATTTGAAAGTTAGTTGCACAGTTTTCGCGGGGTCATTTCAGAGGGGACCATGTGCTTTCGTCTGCAAGGACCCAAACAGAGAGACGGTGTAAAAGCAAGACAAAGCCGTAATGAGATAAACCTGTCATCAAAAACACTTTTTTTATCATTTCCAAGAAGCTCTTGTTACAATATGGCTTTGTCAGTATTGATCAAACCGCGTTCGTCTGTCTATTTTTTAACCGAGAGCCTGTTCATCATCACGACATCATCTCATATTCTCACAATTACGGGCGTGTTTAGATGTGCAGCGTGAATAACCGGAGGCGTATGTTGTTTTATTCTGTGTGTTTTTGTCTTTATCGTCTCTTCAGGGTCCCTGGATAATTAAAATTTTCATCTACAATCCCAAACACTGCGATAGTTTCCATCTAAATGTTACTTAAACCTCGCTATCTATGCAGAAGTTTTTTTTTCCTAAGAAAAAAAGAAAGAAAACTCTGCTGCTTCCCCAGTGAGCTAATTATCCGTCTTACGGTGGGGTTTGTTTGCTGAGGCTGATGCCCCATGGGGGGCTTAACGTGACGGAGTCTGGCTGCTCTTTCTAATGGCGTGAGGGAGGAGAGAGGATGAGGTGGACGGCATGCTGTGGTCCTGTTGCTCAGCATGGAGTTTTTTTTCCTCTCAGGTTAATTATCCTTTTAGCGTTTGTGTGTGAGTGGCTGTGTGTGGCAGTGGCAGGTCAGGCATTAATATTTGAAGGCAAGAGGGCGGTGGTTTTCTTCCGACAAGAGCCTTCGGAGACCTGTCTGACCTAGTTGCCACAGAGTCGTTCACACATGATGGCTTACACCGACCCGCGGGCTCAGACAAAAGCCTGCATCTGGAGTCATATCTGTGACTGGGATTGCAGTGATGTGACAAGCTTCCTGCTTTACAGCCAGAACCTTTCACTGCTCATTAGAGTAAAGAGCAATTAAGGAAAAGGAGAGGCTAGAAAAGCATTTTAAAGATGCTTACTGCCACTTTGCTTTCTGGATTGAATGTCTTATGTTGGAAAAAGGGTTTAATGAGTTGAAATGCTTTACCTTTTCCTGCTGGAACGCTGAAATACTTTGTTTTGAAGATTGTGTTACTTTAAAAGGTCAAACAAACTACACTGCAAAAATACCCTTCTCTGTATTCAGTAATCAGTATTAAAACTATATATCTTTAAAACAAGATATGTTTTTCGTTCGTCCTGTCGGTCGGTTGGAAGGAAGGACTGTGTGTTCATTCAGTTTTAATATAGAAAAGTACTGTGATACTTTTTATGATATAGGAATCCACTTTTGCTAGTTTAAGGACGAAAAAATGTGTTTTGGGCATAACGTGCAATAAACCAATCAGAGTCTCATCTCCCATTCCCTTGAAAAGGCACATACCGGTGTTACTAACATGCTCTTTAAATAACACAAAAAATATTATGCTGTTTACTTAAGACCAGGGTTTTTTTGGTCAATGGTGCAGTCATTTTCAGTTCCTCAAAATAGCAACACACCAACACACCTCAGTTTAAGGCCGAACAGATGGATGTAAGTGCAATTGCGGAAGGAAGGAAGGAAGGAAGGAAGGAAGGAAGGAAGGAAGGAAGGAAGGAAGGAAGGAAGGAAGGAAGGAAGGAAGGAAGGAAGGAAGGAAGGAAGGAAGGAAGGAAGGAAGGAAGGAAGGAAGGAAGGAAGGAAGGAAGGAAGGAAGGAAGGAAGGAAGTTTACCTAATACAATATATGATTGATATGTATATAATTCAAATAAATCCTTTCTTAGCATGCTATTCTGTCAATGAAAAGTAATTTGACCGCCTGTCTGCAGAGGACTCAGCCAAGAGCTGAATATAAATGCACAGAATTTTACTTTCTAATCGGTCTTGTTTTTGTTCCTTACAAAACAAGGTCATTATTTTGGCCCCTGATGCATGAAGGTTTTCTGTGCGAGGGTAAGACATGGTCTCTCTCAATGCATAAGCCTTATACCTGAGAGGCTACATACATTTGCCTCATTGTTATTCTTTTCTCAGAGCCAGCGTTTGAGTCTTGAGGGCTGTAAGAATCATTCTTTTATCAGCAGAGCAGTCACTCAGTTTGCACAAAATTCAGAGACTGAACGGTGAACGATGTTTCGGTTTTGCAGAGAATATTTGATTTGATGTGACTCAAATCTAGGGTGGATAAGCTGTTACTAAACATAATAATTGCTGTCTTCTCTCTATTTTTTTTTTTCATTTTAAACTAATGGAAAAAATAGATGATTGACATTTTCTGAAAGACCTGTCTTTCAAAGGATTGAACTACTGTAAATATTATATGGGTGGTTTTCTATGAATCTTTTGCAACCCTGTTATCGTGTCTAAAGATTAAAGCCATTGATTTGATGTTGTATTCTAGCAATGTTCATATAATAAACATGAAACGTAAAGATACCTAAAAGAATGTATTTAAAAAATATGCCAGGATTTGTTACAGGGTTGCAAGTTTAGCCTTAATTAAGTTGAAATTGAGTAGCAAGCTAGTTTTAAACCAAATATGGATAGCTCATATTTCCTATAAATTAAAGAAAAATGCTAGATTTTCCCCGTTTACATGTAAACCAGTAAACTGACAACGCAAGTAAACCACGTTTACATGACTTTATTAATAAACCGGGTTATTTCCTTGTAGTGACGTCAAAAATAATAATGTCCGTATATCTGACTCAGAGTTTTTCAAATGTTATGTCAGTTGTTGTGATGTTAAATAAAGCATTCACTGTGTCAGCGGGAGATTTACGGCTCACATTATCCCTCATGCAGCGTTTTGACTGAACCTCTTCTACTTCTGCTGCATGAGAAGAACACATCGTTACAATTTTCAGGGTCTTAAAAGAGTCTGTATACCCTTATTTCATGCAAAACGCTAGCTCGCTCTGTCTGGATGCATTTAAATCTGCTCTAAGTTTGTGTTTTTCTAGTGTTTTGTGTCACCTATAACACAAGCCGACAGAAAGCAGGTTAATGCTTTTGCATGCAGCATGAAATCGAGGTAAGAGGTAAGAGGCAAAAAACGACCTGTCCCTGCCGGTTTATGCTTACACCGTTTATGACCTTACACTGATAAAAGAGAACGGGTTACAGCGTTTACATGACCATGTTCATTGCCAGCTTATTGGGCATAAACGGCTTAAAGGGGGGTGAAATGCTGTTTCATGCATACTGAGGTTTTTACACTGTTAAAGACTTGGATTCCCATCCTAAACATAGACAAAGTTTCAAAAACGAATGTTGGACGTTTGATAGAGTATTTCTGTGTCAAAAATACTTCTTCCGGTTTCTCACAAGTTTCGGAGAGTTTTGTTCGAGTATGGCTCGGCTTGACGTTACTAGAGCGGAAGGTCCTTGTATGGGACGTACGGGCTCTTCTCCCGGTAGGGCGTGTGACTAGAGCGAGAGAGGAAATGCACGCCCGTAAACACTCCGCGCCGAGCTCCACTTTATTCCTATGGGTGACATCAAGCGATTTCAACACTTCAGCACAGCAAGTCGCTGCTGTCAGGACTTCACCAAATCATACCAAAGAAGTGTGTTTTTGACGGAGCGGTCCCAGCGATAAAGGTTCGGTCCTGCTTTGGAAGCAGCCGGTGAGTAAAACTGCTTCAAATGTCTGTGCTGTTGGCTCGTCGCGTGAGTAAACATCAGTAAACGACACAATCGCGTGCTTCGTCATTCAAATGCGCTAACGGTTACTCCATTGTTGTTCTCTGTATAACGTTACACTAGTCTGACGTGCAAAACCGTTTTGCTTGCTACTGCTAAGGTTTAGTCGCATACAATAGTCCATAAACCGAATCATGTCCTCATAAACTGCGAGTAAACGCACACAAATGTTGACAGGCCACTAAATACAGTACATACCACAGAGACGGACGTCCTGCTGTTGCTGTTTCTCCTGTTCAATTTATTTCACCCTACGAATGATTCTGAATCATATATCTATTAGCTGAGCTCGATAGCCATGGGCTTCTCCACGCTTGAGGACGTCACCGCTTTGTGCGCTCGTCATTCTTTAGCTCCGCCCACACGATACGCCTCCAGGCGCTCGTTTTTTCCGGAAAGACTCGGTACAGCCCATATTTCTTTTATAAATATAATAAAACTAAAGACTTTTCGGAGATATGAAGGATGCAATACTACTCTATAGGTCCTCAAGATTGACATGAGATTGACTGAAACTGAGTGTCCCATTTAAGAACGTGCATGTAAACGCACCCACTGATTTGTGCATATCATATTTTTGTTTTAAGTCCTGGGAGATCAAATTGTACTGCATTTATTAAATGTCCTTTTTTTATAATTTAAAGCGGTCACTGAAAATGCAAAATGTGTTGTTTTCTTCTCTTTCCCTTTATTTGACCTATTACTTGAACAGCTAGTTGCTTTATTTTTCACCTCCATTCTCCCTCTGTGCCAAAAGACCACTTGCAGACTTGATGATTGGAGATGTTTGCAGAGGATCATGTATAATTGCATAGAGGGATCTGGGGCAGGACAGGCCACGCAAAGAGGGATCTTTTTTTTTCTTATTATTGGTCCCTGCGCGCCTCTGTTTCAAAAACATCACCAAGCTTTCACTAGTTCAGTCTTTTCTATAGATTTTCCGTCTCTGGCTAGAGTTTTTTTTCCCCTCCATCAGTTCAGTGTGCTATAAAAAATGAGTTTAGATGTTGACTCAATCCTGACCTACGGTATTTGAAAATAGCAATGTCTGAACAATCTCCCACTCAGTCAGACAGTTTACACTGCAATACACAGCCAGTAAGTACAGATATCGATGCTGCATGGTCCAAAGGCCACTAAAAACCTAATATGAAGCGCTCAATATGAAAAATCTATTTTCTCATACAAAATGTGTTTGTGCCTTTTGTGCAAGATAAATGTGCATTACACGCCCAGTATAGAGCCGTATGATTTGAAATAATTATATATTGAAGAATCAATCCGCCACCTGTGGTGTTTTAAAGCCCTGCGGTAATAGTCTTTCTGACAGGGAGCTGCTAAATCCCTCTGTGACTGATATAACAGAACAGCAGTCCTAATACTGAGTCATATCTTCTTTTCCCTTTGACAGAGTCCACGGTGTTCTTTCCTCAGGCCAGCTTAGCCGTGGAAGAAGATATCGGAGAACTCATGATCCCGGTGCACAGGAGGGGAGATGTCAGTGAGGAACTGATGGTGGTCTGTCACACCCAGCAAGGTGCAATGTACAACATATAAATCCTTATATACATTGATCAGGCATAACATTATGACAAGTGAAGAACACTGATTATCTCTTCATTACGGAGCCTGTTAGTGGGTGGGATATATGAGGCAGCAAGTGAACATTACATTTTGTCCTTAAAGTTGATGTGTTAGAAACAGGAAAAATGGGATAGTGTAAGGAGTGAGTTTGATATGGGCCAAATTTTGATGGCTAGACGACTGGGTCAGTGCATCTCTAAAACTGCAGCTCTTGTGGGGTGCTCTCAGTCTGCAGTGGTCAGTATCTGTCAAAAGTGATCCAAGGAAGGAACAGTGGTGAACCGGTGACAGGGTCATGGGCGACCAAGGCTCATTGATGCACGTGGTGTGCGAAGGCTGGCCCATGAGGTCCGATCAAACAGATGAGCTACTGTCGCTCAGTCATAAAGCAAAAATGGTTCAGGAATGGTTTGAGGAGCACAACAATGAGTTTGAGGTGTTGACTTGGCCTCCAAATTCCCCAGATCTCAATCCAATCGAGCATCTGTGCGATGTGCTGAACAAACAAGTCCGATCCATGGAGAACCCATCTCGCAACTTGCTAAAATCTTGGTGCCAGATATCACACCGACAGATAGCACACCTTCAGTGGTCTTGTGGAGTCCATGCTTCGACGGGTCAGTGCTGATATGGCAGCAAAAGGGGGACCAACACAATATTAGGATTAGGTTATTAGGTTATAATAACCTGATCAGTGTATGTTCTCATTATAATACAGACAGTCTTTATTATGATGGCCAACATCAACTTCTACTCAGAACTTTTTTGCACAAAAAAGCTAAATATTTATATATTTAAAAAAAATTGTATATAAAAGAATATAATATTATACAAATGTGCCAATTTTTGTACAGATGCAAATGTTATTTATTTTAATGTCAGGCTTTTTTTTAGTTATCAGACGGCAGGAAGTTTGTAAAATTGCAAAAGAAATTCAACGCTAAATTAAATAAGTATCATTAAAAATGTAAACATTTTAATTGTAAATTAAATGATCTTACTGTCAGGGATCAGGAAGTGGAGGACCCAGATGCAGAGTGAACAAGGACAGTTTATTAACAAGACAGATCAACAGACACAATGGGGTAGTGGATGAGTGACAGTCCAAACACCAGGGCAGGGGAAAGACACGACGATGACGGGCAGGGGAGGATGACCACTGAGACCAGTCCAGGCAGCCAATGACCTTCACGACAGCTTGGGAGGCAACACCAGGCAGGGCGGTGTTGGACCAATCCAGGCAGGAACCTGAGGCTTGATGTTCTCACCGAAGCAGGAGTCTTGGCTGACAGGCAGTGGAGACAGCGGCCAGGGAAAAAACACTGGACAGAAAACAACACAGGACACACACACACACGACAAGACTCTAGACAAGACAACAAGAAACAGACAAACTAAGAACTATGACTAAATTAAACAAAAACTTAAAATAAAAACTGGAGCTAGAAAACGAAGAAAAATAAAACAAAACCAATCTCTATAAAAAGACTGAACTGAGAAAATAAAAGTGGAAAACAGAAAAAATAAAAAGGTAAGCTATCAGAACCCAGAAAACTAAACAATAAGGCTAGAAGAAAAAAAAACCAAACTAAGACCTGGAGAAAACAAGCAAAAATAAAGACAGAACCATCACTGGACTCAAAAACTCAGGAACAAAGAAAAAAACTGAAAATAAATTCAAAGCTAGAAAAACAGGAGACACTAAAACTAGAAAAGGCTAGACTAGGCTAGACAAGGAGCTAGAGACATGTACGCACAAGCAAACGCTCACAAACATACACAACGAACCAGCAAAGACATGAGGGAAGGTAGCACAATATAAAGGGACCAGAGCACATGAGGAACAGGTGAGCACAATTAGTGAAACGAGGACTAGACCAGACTAAACAAGGGGGCGTGGTAACGGCAAACAAGGAGGTAGGACAAGAGGAACACATGACAAACACAGAGAGAGACAGATCCAAGTACTAAGACACAAAACAAACATAGAAACATTAAACAAAGACAAAACAGACAGAGCTGCCAGGGCAGAACCCTGACAGTACCCTCCCCCCAATGGACGCCCCCTGGCGTCCAAACTAGGCAAGGGAAACAAAGGCGGTAACACTTGGGAGGGTGGGCGGGGAACAAAACTAGGAGTACCAGGGCAGACAGGAAACATGGGAGGCAGAACTGGGGAGAAAATTAATCTAGGGGAGTGGTTAGGGGCTGACCAGGGGGGTGCCGACCTAGGGAACCCACAAGGACCAGGAAACAGGGAGGGTGGGATGGGAGGGGTATTAGGCACCCGACCAACAAAGGCATGGGGCCTTTTCAATGGTGGGGACCTCTGACTGGACATGATTACTGGGACAGACTTAGAGACACCTTCTGGAACTGCAGAGATATCCTCCAGAAGTTCAGGGACAGATACTGGACTTGACTCGGGAGCGCCCTCCTGGGCTTGACTGGCGTGCTCAGGGACTGACTCGGGAGCGCCCTCCTGGGCTTGACTGGCGTGCTCAGGGACTGACTCGGGAGCGCCCTCCTGGGCTTGACTGGCGTGCTCAGGGACTGACTCGGGAGCGCCCTCCTGGGCTTGACTGGCGTGCTCAGGGACTGACTCGGGGGCGCCTTCCTGGGCTTGACTGGTGGGCTCTGGAAGGCCTCCTCTGAAGCGGGCTCTGGGACGGCCTCCTCTGAAGCGGGCTCTGGGACGGCCTCCTCTGAAGCGGGCTCTGGGACGGCCTCCTCTGAAGCGGGCTCTGGGACGGCCTCCTCTGAAGCGGGCTCTGGGACGGCCTCCTCTGAAGCGGGCTCTGGGACGGCCTCCTCTGAAGCGGGCTCTGGGACGGCCTCCTCTGAAGCGGGCTCTGGGACGGCCTCCTCTGAAGCGGGCTCTGGGACGGCCTCCTCTGAAGCGGGCTCTTGGGACGGCCAGCCTTGAAGTGTGCCCTGGGACAGAAGGTGAAGCCCTCACTGGGATAGGAACAGGAGATGGAGCCGACACGGGACTGCGCTCTGGGGCTGGAGCCGACACTGGACTGCGCTCTGGGGCTGGAGCCGACACTGGACTGCGCTCTGGGGCTGGAGCCGACACTGGACTGCGCTCTGGGGCTGGAGCCGACACTGGACTGCGCTCTGGGGCTGGAGCCGACACTGGACTGCGCTCTGGGGCTGGAGCCGACACTGGACTGCGCTCTGGGGCTGGAGCCGACACTGGACTGCGCTCTGGGGCTGGAGCCGACACTGGACTGCGCTCTGGGGCTGGAGCCGACACTGGACTGCGCTCTGGGGCTGGAGCCGACACTGGACTGCGCTCAGGGGCTGGAGCCGACACTGGACTGCGCTCAGGGGCTGGAGCCGACACTGGACTGCGCTCAGGGGCTGGAGCCGACACTGGACTGCGCTCAGGGGCTGGAGCCGACACTGGACTGCGCTCAGGGGCTGGAGCCGACACTGGACTGCGCTCAGGGGCTGGAGCCGCTTGATTCCGGCCCTCCTGGACCAACAGATGAGGGGCATCTAGAATGGCAGCTGACTTGCAGGCATGGGCTCTCCTCTTCTTCCGCTTTCGAGGGCATGACAGTTTGTAGTCGACTGGCTCAGGCCTGACAGGTGCAGGCTCGACTGGCTCTGGACTGGCCGCTGCGGGCTCGACTGGCTCTGGACTGGCCGCTGCGGGCTCGACTGGCTCTGGACTGGCCGCTGCGGGCTCGACTGGCTCTGGACTGGCCGCTGCGGGCTCGACTGGCTCTGGACTGGCCGCTGCGGGCTCTGGACTGACAGGTGCGGGCTCGACTGGCTCTGGACTGACAGGTGCGGGCTCGACTGGCTCTGGACTGACAGGTGTGGGCTCAACTGGCTCGGGTGGTGTCAGGATCTGCCAATCCCTGCGGTGATGCAAGTAATTGGAGAAGTTCCAGAAATCCAGGATCCTAAGTTGTTCCATTTCCCACTGTGGTAGGGGGTCATCCAGACAGATGTTGAACGCATCCTTGAGGGCTGCATCATCATACTCAAGGCCCTTAGCCATTGTCCAGAAGAACTGGGCGAAGGACCGCACTTCCCGGCCCTGTTGGCGAAGGGATGCCACACCCTGCTGGAGTGCCAACCTCTCTTGAGCAGTCGCAGGAGGAACAATACGGAAGCTCATTCTGCTGGGTCCTGTCTTGGCTGGTTCGTTCTGTCAAGGATCAGGAAGTGGAGGACCCAGATGCAGAGTGAACAAGGACAGTTTATTAACAAGACAGATCAACAGACACAATGGGGTAGTGGATGAGTGACAGTCCAAACACCAGGGCAGGGGAAAGACACGACGATGACGGGCAGGGGAGGATGACCACTGAGACCAGTCCAGGCAGCCAATGACCTTCACGACAGCTTGGGAGGCAACACCAGGCAGGGCGGTGTTGGACCAATCCAGGCAGGAACCTGAGGCTTGATGTTCTCACCGAAGCAGGAGTCTTGGCTGACAGGCAGTGGAGACAGCGGCCAGGGAAAAAACACTGGACAGAAAACAACACAGGACACACACACACACGACAAGACTCTAGACAAGACAACAAGAAACAGACAAACTAAGAACTATGACTAAATTAAACAAAAACTTAAAATAAAAACTGGAGCTAGAAAACGAAGAAAAATAAAACAAAACCAATCTCTATAAAAAGACTGAACTGAGAAAATAAAAGTGGAAAACAGAAAAAATAAAAAGGTAAGCTATCAGAACCCAGAAAACTAAACAATAAGGCTAGAAGAAAAAAAAACCAAACTAAGACCTGGAGAAAACAAGCAAAAATAAAGACAGAACCATCACTGGACTCAAAAACTCAGGAACAAAGAAAAAAACTGAAAATAAATTCAAAGCTAGAAAAACAGGAGACACTAAAACTAGAAAAGGCTAGACTAGGCTAGACAAGGAGCTAGAGACATGTACGCACAAGCAAACGCTCACAAACATACACAACGAACCAGCAAAGACATGAGGGAAGGTAGCACAATATAAAGGGACCAGAGCACATGAGGAACAGGTGAGCACAATTAGTGAAACGAGGACTAGACCAGACTAAACAAGGGGGCGTGGTAACGGCAAACAAGGAGGTAGGACAAGAGGAACACATGACAAACACAGAGAGAGACAGATCCAAGTACTAAGACACAAAACAAACATAGAAACATTAAACAAAGACAAAACAGACAGAGCTGCCAGGGCAGAACCCTGACACTTACAACATCTTATACAGCTCATTATAAAATATTATATATTACATTTTTACATTCTATGTCATTCAAATTGTTATGCCAACAACTTGATGTTGAGAAATTAATTACATTTATTGAATGTTTAGCATTTAAAATCTCAGGGATACAAAAATATATGATTCGTAACACTTGACCTGAACAGTAGTCGTGTTTACAAAATTTGTGGATGGATGGATGGATGGATGGATGGATGGATGGATGGATGGATGGATGGATGGATGGATGGATGGATGGATGGAAAGTCTTCTAAAGTTATGCAATCACTTTTTTGCGAAAAACTAATATAAATATACTAAATAAATACGATAATTATAGTAAATACTAACTATACTATACATACTAAATATTTCTCATTATTCACTCTGGTGTTTCCTGTCCTCAGAAGCTTGTCTCTAGGCTTTCTTTGTGTCATGAAATGGTTGTCAGTGGCATTCATTCAAAAACAACATTCCTTTTTGTGTTTCTACTTTTGTGTCCCATTAAAAAAAAGGCTTATTAAAGAATGAATTATTTTTGAAACATTGTTAATTTACCGTAAACTATCCCTTTAAAGATATTTTTTGGCATCATTTTATCATACATGTATTTGACTTCCTTTTAAAGCATTTGTAAATGAATTCTGAAAATTGAACATTGTTTGAATGAATTCCCTGCATGTGTCCTTTCTGTGCCTGCTGCAGGCTCTGCCACAGGAACCGTCCCCACTTCTGTTCTGTCCTACTCTGACTACATCTCCCGTCCAGAGGAGCAGGCCAGCATTCTGCGCTTTGATAAAGATGAGACGGAGAAGCATTGTCGTGTGGTGATCATTGACGACTCGCTGTATGAGGGCGAGGAGAGCTTCAACGTGTCCCTCAGTATGCCTGTGGGAGGCCGTCTGGGGCCAGAATTCCCCACTGCGCATATCCGCATACTGCCGGACCAGGACGACGGTAAGTACTTGTTTGCTTTTGTATGATTCAAAGGGATAGTTCACCCAAAAATGAAAATTTGACATTTATTTGCTAACCCCCAGGGCATCTAAGATGTAGGTGTGTTTGTTTTTTTCAGTAGAACACAAATTAAGATTTTTAACTCCAACAGTTACTGTGTGCCAGTCGTAATGCATGTCAATTTGGTGTATTGCTATGACAGTAAAAAACACAGTCATACGAATCCGTATTAAACACTGTGGCTCGTGGCAACACATCTTAAGACACAAAACGATTGGTTTCTGCAAGAAACCCAACAGTATTTGTGTTATTTTTTACCTCATTTCAGACGAATCTCATCTAGTATTCCCAATGCCATTATTCCGTCAAGTAAGGTCAAAAACACCCCGCGATCATAGATATATATTTATATAGTTGCCTCATTTATACTGATATATATATATTGTAATCATGTAAGTAATGGTAAATACTGTTCATGTCTTAAGACCTCAGTGTGTCGCCACAAGACACAGAGTTTATTATAGATTTTTTGTATGTCTATGTGTTTTTTACTCATAGAATTGCACCCCATTGAAATGCATTATACGACTGGCACACATAGCAACGGTTTAAAAATCTTAATTTGTGTTCTACTGAAGAAACAAAGTAACCCTTTATCTTAGATGCCCTTGGGGTAAGCAGATAAACATCACATTTTCATTTTTGTGTGAACTAAAAAAGTAAAATTTAAAGGAACAGGGAATTTTCTCTCCAGGGAGTATTGATTCTAAAATTGACAGTTTGATGATATATGCTCGTGACCTGAGAAAAGAAAGTTACAAACTCACATTCGAGTCGTAAATTGGCTGAATAAGCTGTGCTTTAATCCGGGGGTACACGGTGCAATTTTTGCTGTTGTACGACATATCTTTTTTTTTCTCTCTGGAGAAATCGCATGGACATTGTGGATGCTCGTATGTTAGCTCATATGATTATTATTAGGCCTTAGCTTAGTGGCTGCAACCATACACACACACACACATGTTGGTCTATGTGGTTTACAGGGACTCTCCATAGGCGTAATGGTTTTTATACTGTACAAACCGTATTTTCTATCCCCTTACACTCCCCCTGCCCCTAAACCTACCCATCACAGGAAACATTCTGCATTTTTACTTTCTCAAAAAAACATAATTTAGTATGTTTTTAAGGCCATTTGAATTATGAGGACATTTGATATGTCCTCATAACCACATTTATAGTGTAATACCAGTGTAATACCCATGTAGTTATACAAATTTGTGTCCTCATAAACCACATAAACAGGCTCACACACACACACACACACACACACACACACACACACACACACACACACACATATACGTCTGGTTCACTATCTTTGTGCGGACTCTCCATAGACATAATGGTTTTTATACAGTACAGTAGAGATGCACCGATCGATCATCCAGGGATCGGACGATTTTCCGCATTATCGGCATCTCCGAATGTCAGAATTTGTCAAATTTTGGATGAATAAATCAAAAGTAGGTCAGTACACTTAAATCACATCGTGATATGGACTAGTGTCTGTAAAAATTAATCGGCAAGAAGATTATTTGAATCCTGCTAATTCTGTGTGTTTCTGTGTGAATGAATGAATGACGCAGATATATGTTTATAACACACACAAAGCACGCATGATGCCTGTAGTGTTATATGTATGATGACATTAACACACATACTTCTCTATAACTGCTCTGAGAGTCACTTCATGAACATTTTACCGTTTAATTTAAGAAAAACTAGTCATATCACATACACAGAAACTTCAAAATCTTCACAGCAACCAGTCAAAATAAAAGTTTGGTTTAACTTGTGACAGAAATATATTACTATTGTATAGCACTATGTATTACTGTATTGCTATTTTACAATGCATATGTTAATGTAATGCTACAACTACTAATAATAACAACATTAAAATAAATATTTTTTCTTCCAGGTTTTAATTTGAACAGTAAACCTCTGTTGTGCAGCACTGTGTTTGATGAGGCAATTTTACAATTCAGTCTGTGAACCATACAGATTAGAGCTATTCACAGTCCATATCATGCTCAGACAGATATGTTTTTGTTAGTTTAACACGCAGTGGTATTTAAGGAGCAATTTATTTTTCTCCAAATGATTTTATAGCGACTGAATTTTCGTGTCTCATGCGCATACGGCAGCCAGCGGATGAACCCAGAATAGACACAATGCACATGTAAATGGGCAACACTGAAGTTTGCACTGGAGTCTCTTTCTCCCCCAGCGTTATGAGTCCTGAAATCACAGATAAAGTTGAGTTATTCCAAAGCCTTCTTTCCTCAAAGCAAGAGAATTAATTATTTTTCTGCGGAAAGCGACGGATTTCTGTTCTTTTATCTCTGTTTTGCTGTTATTATGGCACCTCTCAAAAGTTTTCTGAGGGAAATAGGAGCTGTTGGCTTAGCCCACCTCAGACAGAAAGCGTGAAATTGCACTCAGGAGAGAGCTGGAAGGGATAGAGTTCATCCTTTGGCTTACTATCACTAGGAAACTATACATTAACATATGTGTACATACCGCTATGTCTCTGTATCCCTGTGCTGCTCGAATGTGGATTAACGGTAATTCCCATGTGACACGAAGGTAAAAGCTTTCATCAAGTTAAGTTCAGTTGAGCGTGCTGCGTTTTGTACACATGACAAATAGTGTTTATTAAAGCGCAAATAGTGTGTGTGCATGTGCGTGTGTGTGTGTGTGTGTGTGTGTGCGTTTAAGATAGTGAGCGTGTAATTAGTGGATGTTCTTGGCGCTTTGTTTTGGCATGTCTTTTTGACTCTTTATCTTCCTTTTAAAACCTCTCGTTCTCATACACAAACAGTACACCTCAGGCTACTGAAGTTTTTTCTGGGGCAATCCTCTTGTCTGTGGTACAAATATCCTAAGGGTATTAGATCGTATCTCACTCTGTTTGAGGCCGTTATCAGTAAATCTGGGCTAAAACCACCAAAACATCAATCAGCAGCGTGCAATAGCAAAACACTCCTTAAATTAAAGGTTAGAGCTGCAAATGAGTGCATCATTTCAACCAATTGTGATTATTTATGCTTAACGTAGAGATTACAAGGCTCCTAAAGGCTTTTAAGCATTTATTATAAGAAAAGTCTAATTTAATATTTGTCTTTAATTAATCCAGAACATAAGATACAATATCAAAAATACAATATTCTGTATGCTGTATCAAGATGAGAGCTTAAAGCTCCACTGTGTGATATTTTCCCCCATCTAGCGGTGTAAAGGTATATGACCATCCAGTGAATAATAGTTTCTGTTCCTCTCAATTCTGATTTCGTTTTAACTCCTATGGTGGCCGATTTAGTCCAAGATTAACATGGCAACCCCCCTCTTCACATTCGACACGGTGCCATTGAGTGTTAAAATGCAAAAGGCGAAGCCTGAATTTACGGGTATGTCCCTCTTTGGCTAATGTACTTTCAAGATGGAGGGGCAACATGGCGACCGGCATTCGTACCCCTCACCCGTATGTATTTTCAATGGCATATTATAAACTTACGAGAATACTTTATTACTTGAAAGAAGTAAATTTACATTAATGAGCAAATATATTTTTGAAAGAACTAAGTGTTTTTAGCTAAAAATAAACTAAAAAAGTTACCAAGTGTAGCTTTAAAACTAAGTGAGCTACTTACTAAAACATTTTAAGACATCGTATTACAGCATCACAAGGTAGGAAGCTTTTATTCTGCCCTCTAAAATACCTCATTTATACAGGTCCTTCTCAAAAAATTAGCATATGTTATAAAAGTTCATTATTCTCCATAATGTAATGATAAAAATTAAACTTTCATATATTTTAGATTCATTGCAAACCAACTGAAATATTTCAGTTTGTATTGTTTTATTCTGATGATTTTGGCATACAGCTCATGAAAACCCAAAATTCCTATCTCAAAATTTTTTGCGAGGTGCGATGCAAGTGTTTTTTGCTAGTTTCAGCTCGCAGTTCTCATTGTCACGTCCACCGCCAAGTTTATTTAAATAGCAAATGCACTTACGCCCAACAGAAACATGGTCAAAAGTCAATAGCTCAGTGTTTTTTTGTTATTTAAAGTCTGTGTTAGTATGTGCCTATAGGCGGACAGTGTGAGTACACTCTGCTTATTACACCCACAAAGATGCATGCACAAATATTTTAAATATTAAAAATAAAAGGATTTCTCTCTGGAAAAGCAATCTCTCCCCTCGCAAATTCCGCCATGTAAATAGCAAATCCTCTATGATGCAAGCACAGCTGGCTTTTAAAGGGAATGGGAGACTCTGATTGGCTGATTGACACGCTATGCTCAAAACACACCCATGACTCTTTCCCCGCCAGTATTTTTTTAAAAAGTTGTCAGCCACCTCCATTCAGAATGATTATCAAACACAGATGGAGTAGATCGAGTCCAATGCTTGCACAGTCCTGTAGATCGATCCACATTTCATTCAGTAACATTAGATATTTTTGATTCATATGCTGTTTAATGATGATGATCACGTTATTTTATATATGCATATGATTATAAACATGCGATCGCTTGTTTTACTGCGTCTTCCTCGTGTGTGTTTTGATCAGGAGATTCAGTACTCCTTCAGAAGATGTGTAATAGCGCCCCCTAGCGTCTGACAGTGACAGGAAGCGTTTTCTCTCAAATAACGGAAAATTCCATTTTAAGGGACTATAGGTACAACCCTTTTGGACCATGCCTCTGGCGCTGACCATTTTTTTCCATCATTAAACTAGCAAAAGTTGATTCGGACGCGCCGCTTCAGACGTGAATTCAGCTTTACCATCACAGGAATATATTACATTTTAACATATGTTATAATAGACAACAGTTCTTTTAAATTTTAATAATATTTCACAACATGTAAAATGTTTTTACTGTCTTTTTGATGAAATAAATGCCGCCTTGGTGAACATAAGACACTTCTTTCACATCATAAGACCTTCTATTTAATATTCGTTTTATTAAACGATCATTGCTTCATTGGTTTAGCATCATGGCAAATTCATTCTTTCTTTTAACTTCTTTCAAAAAAGCGACATTCTGTGCGAGATACTGAAAAACAGCAAGACATGCGTCTGTGTGTGAGAAGAGGGTTGTTTCTGCATTCTTTCGATTTGAAATGCTGACTGTGAATAGTAATAATGAAATTCTGTATGAAATTCTACATACCTCCTAAATCGGCATCATCCTGTTCTCCTCAGTTCCTCTATTTCTCTCCTGTGAGCACACACTTGCAGATACCTACGCATGAATTATTGATCTGGTGGCCCTAGTTGGGCTGCTCAAGTAGGTTGTGTCTCATTTCTGTTTTTATTTTTCTGCCTATCTTTCTGTCTAAGATTTCAGAACAGAGTCAAGAAAGTTTATGAAATTTAGGCTATTTGTGGTATCATTTAGATGAATGTGGAATGGTTAACTACTCTGCTGGAGTGATTTTTATCTCTCCATCTGCAAAGCAGAGCACCTTCCCCCAATTGATCAGACGCTATGAGGAAAAAGTGTGTGTGTGTGTGTGTGTGTGTGTGTGTGTGTGTGTGTGTGTGTGTGTGTGTGTGGCAGGAGTTTGCAGGTAAACAGACAAAGGTTGACTCCCTCAGGCAATGCAGGAATGATTTTTATCTCCGAATGCTGGAGAGAAGATCTCAACAAGCGAGGAAAAGAAGGTCAAAAATACAGCTGACAAGTCGGCCCAAAACTCAATTACTCTCTCTCAGTTGTGTGTATGTGTGCTAAACATGAGAGCTGGTTTGACGCAGCCTCTGTATGAGATAAACAGTGTTGGGAAGTAACTAAATCTTGCGAATAAACTAGAATTTTTTCAGTTGCGTGACAGTAGTTCAGCTGTTTTTTTAAAGCGGTGTCTCTCTCTCTCCGAGAGCTAATGAACTGCATCAAAACAAACAAGGTCCGGATGCTGAGCTCAGTGTTGTTTGGCTAGCAGCGACTGAATACACTGCAGATCAAAACTGAAGAGATGTTCTGCTGCAGAGATAAAGAGCACAACTAAAACTACTGGAAAGAGTCAAACATAGCCAGACTGCAGGATATTCTGGCTACTTATACTGTAAATCAAGTGGTCTCGTTCTGTTTGTGTAAAATGATGGCCACACTTTAAATTTGGCTAGGATTGGGAATGTAAAATATGGTCATGCGGAATAAGGCATTATTAATATGTGTTTTATAAGTACTAATAAACAGCTAATATCCTAGTAATATGCATGCTAATAAGCAACTAGTTAACTCTTTCCCCGCCAGCATTTAAAAAAAAAAAAGTTGCCAGCCAGCGCCAGGGTTTTTGACAATTTTCACAAAAATGTTATTGAAATAAAATAAAATAAAAATTATTCTAGCTTCATGCATTCCTTTTTTATCAACACTTAAATATGGGCAAGTTTCCTAAAAAAAGCTAAATTATGAACAAAAAGCTGAGAAAATCACGTTTTTGTGAAAGACTGTATCCAGATCAGGTTCAGAACGATTATCAAACACAGATGGAGTAGATTAAGTCCAATACTTGCACATTCCTGTAGATCGATCCACATTTCATTCAGTAACATTAGATATATTTGATTCATATGCTGTTTAATGATGATGATCACGTTATTTTATATATGCATATGATTATAAACATGCGATCGCTTGTTTTACTGCGTCTTCCTCGTGTGTGTTTTGATCAGGAGATTCAGTACTCCTTCAGAAAATGCGTAATAGCGCCCCCTAGCGTCTGACAGTGAAAACATGGAAACCAGGAAAATTCAGTTTTTGGTGGGGAAAGAGTTAATAGTAAGAATTAGACCAAAATGTTACCAAAATGACCAATGATAGGTTACTGGAATCAAGATTTTAAAACATACTTGCAAAAGAAAATGAAAAAAACATGGTCGTGGTCTTTGTTAAAGGTATCCAGAAAACACTGGAAAACAGCAGAAAATGTGTGTAGAATTTTCATTGTGCGTGATTTTTGTTTTTGTAAAGACATTAATTATTATTAATTTATTAATAAATAAATCAATTATTCAGTAAGAAAACATTAACATACATTTTTAATTAAATTTATCAACGAATCTTGGGGAAAAAAGATGTAAAGAAAAACAACTTTCTAAAACAAGGATGAAAATAATAAATGTTTCTTGAGCACCAAATCAGCATATTAGAATGATTTCTGAAGGGTCACGTGACTGGAGTAATGATGCTGAACATTCAGCTTTGCATCACAGGAATAAATTACATAGGAAAATATATTAAAATACACAACAGTTGTTTAAGTTGTAATAATATTTAAGAATATTACTGTTTTTTAGTACACTGTATTTTTGATCAAATAGATGCAGCCTTGGTGAGAAAAACAGACATCTTTCAAAAACAAAAATATATCAGAGACGTCAATTTGATGTATGTATTTTCAACTAGAAAGATCATTTGCATGTCTGCAAAAAGTCCCCAAAATGTTATTATATTATATTATATTATATTATATTATATTATATTATATTATATTATATTATATTATATTATATTATATTATATTATATTATATTATTTTATATTATATTATATATTTATTATATTGACAGCTTTACAATTTGCTCACACAACAGTTTTCAGCCAATCCCCAGAGCTATAAATAACATCAAGTTAAAGTACTTTCCGATGGCTTAAAATTAATATAATATAATATAATATAATATAATATAATATAATATAATATAATATAATATAATATAATATAATATAATATAATATAATATAATATAAAGTATAGCAATGCACACATACAAATGTTTTGGGTCTGTAATATTATTTTAATGTTCATGAACTCTTATGCCCACTAAGGATGCATTTTTTAAATAAAATCAGTAATCAAAAACAGTAATATTGTGAAATATTATTGCAATTTAAGATAATTGTTTTCTATTTGAAAACATTTTTAAATGTACTGTACTCGTGATGGCAAAGCTGAATTTTCAGCTTCAGTCTTCAGTCACACGATCCTTCAGAAATCATTCTAATATACTGATTTACTGCTCGAGAAACATTTCTTACCGCTGTTGCAAATGCAGTTGTGTTGGTTTATGTTTGTGTGCAGTATGCATCAGACGGTCCGTGAATGGACTGTGAGAGGTCTGTACGTGTGCCGCCTGAGGCTGAGACCGTCCGACAACCAGAGATTAATGTTCGACATGATGCTTTCTGCTCAGCGTTGTTTGTATGATAGTATAGCCCTGGGTGGAGGTGTAGAATATGAGAAAATGTCTGTTTGGAGGAAGTGTTTCTGCAGCGGCACCTGTCTATAGTTTGAAATTCATGTCTGACAGCATGCGTGTCTGTATGACAGATGTTCATAGTCGGAGAATGGCAAATGTTTATGTCTAGAGAAACTCAAATATTAGCACACAACATGGCACGCACATTAACATTAAATAAGGTAAATCACCCCCTCGTGCGTTAGCTCTCACACACGCGAATTTCAGAACACAGCATGAAGATGCCCCCCGAACCATAAATCATCAAGAACTGTCGCACACTGAGCTGAAGTGGAGTTCTCAGTCAGCAGTATCAGCAGCATCAGAGAGCCAGCTGTCTGAAGAAATGCTTTGTGCTGTTTCCTGTTCTGTCATTTATTGTGTGGAATGTACACACAGGTATCATTGCTTACATCAATCTGTCAGCACTAAATCAGTGCATCTGAAGCCTCGGGGCATAAAGACTGCCTCTGCATTAGTAAACCACCTGTGTAGCTCCAGACTAAATCAATACTTCCTTTAATGCTCAGATGTGGAGAGTGGACCAGAGCTCACATGCTGTTATGTGTTATATATACGAAGAAGTTTATGTTGGTTCATTTATTATTTTTATTGGTTTTGAAACTCTACCATGGTTGTATTATAGTTTTTTAGTTTAAGAGAAAATAAAATATTACTGTTAAATACAGCATCCATCCAACCATCTTAATGATAGTCCATCCATCCATCCATCCATCCATCCATCCATCCATCCATCCATCCATCCATCCATCCATCCATCCATCTGTCTTTCTGATGGTCCATCCATCCGTCTGTCTGTCCCATCCGTCGTCCGTCTTTCTGATGGTTCATCCATTCATCCATCCATCCATTAGTCTTTTTTAATGGTTTATCCATCCTTCCATCCATCAGTCAGTCTTTCTGAATGTTCATCCATCTATCCGTCTGTCTGGCTTTCTGGTTTTTCTTTCATCCATCCAAGAAATGCAAATTTAAGAAATGAATACTTTTATTCAAATGTATTTAATGCACTCATTAAATTTATCAGTATGGCAGTAATGGCTTTTAGATTGTTACAAAACATTTATATTTCTATCAAATGATTTCTAATAAATTCTGTTCTTCTGAACTTTCTATTAATCCTGAATAAAATTAATTGTAAACTTGTGACTTAAAACTTTGAAAAACTTTGAAAAATATCTTAATGAAAGATAAAGATGAAAGAAATAAAGATATTGTTTATATACACACTTTTGCATGTTGTGTATTTTTATGATTATTGTAGTAAAATAATCCTTTTTGAATTAGATTGAATTTTTTTTCTTTTTTTCCTATTACTATAGTATTTAGTTTCTAAAGGCTTTTTATCTAGGGGAAAAAAAATCACAACAAATATTATATTTTACATTATAGAAACAGCAGTGTCCATTTATTTCACCACAGAATTGATGGTTTACTTGTGATTTAGTATGGTTAATATGCAAGAAAGTCATAAAGAAACATGTCAAAAACTCCCTTTTGATGTGTCTTTTCAGAATCAATTCCTTGTTAACCATAATTTCTCCCTTGAGGTGTAAAAATACCTTGTTTTTGACAGATAGAACTAAATACAGCACAAATCTCAATGCTTCACACCTCCTTTTCATACTTAGCTTTCTCAAAGATGTTTCACAAAGCTGTCAAGTACTGCATAAACACATCTGCACTCCATGCTACCGACAGACACGCTAGCGAGTTCAAACATGAATTTTCACAACCGGAGAACACACAGACTTTTTATCTATTACCTGAAGCTTTAAAAAAGCGCTGACAGACTCGTGCCGGAGAGCTGGCTTCCGGAAATAGAAATGACGTGCTGAGGTTTTGATTGGAACAGGACATCTCAGGGTAGACAGCCGCCAATATTTGCCAAATATGATAAAGGTTTTAAATGAACACAAGCTAGTTTTCATAATTGGAATATGGCTCTAACGGTGCTAATGAAAATGTGTCTTTCTAATCGAAACTGTTTGTTTGGACACCTTGATATGGATTATCCCCATGTTTCTATATCCATACAGATTTGATAATTAGCTGTTTTGTCTAATTGTATCTTCATAAAATGTAATCTTGTGCAAGTTTGCTCTCTGTGGTGCAAATGTCGTCACTCATCTGCTTTGTGCATGAATCATTCCTCATTAGCCCTACTGGGTATGATAACGCTCGGATGATTCAGCACAGTTCAAATATGCTGTGATAAGCCCTGACTGGGTCTGCTGGAAGCTTCTGTCTGTGTATCAACATATAATGCAGTGTGATATTTTACCCTGAGGGGCTTTAACCTTCAGCTTCACCCTTCGTATCATGCGGCTCTGAATATTTCAACACTCTAATTCTTTTTTAATGCTTCCCATCATTTTCAAAAATTGAATCATTTTAAGACATCTTAACCATGAATAGTATTCTTTCTTTTGATTTTTTTTAATCTGGCATGATTTTTGATCGGCAAACAATACAATTTAAAAAAAAGGGAACAATCTCGTAATAACAACCCACAACGCCCTAGCAACCAACTCATTTGCTAAATATTTTAGCATCTTTTGCATAGGCAATTTCAAAAGAATGTAAAACATATAATCTTATTGTGAGTGTTTTAAATTAAGCACTGACACACAGAAATTATGGATAGTTGCATATTTTAGGGCCTTACATTTAATAAAATTACCTTTAATTTGATTCTCATTTCAGTTTTAGTATTTTTGTTTTCGTACTTCTACTCAAAAGAAAATTAGAAATGTTGCCTTGGCTAATAAACTGAATATTAATTTCATGAGGACTTTAACTAAAACCATTAAAAACATATTTATAATTGAAATAGAATGTTTGTTTTTCCATCAAATTTTTTTATTCTATTTTATTTAAGCTCAATTTCAATTATAAATATGTTTTTAATGGTTTTAGTTAAAGTCCTCATGAAATTAATATTTAAGTTGTTTGGCTTTTAGTATGAATATATTAGCTGTACTGTCACCCATCCATCCATCCAAAATGAAAGCAATTTGGAACAACAGCAACTTAGCCACAGAAGTGATAGGCCATGTAAAATCAAAGAGTGGGGTCAGCGCATGCTGAGGTGCACAGAGCACACAAGTCGCCAACTTTCTGTAGAGTCAATAGCTACAGACCTCCAAACTTTGTCTGGCCTTCCGATTAGCTCAAGAACAGTGTGTCGAGAGCTTCATGGAATGGGTTTCCATGGCTGAGCAGCATCCAAGCCTTACATCACCAAGTGCAATGCAAAGTTCCGGATGCAGTGGTGTAAAGGCGGGCGTACACTGTGCAAATTCGGACACTCGGGAGGTTGTGAGATATTGCTGACACTATGAGTCGGTTCATTTCATAATCGCATCAAATCATCTGGTACACGGCATGACTGTTTGCACCGCGAGCCGGCAGCAATCACAAGAGCTTTTGTGCTAAAAACAGAGACTGGAGCTTCAATGTTGCTGCCATAGCTTCAGATAAAAAAAAAAAAAAAAATTGTGTGCAAATGATTTGTTTAAAAGCAGAGAACAGTAGCCATGCCTTTCAGAGGGAGTGTGTGTGTGTGTGTGTGTGTGTGTGTGTGTGTGTGTGTGTGTGTGTGTGTGTGTGTGTGTGTGTGTGTGTGTGTGTGTGTGCTGTATGGTTGCAGCCACTGAGCTATAGCCTAATAATACTCATAGATTGAGCCTATGTGATGTGGTTGTGCAATAGGGGACAGCCATACGCTGGTGAAAATCGGGCCAACTCCCCAAATTTTTTAAACATGCTTAAAAATTATCGTGAGGTCGGGAGGTGCTCGTAACGTGCTCAGCTCGTTTCATATGTCCTCTCCCACGCATTGAGCCAAGACCATACGAGCAACCACAATGTCCACCCGATTTCTCCTGAGAGAAAAAAACGCCTGCGAGCCGGCTTAAAGCACGCCACCACTGGAGTGTGGAGACATGTTTTCTGGGGTCAAAATATGTCAGTGCCACTGCTGAAATCTATTGCGTACATGCGTATATAACTGTGGATACAGTCAACTTGCTCTTGAACATGTTTTGACTGTTCCAATATGGTGGATGGAGACGCTTTTGAACTATGCCGGTACATTTGGTCTGTTAATTCTGACAGATAAAAAACTATCTATAAAAACTTAGATCAGGGTAAATATTTATACTTTGTGTGCTAATGAACATGAATCCTTTCATAATAAACCCTGTAATTTGTGACCTTATGTTTGGAGTGTGATCTGAAAAGAGAGGTTACAATCATTTCTTTGTAAGTGGCTTCCTGTAGATGATGTGAGATGACAGCTGTTGAATCCTCGCAGGGACCTCTGCTCTTAGACACCGCGGGTGAGAAAAACAGAAACCTCAATGCAACACAAGATGTCAGTTTGTTGTCATGGAGACCGGCGTCCACTGTTCAGTCAGCAAACCGAACAGTAGTGTTGAGATGGTGGAGCTGGTGGTTATGAAATAGAGCTGGTTTGAGCTATCGTACACCGTTTATTACTTGGTAGGAGGTTGATTTACTATTCAGTACATGATTTATTCAAGGGCTTTTCTCAAGCTTTACAATTAAATGCAAATAATGAGATGTTCTCATATGCCACAGAATAAACTGGAGGAAGGTTGAGTTTTAGGGTTGGTACATGTGGTTTAATTTCAATAATTGTAATCATCAGGGTTCCCGCAGTCATGGAATACATATCTGGAAATATAATAAAAAATAAAATTAAAAAGTCTAATTTAAAAAAAGTGTTAAAGGTCATGGAGAATTCATTAAAAATGTATGTAATGAATAAAACTTTAAAGTTATGTTTTGCTCTAAAATACTTTTTAAACTGGTTTGGTGTTGCTTTTTTGTAACTGTGAACATTAACGGTAACACTTTTGAACATTATATTTAGTTGGGCTTTACATGGCTTACATATTTTCATCCTTCATATAAAAGAAAATATATTATCCAATATCATAACTAAATAAAGTAATAAAAAATTATAATATAATAGCATTAAACATAAATGAACATGTACATTTAGCAATAAAATTAAATAGAGAAAAAAAAAAAACGGGGGAAAAAAAAAACGGGCCAAGCCCAAAATGGCTTAACCGCAAATTATTGGTTAGGAAATTAGCAAACATTTAAGCAAATGCACTACTTAAAAAGGCATTGCTGTCTCAGAAAAAATAAAAAAAATAAAAATTTCTGTCATCATTTACCCCCCCCCCCCCCCCACCAGTTGTTCCAAACCTATTCAAGTTTCTTTGTTCTGCTGAACACAAAAGAAGATATTTTGAAGAATGTTTGTTGCAAGGCAGATAGAGCAACCATTCACTACCATAGTAGGGAAAAATAATGAAGATTTAATTAAAGATTTAATCTAAAGATGAATGTTCCTGCTCAAATTTGCCCTGTTCAGAGTCCAGATTTGAACCCTATAGTGAATATTTAGTCTCACATTAAACTCAAGTAAATAAAATAATTTAACATTTCTGTGTTTTGAGTGCTTTTCATATTTGAAGAATGTAAGTCATGGAATAATTATGGGTATTCATTGTCCATGGAAATGTTCTGTTTATTCCCCACAGCTCCTGTGTTCTACTTCGACAGTCAGGAGTATCACATCGATGAGAGCGATGGTCATGTTGAAGTTCGTGTGTGGAGGACAGGGACGGATCTCTCGAAAAAAGCTACAGTGACCGTGAGATCCCGCAAAACGGATCCTGTTTCTGCTGAGGGTGAGTGATAACGTTGGAACTTTTTTTCCCCATCCTCAACCAGCGTTGTTACTCGTTTCATATAGAATGCAGACCGTCATAACAGAGGATATTTACATATAAAAGCCTTAGGGACAGATTTGCTAACAGCTTGTGCCAGCGCAAACCCCTTTTTCGTTCTTTCAGATGAATGCAATTAGAGTTATATAAAAAAATGGCTAATCCAAGCATTATAATGGCAGGTAATACAGATGCCGGTCTGTCGGAAGCTAGATTTTTACTTTATAATATGTTAAATATGGATATTTTTCTTACACAAATCCATCTGTTCATGTCAGAAGGCATTTATTAACCCTCTGGAACTGTATGGATCACTTTAATGATAGATGGATGCACTTTTTTGGGCTTCAAATTTTATGCTCCTATTCACTGCCATTATAATGATTAGAAGAGCTATGACATTTTTAAAATAACTCTGACTGTATTCCTTTGAAAGAAGAATGTCACATACACCTAGGATGGCTTGAGGATGAGTAAATCATGGGGTTATTTTCATTTTTGGGTGAACTATCCCTTAAAGCCATTTTTCGTCTGTGTTGTTAGTAGATCACATGCACCTTATTATCATCGGCTCAGCTTGTTCGCAACCCTGCGTGAATTTGCGCTGCTCTTGAAAGATATGTTGGTCATTATGGATATGTTCTGGAGAAGTTCTCTTTAATGTGTAAATCACCCACAGAACTTTGCACTCCCATCAGAATTTTTATGGGATGGTGTTTTTTTCCTGTTTAGTAATCCTGGCCCTTAAATGTAAATGGACTGCATTTATATAGCGCTTTTAACAGACCCTATGGCCATCCGCTTTATGGCGCTTTACATTTTTGCCTCACATTCACCCATTCATACACATGTAAGGCACCATCCAGCTCGTCGGGAGCAGCTGGGGTTAGGTGTCTTGCTCAAGGACACCTTGACACTTGGTCAGGTGGAACCGGGGATCGAACCACCAACCTTTTGGTTTGTAGACAACCTACATAAACCACTGAGCCACTGTAATTCAATATAATTAACGGTCAGTGAAACTCAATGCAAGACTAAATTATGTCTGTTTGGGTGAGGAAATCTGTCTTATGTTTTAAAAATGAAATGCTTAATATTTGTATAAGTATAGTTTCTTGTAAGTATATTTTCTTGTATCTTCATTCCTTTCTTCCTACAAACATATGAACTGCAATATGCTGAACAGTAAGAAGTTAGTGTTATTGACTGTTTTGGCTTAGTCCTTGAACAAGGGATGCGTAGCATCAAAGATGCAGTTAAAGGCTCTCGGCAAAGCTGAAATAATTTTTAAAAAAAAACTCTGTTCATCGGAGTCCTCTGTGCAGGCAACCCAAACTTAGCTATAAGTTCTATGCCGTATATTGATCCCTCGAAAAAGCAGAAACAGCAGTCTCTGAGAGGATTAATCGAAAGTGAAAATCCTGCGCATCTGCGATTAAATACCGCCTGACCTCTTTCTGACTTTAACCTTATTTCTGTGTGTTCATCCACTAGCGGGGGTAGACTATGTGGGAATCAGCAGAAACGTGGACTTTGCACCGGGTGTGAGCATGCAGATGGTCAGAGTCATCATCTTGGATGACCTAGGCCAGCCCGTTCTGGAAGGAACGGAGAGATTTGAGCTTATTCTCCGGATGCCCTCCAACGGAATTCTGGGAGATCCAGCAACAGTCACGATCTTTATCAACGACTCCATTTCAGACTGTGAGTATTTTTGAAGATTTTTTCTAACAAATTTGTGACTGACACATACACACACACACACACACACACACACACACACACACACACACACACACACACACACACAGACAGACAAACCTAATATGAGTGCTTCTATAATTGGAGATACATTTTGCAATGAAAAAGATTAAACCTGTTCACTAGCAGAAATTCTTTCCAGTATTCTTATTGAAAATATATTACATTTTAATAATTCAGTGCTTTTTTTAACTTACATGTTTTTAATGTGTGCCAAAATTTATGGTTTAATTTAAGATTTACGTTATTTTGAAACAATTATTGTATTGTTGTAGGAAAGTTACTATTTAGGGCTTTTATAAATTAAATATTAACAAAAGTAAAATATACATATATTTTTTTTTATACCAAATGTACCTGCAGTTATAGGATCTCCCACATATAAGTACTTTTCATGCCTGAAATAGTTAACCCTTGTTTAGTATTTTACACTAATAATACTTGACCACGGTTTATCACTTATTCCTGGGCATGCATAATCTGAAGTTTCATACATACTGTACATTCATAAACCCTGGATTAACATCCTTATTTGCATATTTACTGTGGCAGTTTTATTATGATGTGTGCAGCATGCATTAAGGCTCTAGCGTTGCTCATCCTCATATTATACATTGCCGACTGTACTATCAATGTTTTCCTGAGTATACTATAGGTAAGAATAAAAAAAGTTATGCTTTTTCCATCGTTATTTGCAATTTTTCAACTGTTGAGACCATGCAACACATGTTGTTTCTATGACTGTCCAAAGCATGTGAACACAAGGCATGTGATTGGGCATCTGTTGCCAAGCATTCTAAAACCGCATTGTTTCACATATTTTGCACCGCAATGCAGAGTTAACACAAGCAGTCCTAAACCTGCTCCAGAGCAAAGTGTGAAACGTTTCTCTACCCAGGGTTAAAGCCGGGTGACCCACGTATTACTAGTTTTGGTCTATGATACAGACAGAGGTAAATTGTTGTATTAGAGCATCTGGATTTGACTATTCTTTTTTTCAGTGCCAAAGGTGCAGTTTAAACAGGCTGTCATGACCAAAGAGGAGAGTGAAGGTCACATCGCCGCAGTGGTACACCGCAGCGGAGACATCAGACACAAGTCCACTGTACGTTGCTACACCCGGCAAGGCTCTGCTCAGGTGGTGTCCGACTTTGAAGAGAGACCCAACACTGATGTGTCCATCGTGACTTTCTTGCCTGGTAAATAACCTCTTTTCGAAGCTAGGATATGGAATGAAGGGAAGTACAAACAAACAGATGATGAACAAAATGAATTAATAAATGAACGAACAAATAAACAAATAGGTGAGCAAATTAAACTTAAATTAAAGGCACAATAGGTACGATTTAGGGATTAAAGGGTTAGTTCACCCCAAAATGAAAATTCTGTCAATAATTACTTACCCTCATGTCGTTCGACACCCGTAAGACCTCCGTTCATCTTTGTAACGATGTTCGTAGATGGGAAGGAAGGAGGCGGGAACCGGCGAACGTTTAACAACATTTATTAACTCAAAATAAATAAACAAAACGAAAGTAAAACCGCGGGCAGTCGTCCGTGAACACACAAAATAAAACGTGGGCAGCCCCTCACGGACGACTGCCCACAAACACATAAACAAAACTAAACATAAATTCCAGGCCTGGTCCTCTCTCGTCTTCCGCAGCTCTTGCTCCTCCTTATATGCTCCCGTCACATGGCCGCGAGACGAGACCGGTGTGTGCCACGCAGCTGGCACTCGTGAACATTAATCACCGGCCCGCTCTCGCGGTCCCTCGCCCCGCTGCCTGTCACACCACATACCCGAGACTGCGCTCTACCCCCCCCCCCCCCCTCCCGGGGGGGCCACTCACGGCGGCCGCGGCACCTGGGGGTAAGGACAGAGAGGCGAGAGAAATGTAGACGGGAGCACGAGGAGCCCGCGGAGCCCGCGGAGCCCGCGGAGCCCGCGGAGCCCGCGGACGAGAGAGGGGAGAGAGGGAAAAAAGAAAGAAAGAGAGGAAAAAAAATCCTGGTCCGGTTCCCAGACACACTGCCTTTCAGCCCTCCGCCCGTGCGATGGCACTGGACGCCTGGTGGGCAGCTCGATCCTCCTCCGCCCCCTGGCGGCCGGCGGTGACTCCTCCTTCTGAGGGACCCGGCAGCGAGCCCCGCGCCCCGTGCTCCGTCACACCACAATCTTCAGAACACAGTTGAAGATATTTTTGTTGAAATCTGATGACTCAGAAAGGCCTTCACTGACACCAATGTAATTTCCTCTCTCAAGACCCATAAAGGCACTAAAGACGTCGTTACAAAGCCCATCTCACTACAGCGGCTCTACAATCATTTTATGAATCGACGAGAATAGTTTTTGTTGGCAAAAAAAACAAAATTACGACTTGTATAGTGATGGGCCGATTTCAAAACAAAGTTTAGAACGGTTATGAATCAGTGTATCGATTCATGATTCGGATTGCGTGTCAAACCACAAACTGCTGAAATCACGTGACATTGGCGATCTGAATCATGAATCTTTTCAGAATCTTTTTTTTACATCTAGAGGCGAAAACTACATATTGTGCCTTTAATGAATGAACGAACAAACAGAGTGAATTAATGAATTAAATCTGAATTATACAGGTAAAATGACACACTTCACCTCTATTTGTTATCAGCCATTGAAGTTAAAAACATTTGTCTGAAAATGAGGTCACAATCTCACAAGAACAGTGAAAAAATGTGTTCAGACTTTGGTCTCCATGTTTTGGTCCCTAGGTGAGGCTGACAAACCGTGTGTGCTAAAACTGGTGGATGATTCGATTCACGAGGAGGAAGAAGAACTGAGGCTGGTTCTAGGGAGCGCGAAGAGCGACTCGTCGTATGGAGCATCCATAGGCAATCAGAACGAAATGCTCATAAAGATCAATGACAACACTGACAGTAAGAAAGAAACAAAAAAAATTCATTTGAAATGCGCTTTGGATTAATATTAATATAAACACCTGACATTAAGGTTCAGATTTTTTAGAATTTGGGTCAAACTTCAGTAAACTCTCTTACAGATTCTTTTTGACAAAGAATCTTTTAATGAACAAAAGCTCCTCAATTCTCATCTGTCTTCTCAAACCATTCATTTTTCTCTGTCAGAGCCCATCATTAAGTTTGCAGAGACAAAGTTCAGTGTTAGCGAACCGAAAGAGTCGGGGCAGATGACGTTGGTGAAGATCCCCATCCGCAGAACAGGAGACTCTTCGAAAGTGTCTCTGGTGAGGGTTCACACGAAGGACGGCTCTGCCATATCTGGAGAAGACTACCATCCCATCTCCCTCGGTGAGGCTTCTAGAGGCCAGAACGGGTCATTTGCATTCTGAATGTGCCGCATCACATTATACTGGTAGATTGGCAGGTGGCTCCAGGCAGCTTTCGTATGCATTTCCTGCCTACATCAGGTTATATAGAGTTCAGGATGCAAATGGCAAATGCAATCAGGTGTGGAAGCGTTTAGGAGAAGAAATATCTGGATGTTGTTTATCTTTTAGTCTATATATGTAATCAGATCTTTTGTGTGTGCAGATGTTGAGTTTAAAGCGGGTGAGACGGAGCATGTAGTGGAGGTGGAGATTCTGTTTGATAGCATAAGAGAGATGAGAGAAGCCTTCACTGTCCACCTGAAGCCAGATGAGAACATGATTGCTGAGATCCAGGTGAGAAACGGTGAAAATGTTTCATGCGATACGTTCTTCATATTTTAAGTTTCATATGCATTTAATGGGAATTACAAATCTGTACTGGCAGATGACTAAAGCCATCGTGTACATTGAGGAGAGCAACAGTATGGCTGACGTCACATTCCCTTCCCTGCCTCATGTTGTGTCACTATTACACTATGATGATGTCCAAAGAAAGAAAGAAAATGCCCACCCACCTGCTGGTTACCCCGTCGTCTGTGTCACGGTAGGTTTGTCAGTAGAAAAAGTTTAATGTTATTATGGGGTCGTTTTTATCAAGTTTTCAGTAGATTCTTGAAGTACAAGTGAATGAAAAAGATTATAAGATCATAATGCCAGAGCTATAATATAATGTGAATAAACAAAAATAAAAGCCTCACAGTGATTGTATTTCTTAAAATTATAAGGACATTATGAAAGGGCAAAAGCAACCCAAACAAAGTTTAATCTTATAAATCCTCCATGTTGTTCTTTGTAATGAATTATTAAATCCTCTGTGTTGTTCCTTGTAATAAATTATTAAACATAAGTCGGTTGTGTGCAGACCTTTGTTGTGTGGATTTTTCCCTTACAGTGAAGTATAATGATGATAAAATTATTATTATTAATTATATTATATTATATTATATTATATTATATTATATTATATTATATTATATTATATTATATTATATTATATTATATTAATGTAAACAAAAAAATTGGGGTCAGTTTTTTCATGTTTTTTTTAAAGGACTCTCTCAGACTGCATTTATTTTGACCAAAAATACTTGAATTTAAAGATCAAGGTAAATTGTACTTAATGGGTCTTCCGGGAGACATCTTCTGTTGCTTCCAAAGGGCAATACTAAATGAAAAAAATATATATTTAAAGGAACTGTATGTAAGAAATGTATTTCAGTTAATCATAAAATGGACCTGGTATGTCACTAGACATTAAGAAATCCTGTTAATTTCAATACTTATATCACTGACAACAGTAGTCCGACCAGGATATTGTCATTTAAAAGTTGTTGTTGCAGGCCTCAACTGATGTTGAAGTTGACATGTTGTGTTTTGGCTGTCTTCGAAACTTTTGGCTGTTCCTGCAGCCCATCTGGCAACCTCGAGTAAGGGGGAGGGGGAGAGGGGATACACCGCTCTACAGTTATTTGAAAGTGATTGCAGTACCAGTTTTGGCCACAGTCTTACATACACTTACTTTAAATAAAATAAGAAACATTTGGAGATTAGTCACCCCACGGTTCTTAATGCTTCATGTTTCCTTCTGGAGTTAAACTGCTCAGGACAAACAAAAGAACTCATGAACAACCATCAAAAAAATAAAAATAATAAAAAAAACTGCTGTGGCTCATCCAGGCAACGACACAGTAGTGTACATAAATTTTTGAATGGGGGAATTTTTATAAATTCAAGCGTGTGGACTATATGTAAACATCTTTATGTAAAATATCTATTAAATAAAACATAACGTGTTTTGTATGATCCCTCATATTTTGTGAACATTATTCACAGATTCTAAGCAAGACTGTATATAATTAATATATAACTCACCCTACATTTTTAAACGGTAGTGTTTTCATTGAAGCTACATTATCAGATTTTCTTTCTTGTCCTTGTTTATTTCTCTTGACTCATCCAGGCCTGCAACCCCAAATATCCCGACTATGATAAAACAGGCTCCATCTGCATTAGCGAACGCATCAATGACACGCTGACTCGTTACCGATGGCTCATCAGCGCCCCTAGTGGTCCGGATGGCGTCACCAGCCCCATGCGAGAGGCTGACTTTGATACCTTCTTTACATCTTCCAAGATGATCACCTTAGACTCCATTTACTTCCAAGCGGGCTCTAGAGTGCAGTGCGCGGCCCGTGCTGTGAATTCTAACGGTGATGAGGGGCTGGAACTGAGCAGCCCCATTGTGTCTATTAGCATGGAGGAAGGTGAGCCAGAAAACATTACATTAATGGAGATCATATGAAAATGTTTTGCTTTGTATAGCGACACCAAAAAACATTATGCTTTTCCTGAGCTGCTGGTTATAATATACCATTTGCAATGTGGAATTAGACTGTCAGTAGGTGGTAATATGCTTGAAGTAATGTTTCATGTCTTTGATGTTCCTGGGCAGGGATGTGCCAGCCACGTAAATTGGGCACAGTAGGTGCTGAGCCCTTTTCTGCCAAACTACGTTATACAGGCGCTGAAGACTCTGAATATGCCAATCTCATCAAGCTTACTGTCACCATGCCCCACATAGACGGTGAGAGAATTATTTCCCTTCTGGGCTGCCAGGTTGTTTTCTTAGTTCAGCCCCTCCATGAGAAACCCTTCTAATATATTCCCTTTGGGGGGTGGGGGCGGGGGGCGGTATTCTTTTGGGATTTATGCGTTATTTGCTGTCAAAACTAAATATTACAGCGCTCTTCAAAAGCTTAAATCAAAGTCTGAAATAGGCATAAATAAAGTGTCATGTCACAAATTTGCAACGTTTTCCATTAAAATCACGTTTGTCTTATGGGAAAAAATTATTAAAAGTATTTTGAAGTATTTGGGAATAAACTGTCACAAGTTGTTTCACATCAGAAATCTAGGACAGGCAAGACCAATTATGGTTGCGTTAATATTAGCTTCTTAACTCATCAGAAGCTGCTTTTAACTGTACTTTTCCTAGCTTTTCCTACAATACAAAACAAAATAATAATAATTTTACAGCATGCAAAACGTATAATATTTTATATAAAAATGATATTATTTACTCACCCTAATGTTGTTCAAAACACATTTGACTTTTCTGTGAAAAGCTATACAATTTTCATTTATATAGTCGATTTTTGGATTGTCCAGCATACAAAAACATTATTTGATTCATGCACCATATTTCTCATCTTCTGAAATCATATGATAGCTTTTTGTGAGGAAAGCAAGTGCGCAAATTTGAATGAGCATGTATAGATTAGTCATAACTGGTGATAAAGCTTTAACACTGATAGCTCTGATAGCTTTAAAGAAAATTGGAAAATAGTGCACGTTATATGAACTTGTTTTGATTACTAAAATGATATATAGAAAAAAGGAGCTTGCACATTCTTCAGAATATCTCCTTTTTGTTTTCAACATTTAAAAAAACATCATACAGGAAAAAGAGCAAATAATGAGAAACATTTTTGGGTGAACTATACATCATATTGTCAGGTAATACTTCTAAACTTTATAGGAGGATACAGATTTTTCTTTTTCAGATTCATATTTCAGTGGTATAGCTTATAAATATTAATGCTATGAAATGTTTCTTTATAAAGGCGGTATAATGAATCTCAATGTGATTTCAGTTCGTTAATTGTCATTTATTTTCTGTGTGCTACAGGCATGCTCCCTGTGGTCTCCACCCGTGCGCTGTCCAACTTCGAGCTGACTCTGAGCCCCGATGGCACTCGCGTGGGAAACCACAGGTGCTCCAATCTGCTGGACTTTAATGAGGTGTCCACACGACACGGCTTCCTGACCAAGGCCACCCGGAATATAGAAGGTGTCGGTGAGACTCCGCCGTATCAGTACAGCCCTGTCCTCAGAGGCCAGAGCACTCTACGCTTCTACAGGAACCTGAACTTGGAGGCCTGTCTGTGGGAGTTTGTGAGTTATTATGACATGTCTGAGCTGCTCACAGACTGCGGGGGAACGATTGGGACAGATGGGCAGGTGAGACGTCATCTTAGCTTTCCGAATTCTCTGAATTCTAATGATTAGTGGTTCATAAATCACAACTGTTCTTGTCCTAGAGCTAAAAAAACACACTTTAAAGCATTCCTGGATTTGAAAAGACAATAGATTTTATGGTTCCTCATTTATCGCTTCACTTCTGTAGACACACTGCAAAAAAAAATGTGTTGGTTTTTGTTGGTTTAACTTAAAAAAGTAAGTAACCTGGTTGCCTTAAATTTGAGTTGATTGAAATAAAAAATTTGAGTTGATACAATGAAGGAAATGTGTTTAATAAATAGAAACTCTAAATATTCTTGTATCTGAACCACATAAAAAATTTGATAAATAATGAAAATAGCACTATTTGGCATGTTTCACTGCGTCATCACAAATAAAACACACACAATTACCCAATATGCTTACAAAATCTTTTAATATTTTAATAAAGGTTGTCGAATCTCAAAAAAGTTCATTGTATTAACTCAATATTTTAATTTCAATTAACTCAAAATTTTAAGGCAACCAGGTAACTTTTTTTCTAAATAATTTTTTACAGTGCATGTTTACACCACTGTAGTCTATATAGGTATTATTTATTTTTTATTTATTTATTTTTTGCACAATGATAAATTTATTTATAATGACAAAATAGGGCACAATTCACCTTTATTCCACAAGGTGGCAATGTCTGATATGCTATGATGAAGTGACGTTTCACTCATAGTTACCTATTTTAAAGACGTTGAAAATGAGTTTGGAGAATATGCGCAGGATCCCGAATATGCGTCAGATGCTTGAGCTCTGACGAGGACATATGATGATGAAACATCTGCTCAAACTGAACGCTTCCATGCTCCAAAAGGAAATATGTTTTATGTTATTCTTCTGTAATTGTTACTCTAACATCAGGAGTTTTATATATCATCGCGACAGGTAGAGATCTATCCATGTTTAAATATAGATCCGGGTCGCTAACGACCCAGATATGTAAGAATGTTTGGTCATGCATTTAAGGGTTAAAGAGTTGGATTCTCATGCTAAACATGTCAATATTTCCGAAAAAACGAGTTGGATGTATGATGGAGTATTTCTGCGCCAGATACACTCCTGCAGGATTCGAAACAAGTGTCGGAAAGTTTTTTCAGAGTACGTCCCTGTTTGACTTCATAAAGGACGGGATTGCTTGTATGGGCACTTCTGCCGGATAAACACGAGCGCACGTCAACCCGAGTGAGAGCGAGAACGTTTCTATCAACGAGCAAGCCTTCGGAAGGTTACAGAAGCCGTCGGCAGCGCTGTCATTTTGGTTTTAGACCACAAAATCAGCAATGTCACTAAAGAAGACTTTGGTTTTTGATTGTGAGGGAAAGATAACTTTGTTCAGCTTCCCAAATAACCCAGCATTAAGCAAACATTGGATGCAGTTTTTTTTACGTACAGCAACAGAGTTCTGCAAGTGTGTTTGTTTGTTCCCATTATGAGTCGAAACCGCAGGCAGAGAGTAAAACTGTTTTGTTGGTAATCGGCGTAAAAGTGCACAATCTAAACAACAGAAACGAATAGTGAATCTAAAGTTATCCAGGGATTATTTGATGCTCCTCCTACTGCGCGCATACACAAGCTTGACTGTTTTCAGAAAGAACCAGTACAGCGTATGTCTTTTATAAATATGGTAAAACTTAAAAACTTGTCGGAGAAAGAAGGGATGCAGTACTACTCTACAGGTACTCGAGATTAATTTGAGAATGACAGAAAATGTTTGTTATGTACCCTTTAAGGTAAGTTCACACTGTCAGAGTAACCCAAATTAGATTTTTTTTGGGTCAAAATTTGGCCACTTTCAAATACTAATGTTCAAAAGTTTGGGGTCAGTAAGATTGTCATCGTCTTTTTCCCCCAAGGATGCATTAAAGTGACAGTGAATAGTTCAGTAAAAAATGTATCTCAGTTTCCACACAAATATTAAGCAGTTGAGCTGCTTTCAACATTGATCATTATAATAAATGTTTTTGAGTTTTTGATTTCTGAAGGATCATGTGACATTGAAGAGAGGAGTAATGATGCTGAAAATGATCAGATACAGTCAGGCTGGATTTTGTCAGTTTTGTGTGAATTCTATCTGTATTATTTATTATAATTTTGTCCAGTCAAACTCAAAAACAAATGATTTGGATTTGCCATAAAATAGGAAATATTATATTTATTTAACATTTTAATTTAACAGTATAGTTTAAATTATAATATATACTTAATATATTTTGTTTATAAATAAGCTTATGCATACTTTTAAGACTGGAAGTCAAAGACAAAATCTATATGATGCAAAACATGCCAAATGAAAAATGACAAATTTGAGCAGAAAATTAGAATGTGGTGTGAACTTAGCCCATTATTTCCTTTCCTGTGTTTGTTGTGTGTTTAGGTAGCAGTCATCTGCTATGCTATAGTGTGTAATAGCGGTAGCTTGCATGTTTAAACAGAACATCTAATTTACATAAAATTGATTAACACATCTCCACGAACACACATCTCCATAGGCAGGTTCCTTTTTTTGGACTTTTCGTTGTTTTCATCTATTATTATGCACAGCATAAACTGGCAGCCATGGATTCCTTCAGGTTTTATTTCTGCCACACTCCTCATTGCTTTCAATCGAAGAGGAGACTGACTTAACTGTGACCCGCTGAGCTTTTGTATTCATTCATTTCACTTCAGAATTTTGAGGTCTTGCTTCAATGGCTCCCCGTTGCAATCTAGTGTCTAAATGTCTGAATAATCTACGTTATTACAAACATAAGCTTTAAAATCTGAAATGGCTCCGTAAAACAAGATGTGAATTCTAAACACTTCATCTGAAGGACGTTCTCGGATTCTACTGTGGATATTGAACGGAACAGGTTGAATATGAAAAGCCTGGCTCTTCTTTCCCCCAGGATGGGAATTTGACAATGTTCATGGGGATTTTTCTCATCTTGATTAAACCCGGTCCAGCAGGTGTTCAGACCGGCCTCATTATCCGGGGAGCACATTTTTATAGCCTGGTATTTTGATTGTAATTGACTATGTAAATTAGCAAATGTTTCATTCAATCAAAACAGATTATGCTTTGAGACAGCTAATCTTTTCCTCTAACAAAATACTTCCTGGCTTATTGATGAACTTTACTTTGTCTAACAGCCAGCACTGATTAATAGCAACCTCTATTTTCACATATTTAACATTTTTGTAGCACATTTATAGAGAACCTTATTTTTTTTAGGTCTACTAGAACAGGGATGATGTATAGAGAACGTGAAGCTGTCACACCATGTTGCCCTCCACCTCCATTTTAAGAGAACTGCCCCCTGCTACAGATACTGAAGTTAATACCGATCCCTGCACCTTTTTACGGAAGCCCTGAACTGCAACGTAAAAAAAACAAAATCTGGAATTTTGAGATTAAAGTCTAAATATATTGAGATTAAAGTCGAAGTGTTTAGAGATTAAAGTTGAAATGTTTCAAGATTAAAGTCGAAATATTTCAAGAATTAAGTCGTAATATTTTTTTGGTAAAGATCTGCGCTGGAAATCTGCTTCTGACATCTGATCTATAATAGTTGCTTTTTACTTTTAGCTAGGATTTCAAAAGGAAATTTTCTACCAACTCTGCATATGTCTTCTTAGGACGTTACAAAATATAGTCAGGAATAGACTTTACAGGCGAAAACACTTTTCACACTCAAAATATTTCGACTTTATTCTCGAAATATTTCGACTTTTTTCTCGAAATATATTTTGACATTATTCTCAAAATAATTCGACTTTAATCTCGAAATTCTGGATTTTTTTTTCTTTGTGGTTCAGAGCCTCCGTACCTATTTCTATGTTTTTGCTTTTAAATTAAATATTCACATTCAATATCGCATCGTTTTCAGGGAAGAGAAGCTATGATATATTCCCAAAAGTACTGGGACACCCCTTCAAATCATTGCATTCAGGTGTTCAATCACTTCCATGGCCACAGGTGTTTAAAATTAAGCACCTAGGCATGACACTTCTACAAACATTTGTGAAAGAAAGATTCGCTCTCAGGAGCAGTGAATTCAAGCGTGGTACCGTGATAGGTTGCCACCTGTGCAATAAATCCATTTTTGAAATTTCCTCACTAATAAATATTCGACGGTCAACTGTTAGCGGTATTATAACAAAGTGGAAGAAATTGGGAACAAAAGCAACTCAGCCACGAAGTAATAAGCAATGTAATATCAGTCGCCAACTTTCTGCAGTCAACAGCTACGTATCTCCAAACTTTGTGTGGCCTTCAGATTAGCTCAAGAACAGTGTATAGAGAGATGGAATGGGTTTCCATGGCTGAGCAGCTGCACCCAAGCCTTACATCACCAAGTGCAATTCAAAGTGTCAGATTCAGTGGTGTAAAGCACGCCGCCACTGGACTATAGAGCAGTGGAGACGTGTTCTCTGGAGTGACGAATCACGCTTCTCTGTTTTGCAATCCACTAGTCGAGTCTGGGTTTGGAAGTTGCCAGGAGAAAAGTACTTGCCTGACTGCATTGTGCCAAGTGTAAAGTTGGGTGGAGGGGGAATTATGGTGTTGGGTTGTTTTTCAGGGATTGGGCATGGCCCCTTAGTTTCAGTGAAAGGAACTCTTAAAGGGTTAGTTCACCCAAAAATGAAATTGATGTCATTAATAACTCACCCTAATGCCATTCCACACCTGTAAGACCTCCGTTCATCGTCCCCGTTTGTTTTCAATTCTCAAATAAAGATTTAAACGGTTGTAAATCAGCGTATTGATTCATGATTCGATACGCTGATTCACAACCGTTTGAATCTTTATTTGAGGATTGAAAACAAAAAGGGAAGAGAAGACTGCTGAATAAAGTCGTAGTTTTTGTTGTATTTTCCAAAATGTATTTTCGATGCTTCAAGAGATTCGTTGGTGTAACAGAAAAGCTCTCAAACTAAATATAAATATCTTAAACTGTGTTCTGAAGATGAACGGAGGTCTTACGGGTGTGAAACGACATTAGGGTGAGTCATTAATGACATCATTTACATTTTTGGGTGAACTAACCCTTTAACATCCAATTGTACATTTTTGGAAGAAAACACAAGACTATAATCAAGGAGTTTCAGGTGTTGCTGATATAGAGATAACACTTTTCATGCTCAAACAGCAACATTAAACAGAAAATAAATTTGAAAATGTTAAAAATAAAGTATTTTTTGCATTTTGCAATATTTGTAGATCTTCATCTTCAGTATTATTTGAATGTGTTTTTAAAGGTGCTGAACCTGGTGCAGTCGTACGTGACCCTGCGTGTTCCTCTCCACGTCTCATACGTGTTTCATTCCCCTGTGGGCGCAGGAGGCTGGCAACACTTTGACCTGCACTCTGAGCTGCGGCTCACCTTCGTGTACGACACTGCCATCTTGTGGAAGGACGGTGTCGGCAGCCCTCCGCAGGCAGAACTGCAAGGCAAGTCAGGAATTTGAGCTCCAGATTTATTCATCATCTGTTAAATAAAATAAATTGTTCCATCCAACAACAAAAAAACTCTGCTCTAAGATGAGCAAAATGTTATATAAATGTTACAAATAATCTTTCTAGTTTTAAATTATACATTACAATATATATAAAAAATATTTATATATTTATTGTATATATATATATATATATATATATATACAATAAATATATTATATTATATATATATAATGTAATAGTGTTATTATTTATTTTTTTCAGTGTGTTTTCAATATATTTTCTGTATATATTTTTAAATAATTTATTATATATTATTTAAAAAAATGACGTTTTCCTCATTTATATTTGGTGTGAATGTCATAATTAATTTTAAAAAAATATGAAAAAATTCTCTTTTATAATAAATGTTTAACGGGAGTTAAAATAACCATAATTTCATACCTTTTCGCCACATAAAATCATATTTTCAATGCATTTTTGTTATTTATGTGTATAGTACATTGTATGTAAAGTTTGGCTGTCATGGAAATGGGAAGATATGTAGAGGAACACAGAACTAGTGCAGGGTGTTAAAATTGGAACTTTATGTGAAAAATCATACAATATTTATAATGAAAAGATATTGATATTGGACCATGTTTACTCTGCAGGAGCTTTATATCCAACCAGCATGAGAATTAATGAGCAGGGGAGGCTTGTAGTGAACTTCCGCACAGAAGCTCGCTTCAGAGGCTTGTTTGTAGCGGCGCATCCTGGTAAATGTCCCTTCTCTAAACATCTTCCAAATATGAAATGTTATTAATTATATTCCTATGAATAGAATCATCTTATATTAAAGATTTTTTTTCCAGCAGCAAATTTGAGAGGTCAGAAGACTGCAAGTAGAAGCAAACGATCATGTAAATAACATATGGAACGTATGCCTTTTAAAAATATTTTTCTAAGTTGAATTGGTTAAATGAACTTGCTGTCTCTCACGTGATTACCCAGCATCCTCTGTGAGGTCCATAGTGTTAAGTGCAGATCACCCGGGCTTGACCTTTAACCTCACTCTGGTTAGGACTGAGCCGACCTACAGCCAGCCCATCCAGCAATGGATGTTTATATCAGACTTTGCTGTGAGTTAATCCCTCTTTCCCTAGTTTTTGATTTATATATATATATATATATATATATATATATATATATATATATATATATATATATATATATATATATATTGAGGAACATTTACTTGTACATCTATCAATCATCATTGTATTATATAGCATTATATGTTTTGCCCCCCAAAAAACAATATTGGGAAATATAGAATGATAACTGATATTGATATGCATTGATGCTTGTAGTCAGCTATACTTTTATAAAGATTTTTTTATTTTATTTTTATTTAACCTTTATTTGCAGATCTCACTGATTTGGCCATATAAACATCAGCAACTGCACCAAAATGTATATTCTGAATACATATTTGTGTTTTTTCCTCTTATATTTTCTAATCTAATATTATGTAAGCCGTAAAAGCCAGATTTATCAAATATGGTACTCGCACAACCATGCTTTTTTTTTTTTTTTACATTTGGTTCAACAAACCATTAAATGTACGTAAACAATTATTCATAACCCTGACATTTAAAAGCCAGATGAAGTCAGAAAAATCTCAATGTATTTAAAAAAATATATATTGACTGACTATTATTTCATAGGTCAGCTTTAAAAGATTAGGTAAAGTTTTGTTTATTTTGTATGATAAAATGTTGGTTGTATTGGGTCACCACTTGATGTCCAATGTGAAATCTAGGACCTGAAGTTTTGTTTAAAAAAAAAAAAAAAAAAGTTCTTATGTAAAAAAACTAAAGCAATGTTCAACATGTATGATACCTGTGTGTCTGTGTCCGGCAGGTTCGTGATTATTCAGGCACGTACACAGTGAAGTTGCTCCCCTGTACAGCAGCACTGAATGTGGAGTACACCGTTCCTCCAGTTTGCAACCCTAGAGAGCCGGTTACTTTTGATCTTGACATCCGCTTCCAGCAGGTAACCTAAAGAATTATGTAGTGTCTATATACACCAAGCCAAAATAACCTGCCTTGTTGCCAAATGATATTTACACTAACTGACGTCTGGTTGGGCCAGACAAAATTACAGAAGAGACTAGAACTAGATTTACAGTACAACAGCAATAGTCATGTGTGTGACATGAAGTTTTGACCCCAATCGATCCAAGGTTATTTTGCCGATCTCGCTCTACTCCCTTAAGCCATAAGATCGTAAAGGTTTTTATTTTCAAAAAAGAAATTTAAGAACGTTTTCTAAAAGTGGATATAAAGTGTCTAACGTGTGTTTAAAAGTGTTTATCAGTAGGGTTAGGGGTATGTTTAGGGAGGGCTGTATTGTCCCATTAAGGCAGCATCCATTTAATCATTTTAATAAATATAATAATTTGCGCTCAATGTTATTATTGCATACTGTTTAATGTGCAACAACACTGAGGTGCAAATAGTATCCGCCAATATTTTTAAGTATAAATATAAGCTAACTATAAAACTTATCTAACTATAAACTTATTGCATAGAATATATCACTTTGCTAAGAAATGCAGATATTCTCCTTTAGTATAAATATAATCTATAGCTATTTAAAGGAACACGCAGACTTTTTGGGACTTTAACTTATTCAACGTATCCCAAAGAGTTAGATGAGTCCATACATACCATTCTTATCTCTGTGCGTACCATAACTCTGTCTGACACACTAGCCTAGCTTAGCACAAAGACTGGAGCTAAACGGCTCCGGCTAGCCTAATTTTCTCATTTACATGTTGTGATGTGTATAGTTACATTGTGTACTAAGACAGACGGAAAATTAAGAGTTGTGATTTTCTAGACAGATATGGCTAGGAACTCACTCTCATTCCTGCGTAATAATCCAGAAATTGGAGCTGTTTACCTCCAGTCTTTGTGCTAAGCTAGGCTAGCGGTGGGTGAGTTATGGCACGCACAGAGATGAGAATGGTATGTATAGACTCTGGGGATACGCTGAATAAGCTAAAGTCCCAAAAAGTCGCTGTGTTCTTTTAAACTTAGTGTAAATACCAGCAATTGCTATTTGTACTTGGTGTAATATGCAAAATTATGCTGCTATTCACTGCCAAAAAAAATTTATACATATATATATATCTTTAAAAAGGAAGTGAAATAAGTTCTCTCATTCATGTTAATTTTTTTATTTTTAAATGCTCACTCGACTTATAGTTATAATATCATTTGTAATAGGAAAAAAGTGTGATATATTCTATCAGTTAAACCTGAAGCTCTTCTAAAGAAGCATTGTCATTGTTTAGGTGAGTGACCCTGTCGCTGTGGAGTTCAGTCTTAACACACAGATGCTCCTGCTGTCTAAGAAGGCGTTGTGGCTGTCAGACGGATCTATGGGCTTCGGTCAGGAGAGTGATGCGGCTTTCTCTGAGGGTACGTCTACTGGAACGCCTGCTCAGGGCCGGCGTTTGCTATAGGCGAGCTAGGCGGTTGCCTAGGGCGACAATTGTGTTAGGGGCGCGAGCGCGCTCTAGTGCCACCCATTACTACCCATTGAATCGGAACAAGCAAAATACAACATAATGTTCATTAAACATGATCATCATAGGGCGCCCCCTCAGCCACACATTTTATTACTAATCAACCTGATCAGGGCCGGCGTTTGCTATAGGCGAGCTAGGCGGTTGCCTAGGGCGACAATTGTGTTAGGGGCGCGAGCGCGCTCTAGTGCCACCCATTACTACCCATTGAATCGGAACAAGCAAAATACAACATAATGTTCATTAAACATGATCATCATAGGGCGCCCCCTCAGCCACACATTTTATTACTAATCAACCTGATTATTAGATTGAATTGATGGTGATTATTGATTATTAGTTCAGGCGTAAGGTCAGGCAAGTGCTCATCTTGCGCGTTCATCAAAAATGAGGCGTCTAAACCCCGCGGATGCACAGGGGCGGAAAAAGAGAAAAAAAGAAAGGAAGAAAATCGAAAGAGAGCCCAGTATAGAGGTTAGTCTTCTTATCTCAGCCAATAAGTTGTCAAACAAAATAAAATTACTTAGTATCAATCTTATCAACTAATATTTATTGTCTAAATATTATTAATATTGTCACTAAGCTATCACTTGCTAGTTTTCTACATAATTACTATACGTATTGCAAACATAACTTCACTGACAATAATCTACAATAACCTATATGGATGTCATTTAAATATCAAAAGTCCAGTTCGTTATGAATATGGATAACGTATGCATGTTATTTATGAAAAGTACAAACGCTCTCTACGTGGGCGTCGGAAGGAAATAAATATGGCCTCTCGTTTTTTTTTTTTTTTTTACTGGAGCAGCCTAATGAAAGATGCCATATTATTTACATTAAACACAAATATGCTGTGTTCACCTAATTCTTTACAGAGGCTGTAGTGTAGTGGTAAGACGCATGGCAACAAGATTTGATGCAGATCGATCAGAGGTTCGATTCTGCCTTTTGCCACACTCGCTCTATTCCCTTTTCCCATCACATATCAAATTGGAAAGGCATATATTTTTAATTAAAAGTGAGAAAATGTTTGAAAAGTGGAAATAAAGCGTCGAACGTGTTTAATAATAAGTGCTTCTCGGTTAGGGGTAGGCCTAGGAAAACAGACATGTGCTGAATTAGAGACGATAAAAGTGAGTGGAGTGGGGAGGGGAGGGGTGGGGGGCGCAAAACTCCATCTCGCCTAGGGCAACCAAAGAGCTAGAGCCGGCCCTGCGCCTGCTGTATAACTTCATCAATTCAATACGCTAGCAATGCACTGAAAACCACATAGAACACCTGGCGGCCATTTCACACCGCGAGCAGTGCGTATGTTTTTCTCAGTGCATGTTAATCATTGCATTCAAGCAGGAGCTGGTGTGGGGGTTTCGGCTCAGAGCCTATTTTTGCTGCGCCGCTGATGCTCATAAAGAAATCACTTTTGATGAAGAAAATAAATATGATTTCACACAAAATGCAGAGAATAAGCATATCTTATGTGTTTTAACACAAAAAAAATAATATATGAATCAAAGTATTTATAGAAGATTTACCCATTCACACTTGTTTTAATTATTCATTTTCATTTACCATTTATGTTTTCATCAGAACATGTAAAAATCTAGGTTGTTCAGTTCTTCCGAATAAACATCTGGTACCGCCATACTTGTAAATGGTGTTTTCTGCGGTGTTCTGGGTTATACTGACAATGAGCTTGTTCTCCTCAAGGCGACACAATCTACGGACGAGTGATGGTGGACCCTGTGCAGAACCTGGGCGACTCTTTCTACTGTAACATCGAAAAGGTGTACCTGTGCACCGGAGCTGACGGATATGTTCCTAAATATAACCCCACCAAATCTGAGTTTGGATGCCTTGCAGACTCTTCCTCCCTGCTCTACCGATTCAAAATTATTGTGAGTATGTTTGCAGTATTGTTTTGCCAACTGAAACTAAAATAGAGGTGGAAAAACATTAAATAATTAGAAGAAAATTCTATTTTTATGAAAAACTTAAACTTAGTTTTTCAAGCTTTTTTTTTTAGCTTTTTAAGTTTTTGACATACTACAATACTAAAACTGAAATAAATATTAATTAAAGCTGAATAATATTTAAATTGCCAAAGACACATAGCCTGACATCATCATACTCAATTCTAGTCAGAATATGAGTCTGATACTAGCCTGGATGCCAGCCGAACTCAGCCCCGTCCACAACATTTGAGCTCAGGCGGTTCGGTCTGGACTCGATCCATAGAGGAGTAATTATCCCCGAACAGAAACTGTTCGGACCAATGAAATCATCAGGGCGGGCTTTAGACGATGACGGACAGATGATCAACAGTAACGTAATCATGCACGTCATCAAAGAGGCTTGGATTATATTTGTTCAAATCCTAAACGGAGAGCTTGTTTATATCTGCATCCACCATCACTATTTCTCTAAGAAATGATGTTCCTGTTGGTAATGGTAAGTACTCTGTGTATCCTTGAATTCTTTTTTTTTTTAACAACACCGGCAAAGATCGTTTACTCCAGCGTGCGGGCAGACAGGGTTGCCAAGTTTTTACAACAAAACGCGCCAACTACTAGCCCTAAACAATAGCTTCTCGGGGGGGTTCTCCGGGACAAAAATGGCATTCGGGGGGTAAAATGTGTGTTATTTTGGCAAGGTTGCCTGCTAAAATTCGCACTCATGGGTCTATATATCACATAATATTCGCTTCAACCTGCGGACATAGAAAACAACCCGCTGGAAAAAAAACGCGGACTTGGCAACACAGTCCAGTTGAGCTCTGTTGACATTTGATAACTAACGTAATGCGTCGCTTCGTTGCTCTGATTGGTTGTAGGTCTATCCATTTGAGGTCTTCCCTGGTTCGGTTGAAACACGCCCCATAATCACAGCCCAATGGAGCAGTTTCAGACTAGCGTATGACCACGTCAGGCTAATCTGATACTGCTCCATTGGGCTGTGATTATAGGGCGCATTTCAACCGAACCAGGAAAGACCTCAATTGGATAGTCCCAAGTCTGCGGTTCTCCCGAGGGTTGTTTGAAGCGACCTCAATTGTGTGAAATATAGACCCAGGAATGCGAATTTTAGCTGGCAACCTTGCCAACTTAACACACATTTTACCCCCCACACACCATTTTTTCCCCCAGAGAATCAAGTCCAGACCGAACTGCCTGAGCTCAAATATTGTGGGTGGGGCTGAGTTCGGCTGGCATCCAGGCTAAAAGACACACACAAAATACTTAAATTAATTCAAATGAAATCTGAAAATTAAAAAAATTATAATATTTGTAAATACTCTAATTTATAAATGGTACTACACTATATTAGTCTTCAAAATAAAATACATGCAAATTATATATATATTTTTATATATATTTTTTATAACATTCTGAAGTATTTTTATACATTGCATATTGTGTAATTTAATAGATTTATTTGATACACTTTTTTTAAAGTGGTCTGTTGAAAGTTTAGTTTGTCAAAGACAAAGGCTTTTTAGACAGATGACCATGACGTCACCTTTCTTCTAGGACAAAGCCCAGCCAGAGACTCAGGCCAAGAGCTTTGGGGACGTGGGTTTCAGAGCCCTGCTGGCCATAGATGACCCCTCTGCCCTCTCTCTGGTGAAGCAGCCCGGATCTGATGGATTCAAGCTGGATTCTACTCCACTATTCCAGGTCTAATTCTTTTAAATGTTTATTAGTTATGGTGTGATTACATACAGCAGTGAAATGCGTACTGTATCTGTGACATCACAGGCAGGACTCAAATCCTCTATCTGGTCTGTAGGTGGCAGTAGGGAGAGAGTGGTTCATTCACACCATCTACACTGTGCGTTCGAAAGACAACGCCAAGCGTGGCATTGGCAAGCGGAGTGCAGAGTACCACTCAATAACATCGGGTGACCTCGTACCAGCGGAGGCCGGAGGACGCTCCAGACGGTCCAGCAGAGACGTCCCAATACCCGCGGAGGAGATCGGACCCGAGAACAACCGAGGAACAAATATCATGCACGTGGCTCTGGACCGCAGGCACCGGCGTTCTGCACCTGGGGAGGAGCTGTTCACAGATGGACTGTCTCCACGGGAGCTCAGCGGACGAGATGCGAAAGAGGACGCGGTAACGGTGGCAGGAGCCCTCGTGGGACTGCTTCTCACCGTGCTCGTGGGTGTAGTGTTGGCACTGATGGTCCGCTCCAGGCGGACACCTGCTAAAAAAGCCCTGAGTGTCTCGTCCAGCCTGCAGCCTGTTATAGTTAGAAGTAGCATTGATAATGGAGACAGCTCGGAGGTCTGAAGGACTAATGGACTACTTGGAGACTGTACCGTTCTCCTTAGTCATTCATCGGATCAATTTGTTTGTTTTCTTTGTTTTAAACAAGTGCCTCTGACAGGTTTTATCTTACAGTGATCTCACGTTCATATCCTGTTCTTTACCAGCCCAAAGAAATCGCCATCTACTCTCCACGCCATGGCCAAGTGATATTGTATGTTTTAATTCTGAGTTTGTCCAACAACGAATTTTTGAGGTGTGCCCAGTGATATGTGGTTAAAAAAATGACATTCAAATCAAATTAAATAAATGTAACAAATAAATTAAACTTATCCTTTGATAAATTAAGTTTGATCTATTAACAAAAATGGGAGCTCATTAGTTCCATTTTTAAATTCCAAAATACTTCAAGGAACTGTATGTAGGAAATGTCAATTAATTAAATTCAATTAATCATAAAATGGCCTTGATATGTCACTAGACATTAAGAAATCTGGTTAATTTCAAATACTTACATCACCTATCCTCCACCTATCTTAATCACGAGTCAGTAGTGTTTGGGCATCTGGGTTGCCAGATCTGCTGTAGTTACAAACGTTCCTGCTGATCCTGCAGCCTATCTGGCAACCCGGAGTCAGGGGAGGGGGAGATACACCGCTCTGCAGTCATTTGAAAGTGATTGCAGTACCAGTTTTGGCCACAATCTTACATACACTTCCTTTAATAATTTTCATTAAAGGTGCACTTTGTAACTTTTCAAAACGAAGGTGTAGTTTGATGATGCCAAGTTTGAGCTCAGAATTTTGGGATGTCTTCGCCTCACAGCCGGTGGAAATTGGGATAGGAATCAGGCAGAAATCATGTTCATGGATGTGATTATTAAAGGCCCACACACGCCTCACGAGCAGCGGGACTTTTATTATGCCACAGTGGCCGGCGCCATTTCCGCTTTTCCGGTCATGAGTATATGAGGTAACGCAGCTCTGTTTATCATATTAGATACATCTAAATGTGTTGAAAATGATGTTATGACGTTACTCTGTGCGTTTGCTCGGCGGCTGATGTGACACTTGTTACACACTGCAGTGAGAGTAAAGCATTTCTGCCAAATAAAACCGGAAACCGAGGGTAACACAGATATGATGCAATTGACAGGCGACTTTCTCAGACGTCCCGGTTCATTGGTTAAAATAGCAATTTTTTCATGATTTACAAATAGATAGAAAAATTTGGGACATTGTAAGTACTCATTTGAACAAAATGTATTATTTTTTTACTAGTGCACCTTTAATGAAAAAAAAAAAAAGTTTTCAATAGTTCAATGTTTTAAATCGAAAGAAAGAAAGAAAAATTGTTTTATTAATTATTATTATTATTAGTAGTAGTAGTAGTAGTAGTATTTCAAAAAACACCCTCCCCTACACACACAAAAATTGGGGGGATTCTTCTTTTCTTTTTATTAAGAACGATAATTTTTATTACCCTGGGGTAATTTGTTTCTTTAACCTTTCATTAGTTACTAATACACTATTTTGTGTATTTATATAGAACATTTCATACACAGTGATTATTCAAAGTGTATGAAAGTTTCATTAAAAAAAAATAATTGAAAGAAACTCCCCCTGAGAACCCTTCACTTTGAATACTGTATCTACCGCTATATTGATGATAAAGAGGCATTTACAGAAATATGTTTCTGCCAGGAAAATATATGTTGCAAGAGTCATTTCTAATGAAATGAAAGTGTGCACTCAAATGAACTTATAACAACACTGACACTGGTATTGTGTGTTTCACCTTTATCTCAAGTTTTAAATATGTACTTGGCTACTGTTTTTGGATACGTAATGTCTTTGGAGAATGTGACTGCTCAGTGTGTATTACAGACATGCTGGTTTTTAACAGCAAGTGCCAAGCTCTCAATGGAGAAATGCTTAATATGCATTTCATATCAAACTGTCAAATAGTTGTTGTCACAAAGTTTACATTCAGTCTTTCTGATGTTATCAAATTTCATCTTGTTGCTGCTGTTTTTTTATTAATATTTGTTTGTTATAATTTAAGCATTAGTATCCATTGTATTAAATATTGCAGTCTTATCTCATTTGAGTGTTGTTTAAAAATAAGGGGAAAACTGTGACAGGAAATCCCTCAGATCCTGACATCTGATCCCTCAGATTTCCACGCGTTTTTCACTGTATTTTGCTGTCAAATCTCTCTCAGACTATGTTCACTTTTCTTCTATTAGCTTGTTTTATCAACTGTCACATGTTTGTTGTCTTCACTGTTATTGTTAGACACAAAGTTAAAAAAAAAAAAAAAAAAAAATGTATCCATGTCTATTAGTCTCTATGAAAAACCAGCATCACATTGTCAAATCCATTTCACCTCCTGTCAAATATATTCCTCATCAGGCTAATATTTAAAAAGAAATGTGCTATGCAATAAAATCAGTGTATTGTTTTCATATTCACAGTGGATTCCGCGGCTGATTAACAGACGTGAGCACGACATTTTGGGCACAATGAAATATTCTTTACGTTTGAAATGGTATTTATGGTGAGATATCGTGTTTTTGTACATGGTTCACAGCTAAATATTTCCAATGCTAAATGCATTTTTATGTACTGGGCCTTGAAGCACAAAATAAACAAAGTTTTGAGACTTGAAAACTGCCGACCATGTGTTCTGTTAAGTTGTACCTACTTCAAGTTAAGGAATCTAATTGAATTTAGTGCCAAAATTGTGTAAACAAAATGAAATAGCCTGATGTAAAAACAACCTTGCATATGGCTTTTTAATTGTGTAATTACATATTTATTTACATATTATTGAATACAATATATGAATGCAATAGAATAGCATAAACAGTTTATTTACACAAGAAAATGGTTTGGTCAACACATCAGAACCATTTCTATATCAGGTACAACACAAGGATTTATTTATTTATTTTCTTGTAACATTTTGTATTCGAATTGTTCACATTTATTTATGAATACTAATAGAGTAATTTATGGAAGCTTGTTTCCGCCACAGAATAAAATTTAAAAAAAAGTAAAAGATAATTGTGCCTTTTTATCTCACGATTGTGATATAAACGTGCCATTGCGAGTCAGAATTGTGATATAAAGTTAGAATTGTGAGTGTGTTTTTGACGTAAATCTGACTTTATAACTCCCAATTGTGATTCATGCAAATCTGAATTGTAAGATAAAAAGTCACAATTAGGCCTAACCTTATTTTCTTTCTTTTTTGGGGGCTATTCTATGGCGGAAACGAGGTGCTGAAGGTTTCGCGCTGAAAGAAAATGCTTTTCTTACTTAGTATTTTTGTCTTGTTTTAAGTTCAAATATCAAAAAATTCTTACATTAGAAGCATTTACTAGACAAGCAGACGTTTTTGTCTTGTTTTGGGGGAAAACAACTCAAAATTTAGTGAGTTTTTGCTTAAAATAAGCAAAATAATCTGCTAATGGGGTAAGCAAAAATTCACTCATTTTGAGTTATTTGCCCACAAAACAAGACAAAAACGTTTGCTTGTGTAGCAAATGCTTCTTTGTGTAATAATTTTTTTCTTAAAACAAGACCAAAATACTAAAGAAAAGCATTTTTATTTTATTTTTTGCAGTGCCGATAACGTAACCAATCAGATTTGCCACTGAACCCCACGTGAATGAACCAGGAAGTGGGTCCAGAATGGGCTCTCTCTCTTCCGTCAAGAGTCGCTTCCCTGAAAAACAGTTACACTGTTGCTTAGGGAAACATGGCCACAGCCGGAGATTCAAGGGGAGAGCTTCAGAAGGAATTAGTCTGTTCTATTTGCCTCGATTATTTCGACGACCCTGTCATTTTAAAATGCGGTCACAATTTCTGCCGCATGTGTATTTTGATGCACTGGGAGGAAAATGGAGGCGATGATGTTGGTTACCAGTGTCCGGAGTGCAGGATGGTGCGTGGTTTGTTTTGATAAACCTTGCTACATTCTAGTTTGCTTAGTTACAGCTGCTTAAATTCACATAACGGGCTATATACATTTCCGTCTTAATCATGAGTGACTATACCCGCCGGTCAATAATACCCGTACTTTACTATATTATTAGTAATAGGTGTGATTTTTTTTTCTAACACATTTATTGAATCACAATATACAGATCGCCGCGTGAGAATTTTCTCATTACAGCACCAATACTTTTCTGCGTCGTACATAAAACGGTGTCCTTTGTTGCAGGTGTTCGCAAAAATGAGTTTCACCAAGAACTACCTGGTTAAAAACTTGGTGGATAAATTGAGCGACTTCGACTATCTGAAGACGTGTAGGCCCTCTGCACCCGCAAAACCCGTGAAAATGGACGGGAAATGTGAGCGACACCACGAGGAACTCAAACTGTACTGCCACACGGACAGAAAGCCCATCTGCGTGGTGTGTCGGGAATCCAGAGCGCACAGGTGAGGCCCCTGTGGCCCCCACGGCTGTCTCTCAGAGCCCACCTAGAGAAAACCTAACCGCTTTATTATTATGCTGTCTAAGTTGGCAGCTCAATCGTTTATGATGCGTTGACCCCTGTCTGAAGACCTGATGTTCTTTGTTGTAGCATTTTATGTTAAACTTGTCTTAGAAAATCAACCTCAATCATCTTTCTATTATATTTCTAGACACCATGATGTTGCTCCTGTACCCGAGGTTGTTGAAGACATGAAGGTTTGTTCCTCAAAAGTTTGTTGGTTGTGTAATTGGTTTAGCTTTTCTGTCTCTATCACACTTTTGTGGTGTCTGTTTTTCTCTCTTCTTGTCCTCCTTCCTGTTATCTCAGTCTAAATGTCTGACTTGGCGCTAGAAACCATTGACGTTCTTTCTTGGCTAACCTTGGGACTGGAACAAGGAGTAACTGTCTTCGTAGTGCTGTATGTACGTGGCATTTAGCACTTTTTAAGTGTTGTTATTTAACAGACTCGGACAGCCTTTAGTCTCTCTTTAAAGGAGTAGTTCGCTTTAAAATGAAAATTACCCCATGGTTTACTCACCCTCAAGCCCTTTTAGGTGTATATGACGGTATTCTCTCTGATGAACGCAATTCAAAGGGATAGTTCACCAAAAAAAAAAATATTCTGTCCTCATTTGCTCATCCTCAAGTGGTTCCAAACATGTATGCGTTTCTTTCTTCTGCTGAACACAAATTAACATATTTGGAAGAATGTTTGTTACCAAGCAGATCTCGGCAGCCATTGACTACCATAGTATTTTTCCCCACTATGTTAGTCAATGGTGCCGAGATCTGCTTGATTACAAACATTCTTCCAAATATGTTCATTTGTGTTCAGCAGAAGAAAGAAACTCACACATGTTTGGAACAACTTGAGGACGATTAAATGATGATAGAATTAAACATTTTGGGTGAACTATCCCTTTAATAAATATCCAAGATTTAATAACGGCAGTGACAGTCCATTGAGTTTGAAGCTCAAAAAAAGCACATCCATCCATCCAAAGGGTTTGATCACCCAAAAATTTAAATTCTGTCATTAATAACTCGACCTCATGTCGTTCAACACCCGTTAAGACCTCCGCTCATCTTCTGAACACAAATGAAGATATTTTTGTTGAAATCCGATGGCTCAGACAGGCCTCCATTGACACCAATGTCATTTCCTCTCTCAAGACCCATAAAGGCACTAAAGACGTCGTTACAAAGCCCATCTCACTACAGCGGCTCTACAATCATTTTATGAAGCGACGACTATTTTTTGGGCACAAAAAAAACACTAAATAATGACTATAGTGATGGCCTATTTCAAAACACCACTTCCTGAAGCCTCTGAGCTTTATGATTCGGGTCGCGTGTCAAACCGCCAAACTGCTGAAATCACGTGACTTTGGCGATCCGAACTGCTTATTCGATTCTCTGATTCATAACGGTTAGAAGCCTTATAAAGCAGTGTTTTGAAATTGGTACATCAATATATAAGTCGTTATTTAGAGTTTTTTTGCGCTCAAAAACTATTCTCGTCGCTTAATAAAATTATTGTCTGAGCGTTTCTGAGCCATCAGATTTCAACAAAAATATCTTAATTTATGTTCCGAAAATGAACAAAGATCTTACGGGTGTCAAACGAATTTTAATTTTTGGGTGATCTAACCCTTTAATAAAGGCCTTCTGAAGCAAATTTATGTTTTTTTATGAAGTTTTAAATATGGATATTTTTCGTACAAAGTAAAATATGAAGTCGAATATGGAAGGCGTTTGGGTGGAAGCTAGATGTTTTACTTTATAAAGTTTTAAATATGGATATTTTTCTTATAAAACCCATTGATTTGCTTCATAAGGCCTTTATTAACCCCCCGGAGCTGTGTGGAGTACGTTTATGATGGATGGATGCACTTTTTTGAACCCTGTTCACTGCCATTATAAAGCTCGGAAGCGTCAGGATATTTATTAATTTACTCCGATTAGAAGTCGAGACAGCTGTTCGAACCTATCATGTATGTTCAGTGTTGTTCAGAACAGGGTGTGAAATAAATAACAGCCAAATGCTGGTACTTTTTGCTCCGTGCCAGGTAACTTTGCTAATCTATTAGCCACTTTGGCTGACACACAGATATTTGTGTGAGGAGATTATCTTTTCTTTGTCCATGGTCCATGTGAATGCTCAAAATGAACCTTGACCTTTTACCATTTCGTTTATTTCGCTTTGCGGTGCATTGTGAATGTAGAGCTCTGTGTATTACATTTTTAGTAAATGGTACATTTGTATACTATATTATCATAATATAGTATAATAACTTATATTATTATAAGAGATGTATATTAATTAATACATTTTTATATTTTGTAATGCATAACATTTTAAATTAGATTCCAAAAAAGACAAAACTGAATGGGAAGTTAAGTGGAACTTTCTATAATTGTTAAATTATTAGATCATATATTTGAGTTTTGAATACATTTGGAAAATCAAAATGGCTGGTAAAAAACAAACAAAATGGCTGATAAAATTGGACTTTTATTAGCCACTGCTGGTCAAAAAACTAAGTTTTGGGAAAACTTTTTTCTGGAAACTTCCACACAAGGAAAGTGTGATGTGTTCACGTCACACACGTGAATTATCTGTTCCTTTGGATTATTGTGATGCTTGTTCACAGCCCAAGGTCAAACGTATTTGATGGCGAGTGTAAAAATGAATGAATATTCTTGTGTAGAGCTGAAGACTGTAATACTAAACTCCCTCATTATGAGAGCTGCATATGCTTAACTACAGTGTATGTTTACTGATACAGTAATAAGGTCTATATATGTCCACAAGATCCTTCCCAGAAATGGGAATTGCACTGTGCATAACATTTGTGCTGCCAAACTTGAAGTTTTCTATCTTATTTTAATATGCAGAGTGAGCTCAAGCTAAGACTCATCAAGCTGAACTGGCAGAAATCCATGTGTACTAGAGTAAAGAGCACAGACGAGCAGGCCAAATCCGATGTCAAGGTATGAAAGCCAGATTGTTCCCACGCTGACTTTGCGTACATGCAAATGACTTTAAATTGCTGGTTATGTAACCTGCTGTGGATTTATGATCTGTGAGGAGGCCCTGATGCCAAATCTCAAACATTTGTGTCTCAACAGCTCAAAAAACAAGCCTTAAAGGAGAAGATTGAGGAAGATGTTGGTGCCCTGGTTCAGTTTCTGTTGGATGAGAAGGATGATCTGTTGGAGAGGTTAGAGGCCGAAGCGGTGGCCACCATCGGGCTGATCGATGCCAACCTGAAGCGTGTGGAGAGCGAGGCAGCCAAAGTGGACAAAGCCATCAATGAAATTCAAAATCACCTGAGTGACAGCGCTAACTTTGAGGTGAAGAACTTCAACAGCTCATGTTTTATCATTGTTGTGTTTGTTCATATGAAGCCCGTTCACACCAAGAATGATAACTATATTGGTATCCACAAAATATTCCAGTGATGTTGTCTGCAACCTTAAAGGATTAGTTCACTTCAAAATTAACATTTCCTGATATTTAACTCACCCCCCATCTGATTCAAGGTGTTCATGTCTTACTTTCTTCAGTCGAAAAGAAATTGAGTTTTATGAGGAAAACATTCCAGGATATTTTCTCCACATAATGGACTTAAATGTCAACCAAAATGTTGAAGGTCCAAATCAATGCAGTTCCAAAGGGCTTCAGAGGCTCTGCACAATTCTAGATGAGGAGTATGGTGGTATCTATGGAATGAATTTTGTGCCATAATTAAACAAATAAATCCATCATTTTGCAAACAAACACGATCTGCTTTGCAAAGGAAAACACGACTTTCAAACAAACAGAGAGCGATGTGCAAATACAGTTCGCGCTGATTTTCTCACAAATGCAGTTTGTGCTGATTTTCTCACAAATGCAATTCTCTTCCAAAACAGCAGATTTCAGGCATGTAATAATTCACTCATTTTTTGGGGGAGGGGATAAGCCTTTTGGGACTATTCACAAACAATATTTGCATTAATTTGTGTTAAATATATTATTAGTCCCGAGATTCTTCGCCTTAGTGAATAAATACACCGAGCGGCTTATCTGTATACCTTGCTGGTCTGGTGGTAGAATTTATGTTAACCGTGTCAAAGGTTTCTGGTTCTAATCCGCTCTTATGTGTTTTTTTTTTTCTTTTCTTCTTCATTAAAATCAAAGATATTCAATGATTGTATATTAAGAGCAGGGACACAGGGAATGGAGTGACTCTCTCCGCAACGGCATTAAGCGATAGATTGGCTCGTCTGTGTGTGAAGGCTGTATGCACAAGCCAAAAGAGATCGCAAACCCCGCCTACTTTGATTTGATTGGCCATCTCAATCATTTTGACATTGACAAGCGCAGTTAGACCTGAGGCAAAACAGACTAAAATGTTACTTTTAAACTTTTTTGTCATCCCAACAACAACATACAGAGCCTCTGGGGCGGGGGTCAATTTGGCCCTTTTTCACTTATTGGGGGGGACTTTTCCCCTTCAATGTCTATGGTGGTTACGACCCTGCAGTGAAATACACCCACAATACTTTGAACAAAAATAGTTAAAATGGTATAGTTTTAACAGTGTTCATTAAAGTGTTAAATTTTATATTGCATCAGAGGTGAACTATAGTAGGCTGGGCTTGGTCCTTCTCCCCCATACACAGGGAAATGGTGACAGCAGAAAAACAAATATTAATCATTCTGCTTATAATATATAGCCTACTCTGCTTAAAATATATTTTATTTTATCAGGATTTACCATATTTAATGTGACAGTAACATATACAAAACTAAATCTGTCTAAACTTTAATCCACAATACATATTGTTGCATTTTTGTATTGCAATATATTGTGACACGATACACCCTTAAACTATTTTGAATGCTCTCATTTGAATTGTATCATCAAATGTACAAATTACATAAAAGTAAATACTTTTTTATATCCCGTTACACTAAAGTGGAAAATGATATGGAGGATGGATGCATGCATTTTAATGAGAAAAAAACTAGCCCTAGCAAAAATGTTTTCAGCCATAATGTCACTACTGATTTTGCACTTGTTGGTCACAATAATATCTTTATATTTTTATGTTTTTTTTGTTTTGGTTTTATGAAAGAGGGTTGACAAAGTGAAAATCTCAAAATGATTAATAATAGATACAGTAAGACAGAAATACTGCATCCGGTTCCTCGCTCATTTTCGTCTGAAAACGTGTTTGAAAATCGTAAATTGACCCAAAGCGCCATCTGCTATTCTGGTAGAGGAAGTTGCTCAACTACATTTGTGAGAAAATCTGCCTGAACTACATTTGTGAGAAAATCTGCCTGAGCTACATTTGTGAGAAAATCTGCCTGAACTACATTTGTGAGAAAATCTGCCTGAACTACATTTGTGAGAAAATCTGCCTGAACTACATTTGTGAGAAAATCAGCGCAAACTGCATTTGTGAGAAAATTAAGCTGAGAGATAGTAACAAACATGTATGCATTTATGTGGACTAGATTTGGTATTTGTTCAAAGGTTACATGCAATTTGTAGCATGGTTTGTATTTATTTGTGAAATATGCATGCTCACTCATTTATTTGCAAAACACAATACATATATTTGTTACTCCTCTGCGTTTTCGCTCAAACTGTTCTTTGTATTTGCACATCGCTTTCTGTTTGTTTGCGAGTTGAGTTTTCCTTTGCAAAGCAGATCGTGTTTGTTTGCAAAATGCTGGATTTGTTTGTTTAATTATGGCACAAAAATCACTCCATAGGTATCTAGCAAACCATCAGTCACAAAAATATATATATTTTTTAAAGTGTATACTGTTTAACCTAAATTGCTCATCTTGCATTAGTCTGCAGCGTGCTAGTGATTATGTATTCACGTCGGAAAGGTCACGCTAGATGTAGGCAGAAGTGCCGCCCCATGTTTACAAAGTGCACATGCAAAGACATACAAATGTAGCTTAGAAATCTAGACGCACCCTAGCGGCAGCAAATTAAATCTGCCCGCGAGTGTCGTCTAGCAACTCTCCATACCCTTCTGAGCTGTATTCCCCTAACTCTTGCCGGGCCAATCACATCGTGTATAGAGTCAGTGGGCAGGGCCATAATGATGACGGCCGAGTTGCGTTTGCATGCTTCTAGTAAACACAGAAACTGGCGAAGGGCGGCCTTTCGAATCAGCTCTTACCGCGACTATGGAAGACTTGGAGTTAAGCTTTTCTCTGAGAAAAGAACAAAGAACGACACTGAAGTCATTCTTAAAAAGGGAAGATGTGTTCGGAGCGTGCAGAGGGAGTTTGAAAGACAACCGTTTATCCCGCCCCTCGGATTGAGCCCTGTCTATGGTGAGTTTCCAGACCAAACATCTTGATGTGGGTCTGTCTTGTCAGGCTAATACAAATGTCCTTTAGCAAAAAAGGTAAAATAACGATGTCGGATGATTTTGAATTTGAAGATAGTGTTTTTTAGTGAAGGCCGTTTGTATCAGTACTTCCACCAATGTCTAGCGTGACCTTTCCGACGCAATCCTTGGCTAGCCACGATGAACAAGGAGAGCAATTAAGGTTAAAAAGCATATACATTATTAAAACTAAACATTAAAACGACAGATGGGTTGGCTAGATCACAACCCTATTCCTCGGCTGGGATCATGCAGAGCCTCTGAAGCCGTTTGGAACTGCATTGATTTGGACCTTCAACCCGTGGGTTGCCATCACAGTCTATTATGTGGAGAAAAATCCTGAAATGTTTTCGTCAAACGTAATTTCTTTTCGACTGAAGAAAAACATTATTATATGATGATATACTTTGTCAGACAAGTCTGAAATTTTCTTGCATAACAGTAGCTATGGTTTACAGCAACCAACAGACATTTATCATTGACATACACTTAAATAGAAATCCACAGTATTGGGAAGGTGGATTTAAGTGAATTATTAAACTCTAAGACATCTTTATACACAAATGAGTGTGTCAGCCTCACTGAACACCTTGGTTGAGATGGGGGTGAGTAAAATATCAGTAATGCTCAACTCTTTAAAAGTCGAGTGGATTGTGATTGGCTGTCAATTGTCCTCATCGTCATTGGTGTAAACAGCCCTTAATTTGAATTTTTTATAAAAAGGTTATGACATTATATCTTGCTATGTGTTGGAAATTGCAACTTTGTTCCTTTTAATTGTCTCTTTATATCTCCCAGTGACTTTTTTTTTTTCTCACTGTGTGAACTTAAATTAATAACATTTAACTTTTTCCCCCTCCAGAGTATCAGTAATTCATACTTAAGGTATGTAAATCTTTATTTTTTATTTTTTAATGGGTTCTTTCCTTAAAGGCACAATATGTAAGAGTTCTGGATTAAAATATCCAAAAACCAGAACAATGTTATATATTTTGTCGTCTTGTGTACTTACATCGTCCCAATTGTTTATAAGAATGTTTAAGTCCAGAGAAATAAGCAATTTGAACCAGGACACGTATCGTGTCTGTGCGTCGCCTATCAATGACATCATATCCACGTTACTCTCGATTTCGTTTTTTTTTGTAAAAACCATGAAAACACCAAAGACGCATTAATATATTATGTTTTATTTGTCAGGTGGGCAACTGTTTGTATACATTATCCACAGAAAACGAATCATTGTTATATAGCTCAACACAGTTAGTCTTTTAAATCTTGTTTTCTTGATTTGCCATGAGTGCCATGTTTTACCATGCCTAATATCAATCTAGCTCACTACACTGTGCAACAAGTGTCTTTTAGTAGCCGCTGACATATGCACAGAGTAGCATTATAACACACTCAAATGTATCTAATATGATAAAACAGCGCTGTTAGCCCACATACTCATGAGCAGAAGCGTACGCATACGTCTACGGCATAATAAAAGCTCCGCTGCTCTCGAGCCGTGTCGCGCGCTTGTCTCTCATAAGCATCGCTCTAGCTGCCTTGTTCCGCTCCAACAGGCCCCACCCTGCGTCAAATTACAGATAACGTTAATACATTAGCTCATCCATGAATATGATTTCTGCCCAAGTCCTGTGGGATTCTTAGAGGACAACAACTCCCATGAAATCAAGGTGTCATCAAGCTGTGCCTTTTTTTGAATTAGCAGCCTCTAGTGGAGAAAAATACACATTATGCCTTTAATCTCCCCTGCTAAAGATCTGTGTATTTTTAGGGCTTTATCTTTCATGATCAGTTTTTTTTTCTCCTTGTAGCCCTTGCCACGTCAACCTCGGCGTCCAGGCTTCTAACTCCCCTCCAGATTTCTCCGAGTTCACAGGCCCCTTTCAGCTCATTATGTGGAAGAAAATGATGCACGTGTTACACACAAGTGAGTCACATTTACCATGGGCGAAATCCACGAGATTGGGAATTGCATGCAAAAGATTTCCCCGCACGTCCAATATCAACATGTTTAATCACATGTAGTCATGTGATTTGCTAATGTTTAGTTAAAATGAGAAACGGCTAACCAGATGTTCCCTGTTTTCCAGTGCCTCAGAATTTGACTCTAGATTTAGACACCGCTCACCCCTCGTTGGCCATCAGCGACTTCGACACCAAGGTGGAGGAGGGTCGCGTGCGCTCCCAGGAGCCCGACATGCCGCAGCGCTTCACTCGTTTTTTCGGGGTGCTCGCCACCGCCCAGTATTCCAGCGGCAAGCACTACTGGGAGGTGGATGTGCGGGACAAGGGGGTCTGGTATCTGGGCGTCACCACAGAGTACAGCAACCGCAAAGGTTTCGTAAACCTCTCGCCCTCTGCTGGCTACTGGAGCCTGTGTCTCCAAGACCGACTGTACGCCAACGAGGAAGACTCGCGCGTGCCCGTGGCGGACTACTGGAACTCTCCTCGCGTCGGCATCTTCTTAGATTACGACCGGGGCCACGTTACTTTCTTCGACGCCGTCACCATGAAACGCATCTATAACTTTGTCACATACTTTGATGAGCCCGTCTCACCCTTCTTCAGCCCGGGGAAAAACGACCCGGGTAGCCGACTACAAATATGTCATTTCTACTGAAAGAAAATAAAAAATAAAATGATAAATGCTCCTGTTGTTGCTTTACATTTCAGGGCGTTTTCCTTCCTGGAAGTAGGGAGGACGTTTGTTTTAAGCTCTGCTGTGTCTTTGGATTCAGTTGATCTGAATTAATTATTCGTGCAGAGCTTTGATACACCATAATCTGGAAGAGTGAAATGAATTTTTCCTGCTCTTGAATTATGATGTAGCCCCACTGAAATTCAGGTAGAGAGGCATTGCAGGTTTTTACGCAAATGTCGACTTTAGCTGCTCCGTGTCGTCTTGTTTTAGACCTCAGTGTTGTCTTTTGTACATCAGTGTACAGGTGACGAAATCAGGCCAAAAATGTATTAATGGTTACCAACATAAACTGTAGAGTTCAACAGTTCAGTTCAAACAGTAGAAATTTGTTAAATGATTGGTGGAAAAAGTTCTTTTTTTAGTCACTATGTATTCCATTGTATGGCATATATTCACACATAATTAGTTGATTTTACTTTTTATTTTGAATGTTTACATATTTTTGCCACAGTTTTGTTTTCTGGTAATGTGTTACATAAAGGCTGTGTTGCGAACATATCGTAAAAGCTCAGACTGTAATAGGTGCTATGCAACTTTGAGTGTGTGAGTTTTCGACAACAAAGTAGGACAGACGCGAGGAGCGTCCTTTTGTTCATTTATGTAAATGAGTTCATCCTAAGCTCTGTGCCATTCATGTTACATCATTTTAATGTACCTTTCAAAGCCATTATATTAATGTTAATCGGTTTGATATGTTTAGCGGAGGTCAAATCTGTCTTGCGAGGCTGATGGTGAAGAGAGATGCTGAGTATTGTACGTTTTTCTTTGCTTTTGTACTGAAACGAGCACTTTCCGCACCTCTTCTCTGCGCTCAGATGGTTTGTTGTTCGTGTTGAGAGCTACACTACATATACTAGAACCACAGCCGTCATTTGTACAAAATGTCTTCTGAGCTGAAAAGGGATCAAGAAAACACTGGAGCGGATCACTTCTGGATCTTAAGAGGTTTTGTACTCATGCTAACGTGAACTTAGCTCCATGATAAAAGCTAGGATCTAAGTTTCATTTAACGTTTAGTATTTTAGAAATTGCTGTATTTCCTCATAGATGAGTTCACGTGAAAACATTGACTCTTTGTATGTTTAATATTTTTAAACATGGATTTATTTTAATTGGTGATGTAAGAGAACTGTTGCATCACGTTTGAGGGTAACTGCTGGGTGGCACGAGTACATTTTACTTTTGGGACTTAAAGCCACTGCAATGTTAAATGTTTTACTCTGCAGTCATTTAAAAAAATAAAATATTACAACCTTTTTTTTTCATTTCAGTTTTTCATAGAACCAGGAAATTCCATTTTATGTACATTTTTAAAAGTAAGGGATAAATAAAATAAAGACAATTTGATTTTCAAGTGAATTGTACATACAGTTTTTATTCTAAACTGCAATAATTGACCAGAGAAATGAACAGACGGATGATTCTTTGTTTTTCTAAACCCTTGAAGTACATTTATTAAATCATATGTCCAAGCACTAGATCATGCATTGGATAGTGTTAAGGTCCATTCACACCAAGAACAAAATTAATGTTTACATTTTTTTTTTTTACAGGGTATGGTTTACACCAACGGACGATAATGTTGATTCTAATCTCGCTGCTGCAGTTGTCCACATAAAAGTCACCATGAAATTGACAATTATTACTTTTTTATAGAATGCTGCAGTATTTATTATAAATGATGTATCCGTTTACATCAATATTTTTTATTAGTAACGTGCCCTTGTAATCTTTAATCGAATCGTCTCTGATGATGCGTTGGTGTGAGGGCGGGACAACCTGTCACTCAATGACATCACAGCAATAACAAACCTCAACCGTCCAATCAACTCCCAATGCACAAAATCAAGTCCCGCCCTATATTTTTTAATTATTTGAGAAGCCGTTTCACTCAGATATATGTCACAATAAGAAAAGAGTATCGCTGCTTCCGTTTCATGCCGAATTATTAGTGCTGGAAAGAAATAGTTCTGAAGTCAACTAGACATCGTTCCTCTGTGTCCTTGCTGTTAAAGTTGCGGATGGACTTCCCTATTCTGATTAGAGATATTTTGCTGGCACATTTTTTTTTTTTTTATGTGGCGAATTTGTGTGACCAATTTGAAGCCGTTGCGAAATCTGCATGGGGAATTATTCCCTAAAAGTTCCCGATCGCATGGATTCCTATTGAAATGACTGGATTTCTCCCGAGTGTGTCCATCTGCACTACAAACCATGCCCCTGTAAGTTCTGCCCCCTACAATGAAAGGATGTCAGAGATTAATCCTGAATAAAATGCTTTACAATTTAGAATTTTACTGATCCCAGCAGAAGGAGGGATTTCAGGTCAAAAAATGTATGTAATATACACATACACATTTTTGTTGTGCTCTTAATTAGTTTAACTGTTAAAATAATAATTTAGAAATGGACATTATTAGGCTACGTATTAAACCTTTCAGTAGCCTACAGTAACAGTAAAAAAAAAGTTTTTGACGCCATAAAATAATCCCCAAAGAGCTGTAAATATCAAACAAAAGTATGATATTTCATTTAAAGTGTTTTTTTTTTCTTCTGACTTTTGACTGGGGCATCTCTTATAATTGATAAAAAGCTAAAAGTTATTTGCGATTTCACACTTCATAAGATTTGAAAGCAATTTATGTTAGCCATACAAATATTCCATTTGTAAAAATGTTGAAAAGATTGTTTTAGTCAATGACATCTGCGCTTGTTTCTTCGCGGGAGGTGTTTATTGTAGTAGCGGTAGGCGTAACTTGCAGGGCTGTGGTTTGTAGTACTGCAAGACGAAGACAGACCAGTCTCGGATTTTGCATTCAAAAACTCGCCGAACAGTAGTAAATGTGACTGCACCTTTAATTTGAAAACTTTATGATTATAGTTTTCGTTCTTAGTGTGAACAGGCCTTTACTGATGATGACAGTTCTCCAAAAGAGCCCATTGTGATGGAAGCAACTAATGTCAGCTTGCAATTTGCATATATTATAAATTAATATACAGTATAGAATATTTGTTTTGGCTATTACATTTTTTTTATTTATTTCCAGCCTGGCAATAGCAAATCATCACGAGTATCTCGCTGCAGCAGAAACCATATTCAGACTGCTGGTAAAACATGCAAAGACGTTATTTGCACAGATATTAAGATTCAGCTGTGAGCCTCCATTCATTAACCGTGTACAGTATCACTATTAAGGAGACGTGGTGTCACATAAACCTTCAAAGAGACAAAGGGAACATCCACAAAATTAAAGGGAGGTGATTTTGCAATCACTCGCTGGTGATGAAGGATGACCTCAAAACGAATTATTCAGGAAACTGTACAAAACATTAAATAAATAGACAAATGGAGCATAAACTAATACTGACTAAAGACGACATTTGGTTGCTACACTGAAAATCTGGCATCTGCATGATTATTTACAGAGAAGAGATATAATGCCATACAGCTGATCATCTTAAACCATCTTTAGACCATTAAAAAAACAGGGACTGTACTTGAAATACTTAGGTTTGATTATATTTCTGTTTGCTTGTTAACTTGGATATTTCAACATGTAAATTAGCCTTTTGCTTTAGAAAAATAAATAATTTGGAATGGAAAAAAATATGTCCTTTTTGGCTCCTTTTGTTAATAGCTTTTTTGAAAGCGCAGGAGGGATACGCATCACTTCCTGTGCTGTGAGGGCTAGTCAGCTCTGATGTGAACACCCAGTTGGCTGAAAGCATTTACCGAATCGCTCGGGTAAAGTGAAATCTCAGTGGTAAATGCTTACAATACAGGAAGCCAGTGTCATTTACATGTTACATACACCAAATATGTTCATATGTACATACATTTGTATATTTACAAATGCAGAATGTAACAGAATTAAAATACACACCAGCTGCAGTCACTGGAAGGTCAATCACTATGAGACAGAAGAGGAATATTGGAAATGCTCACCTTTTCAGCAAGGGTTTAAGACGCGATTAACAAAATGTTTGGCTGTATATACTGTATATATATATATATATATATCATTTTTATTTATACACAACTTACATGATTTCTAATAAGATTCTGTGCTTATTGATATGGTTTCTGTTATTTACAATCAACATTCCTGGTTAGTACAGAAGCAGTTCTTTGTTTTGGAACATGAAAATCAGTAGAAGATTAAAGAAAAGTGCTTTTTGTTCATTCGATTCTTCCTTTCTGGTTTGGTTGAGGATTTCGCTGATATGACTATGCAAACCATGATAAAGTCGCAGAGAGAGAGTTTGTGGCACGCCGTGGCAGTACCTGAGGCGTTACTGCAGGTACCGGTAGACTTTGAAGCAGTGGTTACCAGAATCGGCCACCACAACATGGCCGTCGGAGGTTAAAGCGAGACCCTGTGGCCCATACAGAGGGTCAGCGGTTGTGTTGATGTAGGAGAGAAATGAGCCTGAGCTGTCAAACACCTAAGAGAAGAGAGAAACACTTGTGCTGTAGAGATTGACATTTGAAAGAGTGCTTCTAAAATGACTTTGTAAAGAGGAAGCGCCGTACCTGTATTCTGCTGTTGCCCCAGTCTGCTACGATAATGTTGCCGTTAACATCAACAGCGACCCCTGTGGGAGCATTAAACTGGCCGTTTCCCTCTCCATGGGACCCAAATTTAAACAAAAACTCCCCATCTGCACTGTAGACCTGAGGAAATACACCTTTTTAAATCACCCATATTAAATACAATGTCACTTACAATTAAAGATGCATTCTGTAATGTCCCCCATCATTTAAGTTTTACACATAAGAAATTAATAATACATTTGAAAATATATTTAAAATCATCCATCCTGTTTTTTCAACAGGCTACCTAGTAATGGGGCAGCCATTATGAAATCACTTGATGGCAAGGGCCAAATTGTGATGGCTAGATGTCTGGGTCAGAGCATCTCCAAAACTGCAGCTCTTGTGGGGTGTTCCCGGTCTGCAGTGGTCAGTATCTACCAAAAGTTGTCCAAGGAAGGAACAGTGGTGAACCGGAGACAGGGTCATGGGCGGCCAAGGCTCATTGATGCACGTCGGGAGTGAAGGCTGGCCTGTGTGGTCTGATGAAACAGACAAACTACTGTAGCTCAAATTGTTTAAGAAGTTAATGCTGGTTCTGATAGAAAGGTGTCAGAATACACAGTGCAATCGCAGTTTGTTGGGTATGGGGCTGCACATCTGCAGACCAGTCAGGGTGCCCGTGCTGACCCCTGTCCACTGCCAAAAGTGGACATGTGAGCATCAGAACTGGACCACAGAGCAATGGAATAAGGTGGCCTGGTCTGATGAATCCTATTTTCTTTTACATCACGTGGATGGCCGGGTGCACATGTGTCGCTTACCTGGGGAACACGTGGCACCAGGATGCACTATGGGAGGAAGGTAAGCCAGCAGAGGCAGTGTGATGCTTCGGGCAATGTTCTACTGGGAAACCTTGGGTCATACCATCCATGTGGATGTTACTTTGACACACACGATCTACCTAAGCATTATTGCAGAACATGTACACCCCTGTTCATGGAAACGGTGGCGGCCCATGGTCTCAATCCAATCGAGCATCTGTGGGATGTACTGAACAAACAAGTCCGATTCATAGAGGCCCCACCTCACAACTTACAGGACTTAAAGGATCTGCTGCTAACATCTCTGTCAGATACCACAACACACCTTCAGGGGTCTAGTGGAGTCAATGCCTCAATGGGTCAGGGATGTTTTGGCAGCAAACGGGGGACCAAGTATATACACTAAAAAATCTAGTAATACTGAGAACTATTATTATATATATATATATATATATATATATATATATATATATATATATATATATTCTGGTTGTGTGTTTTTTTTTATGTTTACAGGTGGAAATTATAACTGCGACCACAAGACACACCCACCTTGACGGAGTGGTTATGAAAGTCTGTCACCACAATTTCATTCTTGTTGTTGACAGCAACAAAGTGTGGGCCTGCATGTGAGGAAAAAGAGAAATGGGGAAAAAGATTCAGACATGATAAACACACAGAAAGCGAGCGGAGAGGAGAGCAGGGATGTCATGTGATCAAGATCTCAGTGTATGGAAGTCTTCATCCTTATCATTGAACAATTCGATCAGAAAGACAAAAGCACAAAATCATATGCTCCTGAATTCAGTTCTAGAATGAAACTTGATTTCAATAAGATAAATTACCACATTCTGGGATGAGAATTCACTCAATACTTACTGAACCCAGGGCCAGATTTACTAAACTTTTGCTCCAGTGCAAACTTTGTACCACTTTTTTCTAAAAAGGAATGGGAAAAAAACACAAACAAGGGTAAGCAGAGACAAATAAACGACAGAGCAGAAGGGATTGACACGAAAAAAAGCGCAAGAGCTACTTCAAAAACATTTTAAATGGTGCAAGGATGAAAATCATCCTTAAGTGCTGGAAACATGCAGACCAGAAGAACAATGGAAGATCCAAACCAGTCTGCAAGCCACATGCACTTTCTTAACAAGGGTTAGGAAAAGGGACTGATGTATTTAAATAGTAAAACAAGCAGCAGAAAGGAAAGTGTTGGACGAGCTTCACAAAGCAGGACTAATGTGTGTGTATCTTTCAGTGTGTCCTAGTAAGAGGCTCTTACATGTATGCATGCATTTGGCCTTCAGTATGTATTATACAGTCAGATAAGGCAACTGAAATATGGCTAATGCTAACAGAACTGAGGCAGAGGAAATATACAGGTTTACATCCTTTTAGACACTGGAACTGAAGCCTGTGTAAATCTGGCCATTTCTGTATAAAAACGTCCCAGAATGGTTCTCTTAGTTGTTGCTTTTGTAGTGAAACATCTTTTAGCTCTTGTTTCCTTAATGTTCGTTAAAGAAATACCAACATTTTAGGTCATGAGAAGAGTCCTGAGCTGGACAAATGATGTATTAGGAAGAGATATTAGAGGACAAGCGGTCACAGCACACAGCAGGGGGCGCCAACAACACTTCTGCAACTCTTTAGTGCTTCGGTTAACCACCACAAACCCCATGACATTATTAAACATTGGCTCTAGAAGCATAATGATACCATGTTCAGACTGTGTTTAATCCCTGTACCTGCAAACTGTCTGTCTGAAGTGCCTCTGGCTCCAAATTTGGTCACTAGTTTGCCATTAGATTGAAAGATGAACACACAGCAGGCTTTATTATCCACTGCGATGATATGACCGTTCCTGTCCACAGCCACTCCTTTGGGTCCCATCAGACGACCAGCACCAATCTTATTCTACACAAAGAGAGGGTCGTTTAGAGGACCTTATTGAACGGCTCTTAGGTATATGTCATTCTGGGTAGCTGAATCCTTGACAATAAGAACAACTGACAACTCATCTCTTTCATGAACAATTAAATGCAACCTTAAAACAAACAAACAAAACAATGTTTTCTGTTTTTACTATTTCAAATATTCTTCTTGTTCTAGCTTGCACTGTTGTAGTCCTCATTTATACGTTTATTTGGATTAAAGTGACTAATTTACATTTATTCATTTAGCAGACAATCATGGCATTGAGTTAAATGTTTTATGGAGACATTCCATAGACATGATGAGCTTTATACTGTACAAACTGTATATCCTATCCCCTAAACCTGAACCTACCCATTCTAGGTAGGCTTGAAAGTCCACTTAATAAGCTTATTTATAAGCTGTTTTCCTCATTGAGACCAAATATTTCCCCACAAGATCAAGTATATTGCCATCATTTTGGGAACATTTACATACCTGAACCACACATGCATCTATGAATGTAAGCATGTATGTATGTGTGTGTATATACACCAATCAGGCATAACATTTTGACCACCTTCCTAATAAAGTTGTTCTTCCATTGCTCAGTGGTCCAGTTCTGATGCTCACAGGCCCACTATTTTAGCAATGGACAGGGGAAATACCGTTTTGGCAGCAAAAGGGGGACCAAGACAATATTACGAAGGTGGTCATAATATTATGCCTGATAGATGTATGTACAGTCAAACTAAAATGTATTTGACATCTCACATTATCACCGTTTATTCACTATAGTTTAGAAAAGGGAAATTAAATATGACAAGAACTCAAGAGTTAAACTGTGTCAGAAAAAACACTTTATAATATCAGATAACTTTGATTGAAAGGAATGTAATAGATTACAATCAACCAATCAGCTGTCAGCTGTTCAATTTAAGTACACTTAATAATACCCAATTTAGGTCAACCCATTACCAAGCAATGCTTCATGTTGTTCAGTCTGTGGCGTAAAAGGTAACATTAGCAATTACAGAAAAAATACTTAAAGGGTTAGTTCACCCAAAAATGAAAATTCTGTCATTTATTACTCACCCTCATGTCGTTCGACACTCGGAAGACCTCTGTTCATCTTATATAGTGATGGGACGATTTCAAAACAAAGATTCGAACCGTTATGAATCAGTTTATTGATTCATGATTCGGATCGCATGTCAAACTGCCAAACTGCTGAAATCACGTGACATTGGCGATCTGAATCATGAATCGATAAACTGATTCATAACGGCCCATCACTATACAAGTCGTTATTTCGTTGTTTTTTTTGCGCACAAAAACTATTCTCATCACTTCATAAAATGATTGTAGAGCCGCTGTAGTGAGATGGGCTTTGTAACGACGTCTTTAGTGCCTTTATGGGTCTTGAGAGGAAATGACATTGGTGTCAATGAAGGCCTGTCTGAGCCATCGGATTTCAACCAAAATATCTTCATTTGTGGTCAGAAGATGAACGGAGGTCTTACGGGTGTTGAGGGTAAGTAATTAATGACAGAATTTTCATTTTTGGGTGAACTAACCCTTTAAACTTCACTTCAAAACATGGACACAGTGTCTGAATAATTTTGGTCCCAATTTTTAAGATATAATATGTCAGTTTAAATTATTTTCCTATCCTCACTTATATATTTGAACTTGTCTCCTGCACCCATCATTTTGGGTATGACTGTATATATACTGTAAATTATTATAACCTTGAATTTCCCATCAGGAGAGAAGATGCTGATCCATCTGTTATCATAGTCAGCTACTATAATGTCTCCATTTGTGTCGACTGCCACTCCTGTCGGCCTCTGCAGTTGTCCTGGGGAACGACCTCTGACCCCAAAGCGTGCTTTGAACTGGCCATCATTAGTAAACACCTTCATAAAAAAAAACACTGATCAAATTATGTACTGAATGCAATGGGAACCTATGATCAATCTCAGTAAATTTACTGTGACACATTGGTTCATTACTTAAATATCCACCAAACTGCTTTAGAAATTAAACCTATACTTTTTATAATATTTCTATACATTGACTTACCTGTATACACTGGTTGTTGCTGTCTGCTACAATGACCCTCCCATTAGTGGAAGCAGAGATGCCCTGTAGATTAGTGAACTCCCCCTTCTCCCTCCCCCGAGAGCCTGAAGAGTCAAAGGAAATTCACTGCCATTCAAAATCAAAATAATATTTAAAGGGGTGATTGCATGCGATTTCACTTTTTTAACTTTAGTTAGTGTGTAACGTTGCTGCTTGAGCATAAGCAGTATCTGCAAAGTTACAGCGCTGAAAGTTCAATGCAAAAGGAGATATTGTCTTTTAAAGTTACAGCAGTTTATTTTCAGCGGTTTTGACTACACGAGCTTCTTCCCGGGTTGGTGACATCATAAACCCTTGCTAGTTACCGCAAATGTGAATTTTCCCCGTAATGGGGAGGGGCATAGCCTTTCCTGCAACCTGTGCTTGGCACTTCAGCCAATAAAAATACATGAAACTACATTTGGCCATCTAACCAATCTAAGACCATTGCGTTTTTCAGAGGGATGGGCTTCATAGAAGCAGGAAGCAAACGAGCCGTTCAAATGACAGTGCAGACAGCGGTGTGGAATAAAGGTCAAATATAAGAAAAATACAGTTTTTATAAAAAATAAGTATTAAGACATGTTATACTGCTCCCTATAAACACAACCAAGCCTAGAAAAAAAGCCAGACAGAATCACCCCTTTAACAACAATTTAATATGGCTTACTTCTTATTGTGCACACAAATATTTCCTTTCCTGAGTTTCTTACCCACTCTGTAAATCAGCTCATCCTCTATGGGGTTTTCCTTCTTTTTGGTGGTGCTGTACATGCTGGAGGGTCTCCGTACGGCTTTCTGCCTGATGTGTCCTCCTGTTCCGCTAGGAGATTTAACCCTCCTTTTCACATCGTCCGGAGACTGGGGCACATCCGACGGCTTTATCGCCCGCAGTCTGAACGGGCTGCCCCGTACTGGCTGTCCATAAAGCATCAAAGAGAACGAGTACTCCCCTTCACTCTTAAGCGTGTACCCTACCTCATACGTTCCGTTTTTATTGTCCACGACCTCCGCCTCCGCCGCCCGCACTCCATCCTGGCCCGCTATCTCTGCTCGGAGGACTGCGTTACCGGTCCGCACAAGCTCGCTGTCCTTATCCTTAGTGGTAACAGTCACGGTCACGTGCTGACCGACCAGAGCATGTCTAAGCCCTTCTCCCGTTGCCACACTCGTGTGTCCCACGGCACCAGTCGTCAGCAGCACGCCCAGGTTCTGGATGGAGCGCCGCAAGCCCTCTGTCTCTATCTGGCAGTCCAAGTGGGCGTTCTCATGCGGCCGTTCAGGGAAGTCGTGGCAGGCGAGGGCGCTCACCCGCTCACTCATCTGCTTTTGGACCAGCAGGACTTCAGTGGCGCTGCCGTGGTTCAGGGCCTGCTCGGTGAAACTGCAGCTGCTCTGGATGTGCTCTTTTCCCTGCAGAAGGGAGGATAACTGTGCCTGGAGCACCTGCAGAGAACACAGCAGAAATGAGCATTAGAACGATAGGAGTACAAACAGTTTATCCTATCAGGATATTTCTGACCTTCTGCTTGGTGCTACAAATGTTCTCCAGGTCGTTGATGAGCGCAGCCTTGCGTTGGTGCAATGCCTTCTCGAGCTCCTCAAATGTCATGTTGATCTCACTGACTGCTTCGTTCTTCCTCTCTATCAGCTGTTTAGAGATTTCATTCACCAGCTCAATGGCCGCTGTTAGTTGGGGCAGCCTGACCGAATAAAAAAGAACAAACTTTATCAGAGAAATGATGGAAAAGAGCCAAGTAATTTGGAAAAAGTATACACATATACATACATACAAATAACACATACAAAAAACTTGATCTAAAACAGATGATCTAAAGCTAACATAATAATATAGTCATCATTATTACCATTAATATTATTATCGTTTTTTAAATATATGATTGTATATACTAATAATGACATGAATGAATAATAATACAAAATTCTGTAAAGCAGTATGTATGTAGTGTGCTCTGTCATTATTGAAGTGATGATGAACTGTAACAGCTGATTATTACGAACGCCGCACATGTACCTGTTGCGTATAGCATCCAGCTGGCTCTTTAGCACTGCTTTGTGCTGTTCTAGAACATCCCGCAGTGGAACAGTCACATGCTCCCGGTGTTCTCCCTCCGTGCAGTCCAGGCACATGGCCGTCTCACACGACTCGCAGTAAAACTCCATCACCTGCAGGGGCACCAGTAAGCAACCCTTTCATTCGGCATCCTAATGGTTTATCAAAGGGAGCTAATGTACGCTAACAGGCCTGAACAGCGTAAACACACATAGTCATGTATTATGACTATGGAGACATAAAGGAAAGAAGCTGGTAACTTTAGGTGTGTTTCAGAGGAAAGAACAAGAACAACGAGGAGAAAGTGAAAGTTCATTGGCCTCTGCCAATAAAAAATTGGCTTAAATGTAGAGAAATCAGGGGTGGTGAAGGAATTCCCAATCACAGCTGTACAGAGATTTAGACTCTTTGGCCACAATTTTACCAACAACCTTGTTTTTTATGGTTTCTCCTTCATGTTCCCAACAAGTGTTGCCAAATTTGGTTTAATCATCAGATGGTAAGAGGCTTACCTTGCCCTCGTGATTGGGGCAGGAGAGCGGTTTTCCAGCGGCTGCTGCGCTGACAGACTCCAGCACGCTGCAGGCCTCCGGCCGAGAACATTCTGGGTCTCTCTGCAGCACCTCCATGAGGTTTGTGATGAAGAAGTTGTTCTGTAGTGCCGCCACACCTTTCTCAGGCAAGATGGAGGTCTGTCTGCACACCGGGCAGGACAGTGTCAAAGACTGAGCGGGAATGTAGTTTTGTAGGCACCTGTGAGATAGAGAGAAGCACAGACATGATTAACGATCATCGGTCACTGTTTTTTACTCTCCTCAACCCTTTATATCTTCTGTGGAACACTAAAGAAAATATTTAGAAGAATGTTCACGTTGCCGTTTTCCTAACAATGTAAAAAGATGGAGACCAAGGAGTGTTGAGCTCCAAAAAGGACAAATACTATAATAAAAAAATCATAAAAGTAATCCATATGACTCGTGCACTATATTCTACAGTATATATGTCACGCGATATCTTTGTACCAGTAACAGTAGGTAACAACATATATTTTGCTATAACTCCCTTTGTTATACGGAAGAAAATAAGTCATACAGGTTTTTAAAAGACCAGAGGGTGAGTATATGGTGACAGTAGAATATCTGTTTTTATGTGAACTATCCCTTTAAATAGATATGGGAGGACAATGCATTTTAACATCATATATTACACACTTCGCCTTTTATGTATACATATCTTTAAAAAACAGACAACTATTAACACACACTACCTTTCAATAAGAGTTAGTAGGTTTTTAAAAAGAAAAAGAAAAAAAGACTTATTTATTAAAAAACACTTATTTATGAAGAAAGCATTAAACTGACAGTAAAGAAATGTATTAATACACAAAATATGTATATTTCAAAAACAGATTTTTTTAAACTTTCGATTCATCAGAGAATCCTGATAAAAACTAAAATATTAAGCAGCACAATTGTTTTTAACATTGATAATAATAATAAAAACTAATCTTCATATTACAATGATTTCTAAAGGATCATGTGAGACTGAAGACTGGAGAAATGAGGTTAAATATTCAGCTTTGCATAACAGGATTTTTTTTTTAAATGTATTCAAATATAGAACAATTATTTTAAACTGTATTACTGTTTTACTGTAAATGTGATCAAATAAGCCCTAGAGGAGGATAAGAAACTCTTACCAACCCCAAACATTTGAATGGCAGTGTGTCTCTCAGTTCATAAATAAATGATGTACTCCTGCGAGACAGTTTGAGAGCGAGAAGGCTAGGAGGGCAAGTGTTGCTGAAATTTCAGTCACAACACGAACAATCACAGTGTAAACACCCCACAGATTTCAACCCCACAGATAAAAAGCACAAAACACCCAAAGAGACAAATAAAGACACAGATAGTCTCATTGTCACACTACACACATCTCATGCCATCCATGCAGAAGAAAATGTTCTTCTGTCTCTACCTCTTTTGTGGTAGAGACAGAGCATCCATGCCAAGGATTGTCAACAGTAAGTAAACAAAGAGCATGCAATCCTAACAAAAGCTTACCGACTGATCTATGCTTCAATCCCCAAGCATGTTATTCAAATTTGTGAGGTTTAAAGGGTTAGTTCACCCAAAAATTTTAATTGTCATTAATTACTAACCCTCATGAAGTTTGACACCCGTAAAACCTCTGATCATCTTCAGAACACAAATGAAGATATTTTTGTTGAAATCCGATGACTCAGACAGGCCTTCATTGACACCAATGCCATTTCCTCTCTCAAGACCCATAAAGGCACTAAAGACGTCGTTACAAAGCCCATCTCACTACAGCGGCTCTACAATCATTTTATGAAGCGACGAGAATAGTTTTTGTGTGCAAAAAATATATATATATTGACTTCTATAGTGATGGGCCGATTTCAAAACAAAGATTCGAACGGTTATGAATCAGTTTATCGATTCATGATTCAGATCGCCAATGTCACATGATTTCAGCAGTTTGTGGTTTGACATGCAATCTGAATCATAAATCAGTACACAGATTCATAACAGTTCTAAACTTTGTTTTGAAATCAGCCCATCACTATACAAGTCGTTATTTCGTTTTTTTGTGCACAAAAACTATTCTCGTTGCTTCATAAAATGATTGTAGAGCCGCTGTAGTGAGATGGGCTTTGTAACGACGTCTTTAGTGCCTTTATGGGTCTTGAGAAAGGAAATGGCATTGGTGTCAATGAAGGCCTGTCTGAGCCATCGGATTTCAACAAAAATATCTTCATTTGTGTTCCGAAGATGAACGGAGGTCTGACGGGTGTTGAGGGTAAGTAATTAATGACAGAATTTTCATTTTTGGGTGAACTAACCCTTTAATTTGAATATGTTCAAGTGGCCTTGCGCTATGGTGCTCATCTGGGAAATATGAGTTTAAGTGTGGCTCGCGTCATTGCCCGATCTCCTCCCCATCATTTCCTGTTCTTCTCGAACTATAATATGATGTTTTATATTAACATGTTTTATATTATATATATGACATTACTATAATGATTGATATAAGCAAAAAACACAGACCTTTCGCAGAAGGTGTGGAGGCAGGGCAGGACTTTGGGGTTGTGGTAGTGGTCCAGACAGATACTACACACCAGGAACTGCTTGTCTATCTGGCGGACCACTGGGCTTGTGCGGCCAGTCTCAAACTTCGCCATGGTGACAGACATCCACAGAGGGGGCCGAGGGCCAGGACACACCTTAACCTGAATGAAGAAGATGCTAAGTTATTAAAAGTCTTCCAACAGAAGAAAAACACAATGTTTCAACATTTTAACTTTTAAATGATGAAGAGGCACATTTTAAGGGCAGTTTCATGGAATTTTATTTAATAATAATAATTAACACTGAAATAAAATCGCAATATAGACTAGTGCCAGCATCACTTCACTATATGAGGACATGAATGTGTGACCTTTATCTCCAGAGCCGCTCTGAGAGTCACTTCATCAAAATTTTACCAATTCAGTCAGTTGAGAAAAACTATAATCATATCATAAACACCGAAACTTAAAAGGTCTTCACGGCAACCTGTCATGATCATCATCACCAACCAAAATCATGTCTCAATAATAATAATAGCAATACTAATATAAATAATAATAATATAATATTCATAATTATTTATAATAAAAATAGTGCAGCACTTTGACAAAAAATATGTAATTTCATATTATTAAAAGATAAATAAAATGAATGTATGCTTTCATTTGATTACCAGAAAAACTAAAATACACAACACAGAATTTTTTGGAAAACTTTTCTTAGAAATTGCATTTTAATTTTAAACTAGAATCCAGAAAATATAAAACAGAAAACACAGAATTTGGTTAAAAAATAAAAATAAGAAAATAATTTTTAAAAATCGGAATTTGAGGGGAAAAAAACCGCAAAATTTCATAGGGCACTAAATATTTTTTGATACACTTTTTATAAATTGTTGTTAAATTGTACAAGTTTAATGATTGTAATTCATTAGACATGCTTTTTGATTCCAATGTAATTTAACTATTAAAATATGAGTCCAGAAAAATTTAAATGAAAGAAGAAAAAATGTAATAGAAAAAACAGATTTTGGGGGAAAAAAATGATTTCATAAGGCCCTACAGATACCAACCAATGCGGACAATCAAAAGATTACAATACATCACTTCTCAGACTTTCCCTGACTCGAAAACAAGCGCGACCAACGCCAACAGATGCAACACACTGATCTGACAAAACCTGACAAAGTGTCTGTTGCTGTTGGTCGGCGACCTCTGTGTGTGTCTGTACAGTGTGAATTGGCCTTTAAAGGGAAATATCTGACATTCACTCACATTATCATGTCGTTCCAAACCTATAAGACTTCGAAATCTTTGATCCAAGTCTTATAAAGCATTATGATCACTTAATATGATGAACAAATTGAATCTAGGCTTTAATTCACATATAACACGTATAAACATGATGTGCCCATGTGTGTTGATCAATGTTTAGCTGTAAATAAAAGCATGAATACAACTGTCCATCATATAAAGCGATTACATCTCTCCACAAATTTTGGATTATGTTTAAATCATTTGAATTTGTTTTATGATTTTTACATTTGGTTACCTGGACTTTCAATGGAGTCCATTGAAATTAATCACCTTAATTTGTTTCGAGATTAACCAAAGAATTTCACTTTTAAAAAGACACTGTAACGGCAAGAGAAGACGAGCTCCTACATTGAACAGGAGAACATGAGTGATGCCTGCTGAGCTGCTACCAAACCAGCAACTTTACACATAAAATAACTGCCATTCTGCCAAGAAAAGAACACACTGCATTTCATCAAAAGAGAAGAGCACGGAAAACTGGATTACAGAGTTGTGGAGGCAAATCAACAATTTTCATGCAACTTTTCCAGATGAGTTGCAACAACAACGGGCCAACGGATAAGTACTGATTCAAGGACATGAGCTACTGCTGAGGCCATTACTAGCTCTTTCAATGTGGGTACATGCTGTGCCACTTCTTTACTTTAGTTGCCCTCTAGGCAAAGAGATATGAGACCGAGGTAAGCCTAATATTTCAGGATTCACTGTAGGACGTAAAAGAAAACATCTAAGATCTAACTTTCAGACACAGCCGTGTCATGTTGAAGGGATAGTTCACACAAAAATATTCCCATAAATTATTCAATCCTCAAGTCATCTTATGTGTATGTGACTTTCTTCTTTTAGCCAAAGTTATATTAAAAATATCCTGGCTCTTCCAAGCTTTATAACGGGAGTGAATGGTACCATTTTTTGAAGCCCCAAAAAATGCATCCATCATAAAAGTGATGCAGACGGCTCCATACGGAAGTAAGGCCTTCTGAAGCGAGGCATTACATTGTGTCCATTTTATTCGTTCAAAGATGAGTCATGTATGGCTTTGATAGTCTTCCGCGAAGTAGGAAAACAAAAACTTTTATTTTAAAATTAAAAATTACCACTATAAACAGTAGATGGCATCCGAGGAGCACATATTGGCAAATTTATTTTTAGACATTATCAAATCTATATAGCATTTAAAATCGATATTTCTGCCACTTAGTTTAGTCAAATTAAAGCAATCAGATTGCTTTAATTTACTTGCTTTTCTTTTTTTATTAAACAATTACAAATTATATATAACATTTAGTAATATAAATATGTTAATCTCTAAAAAATATACTACAAAAATATACTACCTGACAGGCAGCCAAGGTAAAGCAGCCACCTCACCTCACCCTGCCATACCCATTTGACAGCTTCGGTGAAAGTAGACGCCTCATGTGGTTCAAACGAATGGGGCTGGGCAACAAACTCAAACTCCTTCGACATTTCTTTAAAAATGATCATTTTACTCTAATTCTAATTCATGACCAGTGTTTTGTTTCTGCTCTATCCTTTGTGCTTCTGCGTTCTTCAATACATCATGCGTCGAGACAGAGGTCAATCTTCTTTCACTAGTATGGCTTGAGAGTGAGTAAATTATGGGATAATTTAAACTTTTGGGTGAGCTACTCCTTTAAAGGTATAGTTCACTTTAAAATGAAAATTCTGTTATCCTTTACTCACCCTAAAGTTGTTTCAAACCTGCATGAATTTCTTTCTTCAGCTGAACACAAGGAAATATATTTTGAAGAATGTCAGTAACCAAACAGTTAACTGGAGCCATTGACTTCCATAGTATTTTTTTTTCCTACTATGGAAGTCAATGGCTCTAGTTAACTGATTGGTTACTGACATTCTTCAAAATATCTTCCCTTGTGTTCAGCTAAAGAAAGAAATTCATACAGGTTTGAAACAACTTGAGGGTGAGTAAAGGATGACAGAATTTTCATTTTAAAGTGAACTATCCCTTAAAGGATTAGTTCACTTTAAAATGAAAATTAGCCCATGATTTACTCACCCTCAAGCCATCCTAGGTGTATATGAGATGTATATGAAGGGCTAGTTCACCCAAAAATGAAATTTATGTCATAAACGAGTCACCCTAATGTTGTTCTACACCGCAAGACCTCTTCATCTTTGAAACACAGTTTAAGATTTTTATATTTAGTCCGAGAGCTTTTCTGAAATCAAATGAAAGTGTATGCACACTATACTGTCCATGTCCAGAAAGGGAATAAAAACATCATCAAAGTAGTCCATATGTGACATTAGTTAGTTAACTAGAATCTCTTAAAACATCGAAAATACATTTTGGTCCAATAATCACCAAAACTATGACTTTATTCAGCATTGTCTTCTCTTCCGGGTTTGTTTTCAATCCTCAAATAAAGATTTGAACGGTTATGAATCAGCTTATTGATTCATGATTCGGATCGCCAACGTCACGTGATGGTTTAATATGCGATCTGTATCATGAATTAATACGCGGATTCATAATCGTTGTGATTCTGCGCTCAAACTTGGCATCATCAAACTACGCCTTTAAAGGGATAGCAGCTTACCCAAACATGAAAATTCTGTCATCATTCACTCTCATGTTGTTCCAAACCTGTAAGACTTTCGTTCATCCTCAGAACAGGAAATGAATATCTTTTTAATGAAATCTGAGGTATCTGTCCCTCCATGAAAAAAACAAAAGTCTTACAATTTACAACAGTTTGAAACAAACTTACAGTTTGAAACGACATGAGGGTCATGAGGAAATTAAGACTTTTTTGGATGAACTAACCCTTTAAGGGGCGACATCTTATCACACTCTCCCCTACAAGCCATATTCAATATTCATAGCTCAACCAGAATCATAAATTAATAAAATAGCCCTTAATTCAGGAATGATTGTCTGTCTGATCAGTTTGCAGGCCAGAGTTTCATTATCATCACACTTTCAGACTCTGCTCTGCGTCATGTTTTGCTCTCAGTTTACTCCAGTGCCTCTGGTCTCAGTGTTGCTCTGAAACTTCTGCAGGACTGACATGTGCTCTCATGGATGTATTAGTGATGGTAACATGAGAACGTTAAACATAGCTGATATTAGTTCCCTTCTCTCGCCTTCTAAAATCCATCTCCCCCAAACCCCCCTCATCCTTTTCTGATTTGATGTGTTGATGTATGCGGGCTATATTTAGACGCATGTCTCACTGGGGTAAGCTTAATAAGGGGTCACGTCCAGCAGTGGAGGACTGAGATTCCTGAGCACAGCACAGAAAGAGGAGCCAGAGCAGGTACCAGAGCAGGAGCTCAAATACACACTGACACGTAGAATTCAGGATCATGTGACTAAATATGTAAAGCATATTTCTAAATGAGATTCACTGTTTTGAAATAAGAAAGACATCTGAAACGAAGCGAAACATCTTTTCTACAGTTTCTACATGGACAATGACATATAGTGTCCATAGAACCTGCATACATGTGAGTGTATACGTCACAACAGTACACATTATTTTTTCAAAACGTTTTATATTATATATATATATACACACACACTGTAAAAAAAATTGGTTGGTTTTTGTTGGTTCAACTTAAAAAAGTAAGTAACCTGGTTGCCTTAAAATTGTGAGTTTATTGAAATTAAAACTTTGAGTTGATACAATGAAGGAAATTAGTTTAATAAATAGAAACTCAAAATATTATTGTATCTGAACCACATAAAAAATTGATAAATCATGAAAATAGCACTATTTGGCATGTTTCACTGAAATAACACACACACAATTACCCAATATGCTTACAAAATCTTTTAATAATATTTTAATAAAGGTTGTCGAATCTCTAAAATTTTTCATTGTATTAACTCAACATTTTAATTTCAATGAACTCAAAATTTTAAGGCAACCAGGTAACTTTTTTTCTAAATAATTTTTTACAGTGTATATTATATATATATATATAAATTCATAAATATTACATTTTAATACTATTTTATTATACTAAGCATGTATAACTTTCATAATATATTTATTTTTCATGTCACTGACCCACATACATGCCAAAACACTATAAGTGACATGATTTGCTCTAAATGCTGACTGACATAATTCCACCTGTTCCAATAAAACAAGATCTGCAAGATCTTCTGGGTCAAGCAAGCCACCGTCGGTCAGCAACCCTGACCCAGATACAGCCACAAATGAGAAACCAAACACTGTATCATTGTTCCAAAAAAAAAGAAGCCAACAACAATCAGCAATTGTGTCAGGCTGCCTCTTACAAAATTATCCCACAATGCACTCCCACACGTCACTGAGTGCATGACACATGTATTGTGTGTATACACCTTCCAAACACACTCAAATCCCATAGAGCTGCTTCTGACATCCACAAACATTCCATGGGATGCAGAACTCATGACTTAGACATCCAAAACTATAGTTTAACATAAAAAAAAAAAAAGATATTTACCCCATAAACAACCTCAGAACACATATTCTAACTGGTCTCCCACACGAGGGTCTCTTCAAACCCTGGTGAAATCAGAATAGGTGTGAACAGGACAACGAGTGAAACATGAGATCTTTCCAAAACCTCAGACCAACTCTGACCAGATGTGAAACAGGAGACAAAAGCATTCTTCTCTTTCAAAGCCACAGCTCTTCACTGCTCCAGTGAACACGCAAAAAAAAAAACCCTGACAACCATTCACGTGCTCACAGCGAGACTCAAACGCACTAACGTTAGAGGGTTAACTTACAGAGGAAACACACTTACACGCAAAAGCAGAGGGTAGGCCTATGCTTCTCAGGCAGGTTCCATTGTTGTTTTTCTGATATTTCAGTGGGGCCTGAATAGCACAACAGATCCCATTCCCTGTTTCAAGCCCCCCTCCCCAGATGAATGCACCGCTCGTTGTCCCCACGCCTAGTGCACTCTTACTGCCCGAGCTACAGCTGTGATGTCACAAAGGGGCGGCTGGCTAAAGCCAAACCACGTCTACTGGGCTACACCATTGGCTGAGGATGAATGCACAGCTTTTGCCCCTCCCACAAGCTCTGCTCTGATTGGCCATTCAGTGTTATCTTCCCAA